>NW_024871356.1:0-600000 GCF_019054845.1 Dipodomys spectabilis | reverse complement strand
GAAAGCAGTTTTAGAGTTCCAGTGAACACTCCTAGGCTAGAGAAATACACCAAGTATGCATTTACAGCACAGAGAGGTTGGCCAGAAAGGGAAAATCCAGGCAAAAAGACAAATCTGAGCAGTTGCTGGCAGCTGCAGCGGCGGGGGCAACAGCAGTGGCAGCTGTTGCCATATCTTCAACACAGATAGTTCGGGACAAAGGAGCCAGACCCAGCAGGCAAACAGGTACTACTTAACACCAGCAAGAACTGACAAGGAGCAGGTATCTTCACCCTGCAGATGGCAGACCAGAGACAACCTAGGAAACTACGCTCTGGCATGAATAGAAGCCTGACATCCTCACTCCTCAGGGAGCAGAGGAGGGAAGGCACCCATCCCCGACCCCACTACCGGAGATCTCCATCTTTGATACTGACAAAGGCTTGGCTGAACTGCCAGTTCCAACTCAGGCCTTGGGAAAAAACAAAACAGTCATTTAGCAGGTCACAGGAATCTACCCAGACCTGCAAGGCACAACAACACCCAGGAATAAGGCACTCACCCCAGGCAGAAGAAAATCTGCCACCAGGAGTGGCTTTCTTCACTCGGTAAACAGAACCAGAGGCTGCCCCTACCTACAACAGCCTAGATAATCCATTGAAATTCAGTAAGCATAAACCCTGAGAAAGGCTCCAGGTTGGGCTCTGTGACTGTCTCAGAAGCTAGGCCCTCACGGAAAAGCTACTGTTTGCTGAAAGGCCTCAACTCTACCCAGAACCTAGCCTCAACACAACATCTCCAAACTAGAGGAAAAAGCCCTCTCCCTCTTTTGCGATACTCAAAACAGATCCCTCTCCCACTGAACTAGGCTGGGAGGAGGATCACAAAATCCTGGGTAAAGCAGAGCATTTTTCTGCTTGCCCAAACAAACTGATTTAATAAACCAATCAAGCCACAGGAAAACCCAACACCACAAGCAAACCAGAGACTCCACCAAGAGACTGGTTATGGACACAAGTGAAATACCGAATCTTCCGATCCCCTCCAAAAAAAAAAAATCAAAGGACTTTCTTTTTTTTGTACCTTATTTTTTATTTTTTTTTAATTTTTAATTTTTAAAAAATTTTAAATTATTTTTTCTTTTCTTCCTAGTATAATTTTTATTTTAGGTGTATATGTGTTTGTGTGCTTTTTAAAAAAAATCTCTACTGACCTTTTGATCCTTTTTTTTACTTTCTTTCTTTTCTCATTCTTTTCATTTCTTCTCTTTCATTTTTTTCTGTGTGACTTAATTGCTGTTCTGCTCACCCTCAAATATACCCGTCATCGATTATTAGATCTTATCCTCTATTGTGTGCACACTTAATCCAGAAATAACTCAACTCAAAACCTCTTAGACTTAAATTCCTTAATAGCAGTATTAAATTTTTATACCCATATAATATTTTAAAACTTTTTTATTTTTCTAGTTTTTCATGTCTCCTTTCTATCCCTCCCCTCCTCTCATCCCATCCCATTCTTCTCTGAATAATACTCTTTCAAACTTGCAGTTTTTAAGGGTTTAACTTTTTAATTTTAATTTTTTCCATTTTTTCTTGTATCTTTTTTCTTTTTCTTCTCTTTTTTCTTTTTCTTTTTTTCACTCTCTCTGCTATCATTCTGTCCAATGCATTACCTTCTTTGAGGTTAGGATATGGTTAATTCCACTCTCCCTCACCTTCCCAAATCCCTCTAGTCCTATTTTCCCCACATTTTCCCTAAACCTAATAATTTCTGGTTGCCAAATTCTCCTTTGTGGTTCTTAGGCCATTAAGACATAGTTGTTTGATGTTCAATAGATTGTATCTCTTGAACCAGATTTTATCTGCAGATTTTGGACTATGCAACTATAGACTTTTGTTGATGTTTACCTTAAAATAGTTTTCTAGAACAAAATTGGTGTTACTCTCATCCCAAATAGGCAGAACAAGCCAGGAAAACAAAAGAAAAATGGCAAGCCCGGGGAACTCAACTCCCACTCATGACAATCAGGGGACAGAACAGATAATGAATAATCCAGAGGAGCGTTCCTGAAAGGCTCTACAAACACTACAGTTAAACAGGGTAAATAAAAAGAGTGAAAACTAGCAAATGTCTCAGTGGGAGAGAGAGGAGGCAAACCAAAGACCAATACAGGAGTCTCCTGAATGTGAGGAAGCTACTCAAAGATTGATACAGGAATTGCTTGCGCAGATTGAGAACACTCAAAGAGGAAAAAAAGGAATTGCATGAGCAAGTTGAGATCAGTCAAAGTGATAGACAGGAATTGCGTGAACAGGCTGAGAACACTCAAAGAGAACTACAGGAAATGTGTGAACGTGAGGATGCTAATCAAAGAGAAATACAGGAACTGAGATCAGGATGAGAATAGACAAAGATTAAAGGAGGCATTCATGAAATCCATAAACAGAGAGCTGAAAGACATCAGTGAGACCGCAAAGGGAATGCTCAGTGGATCCCAACAGAAGGAATGGGAGTCCAAGGAATCATAACCAATCAACTCAGTAATTTGAGAATAAACACAGAACATCAAATTAAGGAAGTAAAGAAGTCCTTACAAGATCAAGAACAAAGTTCCAACAAAGAATTTTAAGCTCTCAAAGTCAAGCAATTACAAGGAAAAGAAATAAAAAGCAAAGTAGAAAGTCTTGAGAGTAGAATAGACCATGCAGAAGATCGAACCTCGGGGATTGAAGACAGCCTAGATATTATAGAGAATGAACATACAATCATCCAAGACAAATCCAAGATATATGATAGATCTATTCAACACTTGGAAGATACCATCAGAAGGCCTAATCTGAGGATAATGAGTGTAGAGGAGAACCTAGAAACAGAAGGTAATGGTCTAGGAAATTTGTGTAACAGGATCCTAGCAGAGAACTTCCCAAACGTGCAAAAAGATAGGCCTATTCAGATACAAGAAGCTTTTAGAACCTAAAAATAGACCAGACCAGAACAGGACATACCACGGTCACATTATAATCCGTACAGGATCAATTTAGGCCAAGGAAAAGATCCTTAAAGCTGTCAAGGAGAAAAGCTCAATCACCTATAAAGGGAAATTAAATAGAATCACCTCAGATTTCTCAGCAGAGACAACCAAGAATACTGTACCCAGCTAAACTCTCCTTCATTATGGAAGGTAAAATAAAATTGATCCATAGCAACAAAAAATTGAAACAATATATCTCCACCAAACCATCCCAACAAAAGATTCTTAAAGATGTCCTACACATAGAAAACCAACAAGAACACAATAAAGACCAAGAAACCAAACCCAAGAATCCAAGAACCATAGGAAGAACCCAGTAGCTGCAGCCCCAAATTAGGTGTATAAAATGGCAGGAACTCCCAAATACCTCTCACTCCTATTTCTCAACATTAATGGACTTCATTCTCCAATCAAGCGACATAGACTCTCTAGTTAGATTAAAAAGCAAGATTCTTCTATTTGCTGCCTTTAGGAGTCACATCTTGCCCATAAAAACAAGCATATTTTCAATGTGAAAGGCTGGAACAAAATCTACCAAACAAACAGCCCCCATAAACAGGCGGAAGTTGTAATCCTAATACCATATAAAATAGATTTCAAATTAAAATTAGTGAGAACAGATAAAGAAGGTCACTACATACTAATTAAGGTATCTCTCCTTCAGGAGGACATTACAATTCTAATTATGTATTTGCCAAACAATGGAGCACCCAAATTTATCTAAGAAAAAACAACTTTATGTCAAATCTCATATAGATCCAAAGACATTAATTATTGGAGACTTTAATACACCACTATCCCCACTAGATAGATCAACACGGCAAAAAACTCAGCAGAGAAAATGCAGACCTAAACAAGTGCATAGATCAACTGGATTTCACAGACATCTAACAAATATTTCACCCAGCAGCATCAGAATACATGTTCTTCTCAGCAGCACATGGAACATTTTCCAAAATAGACCAAATTTTAGTCACAAAGCAAACTTGTCCAATTTCAGAAACATTGAAATCATCCCATGCATTCTCTCAGATCACAAATAAATAAAATTAGAACTCAAAAACAAAAGCCACCAAAGAAAATCCTGTAACACATGGAGGCTGAACGACACTCTATTTAATCACCAGTGGGTCATGGTAGAGATTAGAAATGAAATTCAAGTTTTCATGATATTAAACAAAAATAAGCACATAAACTATCAGCTCCTCTGGGACACAGAAAAGGCAGCACTCAGAGGCAAGTTTATACCTCTGACTTTGTACATCAACAAATTGGAGAGATCTGAAACCAACAATTTAATGAGACAGCTGAGCCTCCTTGAAAAAGAGCAGCAAGATATCCCCCAATTCAGTAGACAGAAAGAAATATTTAAAATTAAATCAGAATAAATGAATTAGAATCCAAAAGAAACATAGAAAGAATCAACAAAACAAAGAGTTGGTTCTTCAAAAACATTAACAAAATTGACAGACCCTTAGCAAATCTTATCACAAAAAGAAGAGAACACATCCAAATAAATAAACTCAGAGATGTGAATGGAAACATCACCACAAAAACAACCAAGATTCAGAACATTATAAGGGAACACTTCTCAAAACTTTATGCTGTTTGAGAACTTGGCAGGAATGGAACTTTTCCTAGCAAATATTGACATGCCAAAACTAAACCAAGATGATTTAAACCATATTAATAGGCCCATATCAAGCATTGAAATAGAAACAGCAATAAGAGACCTCCCATCTAAGAAAAGCCCAGGACCAGATGGTTTTACAGCGGAATTCTACAAAGCCTTCATAGTAGAGCTAACACCAATACTCCTTCAACTCTTCAAAGAAATTGAAAGAGAAAGTGCACTACCAAATTCATTCCATGAAGCTATATTAACCCTCATCCCAAAACCAGGCAGGGACTCATCAAAGAAAGAGAACTATAGACCCATATCTTTGATGAACATTGATGAAAAACTTCTCAACAAAATTTTTGCCAATCGACTTCAACAATTCATGAAAAAATCATACAGCACGGTCAAACAGGATTCATTTCCGGGATGCAAAGCTGGTTCAATATACTCAAATCAATTAACATAATTCATCACATCAACAGGAACAAGGATGAGAAACACATAGTTATCTGATGCAAAAAAAGCAATTGACAAGATCAAATGCCCCTTTATGATGAAGATTCTGGAAAAACTAGGAATCCATGTTACCTTCCTCAATACAATAAAGGCTGTATATGACAAACCTACAGCCAGCATTATACTTAATAATGAAAAACTAAAGTCATTTCCTCTTAACTCAGGAAAGAGACCAGAATGTCCACTCTCTCCACTTCTCTTCAATCTAGTATTAGAATGCCTAGCTACAGGAATAAGACAAGATGCAAACCGAAAAGGGATCCAAATAGGGAAAGAAGAAGTAAAACACTTCCTCTTTGCAGATGTCATGATCTTGTATTTCAAGAATCCCATAGACTCCACTCCCAAATTACTCAAGCTGATTCAAAACATTGGCAAAGTATCAGGGTATAAAATTAACCCTCAAAAAGCAATGGCTTTTCTGTATACTAACAATGAGAAGAGTGTGGCTGAAATTAAGAAAGCATCTCCATTCGTAATAGCCCCACAAAAAGTAAAATACCTAGGAATTAACTTAACCAAAGAAGTGAAAATTATAAAATTATAAAATTATAAAATTATAAAAACCTGAAAAAGGAAATCAAAAGAGATCATAGAAACTGGCAAAAACTCCCATGCTCCTGTATTGGAAAGATAAAGATCGTCAAAATGGCAATACTTCACAAGGTTATCTCCAACTTCAATGTGATACCTATCCATATTCCAACTTCATTCTTCAAGGAAATTAAAGAGACATTCAAAAAATTCATATGGAACAATAAAAGACCCCGAATAGCAAAAATAATCCTTAACAGAAAGAACAGTGCTGGAGGAATATTAATACCAAATTTCAAACTCTACTACAAAGTCATAGTAATCAAAACAGCTTGGTACTGGCACAAGAATAGACCTCAGGACCAATCGAATAGAATTGAAAACCAGAGATGAACCTACAGACCTATAGCCATCTAATCTTTGATAAGGGACCTAAAAATAGAAGGAAAGAAAAACAGCCTCTTCAGTAAATGGTGCTGGCAAAATTGGTTAACTACTTGTAGAAAACTAAAGCTAGATCCTTATACATCACCCTGCACCAGAATCAACACCAAATGGATCAAAGACCTCGGAGTCAAAGCAGACACTCTTAAAAGATTATAGGATGGAATAGGAGAAACCCAAGGACTCCTTGGCACAGGCCAAAATTTTCTTATTAGAGACCCAGAAACACAAGAAATCAAAGAAAGGTTGGACCATGGAATTGCATGAAATTGCAGAGGTTCTGCATGGCAAAGGACATAGCTTGCAAGATCAATAAAAAGCCTATGGATTGGGAGAAGATCTTCACTAGCCATACAACAGACAAGGGTCTCATATCTAAAATATACCTGGAACTTAAAAAATTAAATCTCCCAACAACAAATCCTCAAAGAAACAACTGCCGGATAAATAAGTGGGTTAAAGAATTTAAAAGAAACTTCTCTGAAGAAGAAAGAAGGATGGCCAATAGACACATGAAGAAATGCTCAACCTCCCTAGCCATAAAAGAAATGCAAATCAAAATAACATTGAGATACTCCCTCACCCGAGTGAGAATGGCTGTAATTAAGAACTCTAATAACAACAGATGCTGGAGGGGATGAATACAGAAGGGAACCTTACTTCATTGTTTGTGGGAGTGTAAACTTGTTCAACCACTTTGGAAAGCATAGGGAGGTTCCTAAAGACTCCACATAGAGCTCCCCTATGACCTGGCAATCCCACTTTTGGGCATTTGCCCAAATGATCACAAACAAGACCACACTAAAGCTACCAGCACGACTATGTTTATTGCAGCTTTATTTACCTTAGCTAAGATGGAACCAACCCAGATGCCCCTCAGTAGATGAATGGATCAAGAAAATGTGGTGTATATACGCACTGTAATTCTATGCCTCCATCAGAAAGAATGACATTGCCCCATTTGTTAGGAAATGGAAAGACTTGGAAAAAATTTTATTAAATGAAGTAATCCAGGCCGAATGAAGCATAGGTCCCATGGTTTCCTTTATTTTCAATATCTAGTATATGTCTGAGTCAAGCAAAAAAGGACAGATAAGTTGATGCTAGTGGAATGAACCCCGAGATAAGTATTCAAATGTATTTTCTGTTTTTTTTTTCCTTTCACGCTATTGTTTCTATCATATTCATAAGATGATTTCTATGTTGCTCTGTATGTCCCTCCCCACAGTATAACCCATACTTTCACTGTACTTGATGTTGGTATAATTTGTAGAGGTGAAGGGAAAACAAAACAAATTGTTAACTAGTGATACATGTGGACCCCTTGCAACAATGAGCTGTACACATTGTGATGTTGAAAAACAAACTTTACAACTTTTTGGGGGGGGGGTGGGGAGAGGTTTGGGTGGGGGTACGAGAGGAGTATGGAAAGGGATGGGAAGGGGAAACAATGAGGAGACAACAATGTTTGATAAGAAATGTACTTGTTATCTTGCCCATGTAATTGTAACTCCTCTGTATGGTATTCTCACAATAATAATAAAAAAAAAATTACGTTCAAAGCAGCACAGGCAGAGTTCCCAAGCCAGATTGTCTCCTGCTTTGAATGTTGTGCCTTGACTGCCTTTCTATGCCCGCTGCTGAATCTCCTCCAGCTCTCTCTAAGGTGAGCACCACAGTGCAGGACATCATGGAGAGCAGAGATTGTGACCTCACCATCCCCATCCTGCCAGCTGTGAGAGAGATGATTCCCAGCACTTGTACTGGACTCTGAGGTATTTAGAGACCTGAGCTACCTCAAGGATCCTTTCTCTGCAACATGAAACTTGGGGGGGGGGCGGATGTGATGGACCATCATGTCTGGCCCCATGGGGAGGAGAGGAGGCCCCTTAAACCAGACACTCAGCTCAAGGCAACCTCCTTCACACCGGAGTGAGGAATTGAGTGCCACAGAGCTGGTCAGCCGCTGCACAGATATCTTGGAGAAGATAGGCATCCCAGAGGCCCCAGAATCCAGCGAGTACATTGTGGCTCACATCCTCGGAGCCAAAATAGACAAGTGAAGTTGCACCAGAAGGCCACGAAGAGGGGGAGGGAGAACAGTGGGAAAGCTACATCAGGCTCTCTCCAACAGAGGATACTTATCTGAATCAGATGGGGCTTTTCTCCAGTATTGTCATAGACAGATTCTCATTTATTTTCCCACAAACAGTTACAGAGTGCGCCAGGCTTTGGGGGGCCATAGGCAATGAAAGGTTCTAGAACATGAAGAAACCTTGGTTTGAGCTGGATGCTGGTGCTTCACACCTGCCATCGTGGCTATTTAGGAGGTTGAGAACGGAGGATTGAGACTTTTGGCCCAGGCAGGAAAGCCTGTAAGTCTCTTGTCTCCAATTAACTGCCAAAAACAAAACGTGAGAAGGGGATGTGTGGCTCAAGTCATAAACTGCTAGCCATGAGTAAAAAGGCTCAGGGACAGCACCTAGTCTATGAGTTAGAGGCCCAGGACTGACACAAAGAAAAGAAAGAGAAAGAGAGAGAGAAAGGAGGGAAGGACAGAGGGAGAAAAAGAGGAAAGGAGGGAAGAAGGGAAAACATGCAAGCCTTGGTTTGGAGTCCCTGGTTCAAGGGAGCCAACCATTCACAATTTCTGTGGGGACAGTTTCAAAGACTAAAGCCAGTATGTAGAACCAAGCCACTGACCCCTTAGCAACTTCACGACATCCAAGAGCTATGTGGTCACTTGCAGAGGAAAGCAGCCTCGGGTAGATCCTAGGGCTCAGGGTTTTTGGTTTTTTTTTTATCATCCCCGACCCCAAAGAGTTTATTTTCTGGTCAGATAAAAAGGAAGTGTCCAAGGGTTAGGGAGATATTGGGGTGAGGGAATGTCAAGAGTGGGGAGGTAAGGGATAAGCAGGAAGATAAAGAGGGAGGATGAACCCAGGTCAGGTGTATCAGACATTGGAGTCATGATCTTGCCTGACAACCTAGACTACCAGTGATAGAGCCTTTGATCCAGCCACGCTGCTATTAAAAGTCCTGACACCTTGAGTTCACCATTGATGACCTGGCCGTTGTTCGCTGCAGGATGCCTGTGCAGTACATCGTTGGGGCTGGGACTTTCCAGGGCTCACTCTGAAGATGACACCCCAGGTGTTCATTCCTCCACCAGAGACAGAGGTAAGCATGCCACTGTCACAGAACAGGCTGGGAATGAGAGTGGGAGTTGGGACCCATGTCACCCTGAGACTTCATAGAGAGGCTGCTAGGGCCCTGTGCCTGCCATTCTCAGAGGCAGAAGTGGATCTCTTTGCTGGCTCAGTCTTTAGTCTAGATGGCAGATCTGGGATTCAGAGTGGGCAGGGTGAAGGTGGGGCAGGGCTGGGTAGAGGCTGGTGGGAAAACCAGAGGCACTGGTCTCTGAGCATGGTTGTTTCTTTGATAATACTCACAACACAGGAACATTCCTGGGATAGAACACCCCTTTTCACCTTCCCAAGAGGGACCTAGAGACCTCCATTCTCCATCCCTTGATCAAAAAATCCTTTGGTTCCCATATCATGTGTTTGGATAACTAGATCTCACCTCATTGCCCAGTGTTGAGGCAGGACAGTGAGAGATCCTGATTCTTTGATAAGGTTATTGGATCCTCAGTATGAGATTATACTTGAATGTCCTAACTTGGTGCATGGTCAGTCCCATCTAATACTGCCATGATGTAAGACAAAGAATCTAGAGAATCAGAGCCGGATAGGGTCTCTTCTGGGAGGCTTGAGTACTATGTGTTAGCTTTGAGCTCTGGTGTGCCCACCTGCTTGGCTTTCTTGGGTGAGTATATGCTAGAAAACGCTTGAAACTAGGGTGTGGGTCTTGTCTTTGATGCTCAAAGCTAGCACTCTGCCATTTGAGCCACAACTCCACTTCCGGGTTTTTTTGGATGTTTAATTGGAGAAAAAGAGTTCTCATGAACTTTGCTGCCAAGGGTTGCATCCAACTGCAGTCCTCAGATCTCAGTCTCCTGAGGGGATAAGATGACAAGCATGGAAAAGTATCTTTGGCTGGGTGCCAGTAGCTCATGGTTGTCTTCCTAGATACTCAGGAGCTGAGATCTGAGGATCATGGTTCAAAGCCAGCTTGGGCAGGAAATACCCTGAGAGTCTTATCTCCAACAAACTACCAGAAAACAGGAAGGGGTGCTGTGGCTCATGTAGTAGAGTGCTCATCTTGAGCTGAAGAGCTCAGGGACAGCACCTAGATCCTGAGTTCAAACACCACAACTTAAAAAAAGAAAGAAAGTAAAATATGTTTGCCTGCAAAGATGTGGAGGTGTGTGTGGGTGCTGTGATTGAGAAACCAGGTGCTGACCTCACTGTACAGACATTTCTAAGAACTCCTCAAGTTTGCCCCAGTTTGAAGCCACAGTAGGATGGGTGGTGCCTTACCAAGAACTCAAGAGGATGAGGCCTGTGGCAGGCAGGGAGTGGTTGGATGGGTGCAGGGGTGGGATTGTTGTATCTGTATTCTCTCCATGGAAGGATGGATTTGGATGCTGGGTGTCAAAGTTTGAAGTCAAGGGTTGCAAGAAGTTTGTGGCCTGACGAATTGGGTTTCCTCTGACTTTATGAAGGTGGCTGAAGCCGGTCACTGCCGGTGCTCACAACTGTCATCCTAGCTACTCATAAAGCTGTAAAGACCATGGTTCTAAGCCAGCTTGTGCAGGAAAGTCTGTGATACTTGATATCCAATGAACCACCAGAATACAGGAAGTGGTGCTGTGTCTCAAGTAGTAGAGTGCTCATTTTCAGATGAAAAGCTGAAGGACAGCACCCTGGCCCAGAATTCAAACCCCATGACCAACATTAAACAAAGAGGTGGCCTGATTTTTCCACCTAGCAGTGTGTACGGTAGGAAATTCCTTGCTGGATTATGAGACATTACAGATATGTGAGAGGCTCAATGTTGTGTCTACAGTTAGTCTGAGTATGATAGTGCCATCTTCTCCCAGGTAGGATGTGATCCTAATGGAGGGAGTTCATGGTTCTGTTCTCAGGAACTGCTGAGGCCTTGGAATGTCCATGTGTATCTGTGTGTTTGTGTATGTGTGTGTGTGTGTGTGTGTGTGTGTAATTTTCCTTCGTCTTTCTCTGTTCCCTTCCTGGGTGACTGTCTGCCACTTTCTGACCTCAGATGGTGCCCCTCCTCCACACCAACCTTGCCTTTAGCTTCCTACAATGATTACTAAATTGCCAGAGGCCTGTGTTCCAACTTTTCTCTAGGGCCCAAGTCTGGCTGTCCCAATATTTGGTCACCTCCAGGGGACTCTGGGAAAGCAATGCCAGCTGGCACAGGGTCTCCCCTGCCTCAGAGGGAGGGCCTCAGTCATAGGATGTCCTGTCCTTTTCCTCAGGTGGGCCTCTGACTGCACATCCATCTTAGGAGGCTTGCAGTGGCTTGGGGAATGGGGGTTGCTGGTAGCTCTGGCAAATTTGAGCTTGACATCTGACTGAAGGCTGCTCAAGCAAGGAGGATCCAAGGCTACATGAGAGGTGAGGCCAAGGTGGCTTGAAAGTATCTGTCAGTGTCTAGGAAATGTAAATGTACTTTATTGCAGGAAAGTTTATCTTCCGGCACCAGATGGGCCTCTCAGGTCCTTCTAGACAATTCCGGATGCCCAGAATACAGAAGGCACAGACTTTAGATTCCAGGGCCAGGGGACTGGAGGATGAGAGAATGGTATGGCCAATACCTCAATGTTCTGGGGCATTAGTCTTGACCAGGCTATACCACCCCCTCTTGTGTACGTTCACTTCTTAACACAGTGTTGGCCACAAACCAGCCACTTGTGGTAGTACTGTGGAAGGGGCAGGAGTGGAAGTGAGATCTAGGATGAACAAAATCTGGATTTATGGCCTGTGAGAGTGGCAAAGGGTGTCTTTATAAAAATCTTAGAGCTGAAACTCAGGGTCTAGGCACTGTCCCTGAACTTCCTTTGCTCAAAGGTAACATTCTACCACTTGAACCACAGCTCAACTTTCCTCTTTTTTACTAGTTTAGTGGAGATAAGAGTTTCATGGACTTTCTTGCCTGGGCTGGCTTCAAGCAGTTATCCTAAGATCTCAGCCTCTTAAGTAGCTAGGATTGCTGATGTGAGCCACAGGCACCTGCTAAGGATGTTAGTGTGTGTGTGTGGGGTGGGTGGGTGTGTGTGAGTTTACCGGGACTTGAACTTAGAACCTAGGTGCTATCCTTTAGCTTGTTTGTACAAGGTTGGTGCTGTACCACTTGAACTACAGTACCTCTGCTTACCAGGTTTTGTTGATTCATTGGAAATGAGTCTACCCAGGCTAGGTTTGAATCTTGATTGATCCTCAGGTGTCAGCCTTGAGTAGCTAGCATGACAGGCATGAGCCACAGGTGCACAGCTGATAATGGCCTTTCTACACAGTGGACTGGAAGCTCCTGAAAGCTTTTCTTTATTTTTCCTGTGCCAGTACTTGGGCTTGAACTCAGGTTTTAGGCTCTGGTCTCTTAAATATTTCCCTCAATGCTGGCACTCTACCACTTGAACCACAGCTCCATTTCTGGCTTTCGGTAGTTCATTGGCAAGAAGTGTCTCAATAACTTTCCTCCCCTAGGCTGGGGTTTACCCACAATCTCTGAACCCATCCTCTTGAGTAGCTAGGATTTACAGAGGTTGGGCCACTGATGGCATTGTGTAGAAGGTTTTCTTAAGGAAGAGTTCTTCCCTGCATTTGCCCTGACTCCTCCATGAAAGGAGGCCTGAAGGACAGGAGCTGTGAAAATTAGGCTTCTAGACACAGGAAATTGCTGGGGTCCTTGGAGAAAAGTCAAAGCTAATCTTCCCCCTGAACCCCATTCTGGGCCCCACCCTCTGTCCTACCTGTGACTGAATTACAAACCTGACCCACCCTTGAATGTTCTGCTAGACTTGTCTGAGGCCAAAGAACCTTCATTCCACCCACCCTATCTGCTTTACACCACACCTCAGGATCTTTGCCCATGCTGTGTACCTTCTGCCTGAGACTCTATCCTGTTCCACATCTTAGAACTCCTATGGAATTTTGGCAGTGCTTATATCACATAATGGATCAAGTCTTTCCTTCCCTTCTCCATCTTTTTTAAAAGTACTGAGTTGCTAGAGATGGAAATTGTGCATGCTGACTGGCAAATGCTCTATATTGGTGTGTGTGTGTGTGTGTGTGTGTGTGTGTGTGTGTGTGTGTGTGTGTGTGTGTGTGTGTGCCACACCTCGGGTTTGAATTCATGGCCTAGACACCATCCCTGAGTTTTTATGCTCAAAGCTAGCATTCTACTACTTGTATCACAGCTCTGGCTTTTTGGGTGCTTAATTGGAGAAATGAGCTTCATATAGACTTTCCTGACTGCTCTGGCTTGTAGTTATGATCCTGAGATATCAGCCTCCTGAATAGCTAAGATTACAGGGGTGAGCCACCAGCACCTGGCCTCTATCTGTACCCTATAAACTCAGCCCTACTCTGAGTCCCAGAAGAGTATGTCTCACCAAGGTCACATTTTTTTTTTGCCAGTGTTGGGGCTTGAACTCATGTTCTAGGCATGTTCCTGAGCTGCTTTTGCTCAAGGCTACATTCTATCAGTTAAGCCACAGTGCCACTTATGGCTTTTTCCGTCTATGTGGTACTGAGGAATCAAACCCAGGGCTTCATGCTTGATAGGTAAGCACTGTATCACTAATCCACATTTGCAGCCCAAGGCTCACTTCTAACAGGAGCTATGAGGGTAGGATTTATTTGGGTACCCTTTCAGCACAGAAATCGCTGGCCATTTCATATCTTTGCCAGGATTTGGGACCAGCCTGAGACTCGGAAATGAGGAATGGTGAATGGGTGATAGCCAACATGCCCCAGAGATTTAGGCTCACATCCTACAGATGGACAGAGAATATGGAGACAGAACCTTCCACAAATCCTACAGCCTGGGAACTGTGGCCTCCCTGGAGGCAATGGCTGGCTGCTAGATGTTCCAGTGGGACACTTCAGCCAGAACATAATGCACTCATTGCATATGGCAGCCCAGGCAATCCTTCGGAGCTTCAGTTATTAAATGGCAGAGAAGGGTGCTTTGTTCAAGCTACTTGCTCAGACTTAGTACTCTCTGAAGGCTTGTCCCAGCTTTTCCAGGTTGGGTGTCTAGGCATGGGCAACCTGCTGTATGCCCATCATCCATACATCATCAATCCATACACAGAGACATAGAGTTACTGCCTTCTTTTTTTTTTCCTTTGGCAGGTCCGAGTTTGAAATATAAGCCTAGGCGCTATCCCTGATCTCCTCTTTCTCAAGGTTAGTGCTCTACCCTTGAGCCACAGCCCCAACCCATGGGGATATTTTCCTGTGATCTCTTAGAAATAAGAATGTTGGGACTTTCCTGCCCCGGCTGAATTCAAATTGTCATTTTCTACATTTCAGCCTTCTGAGGAGCTTGGATTACATACAAGAGCCACTGACAACCTGACTTACTCTTCCTCTTCCTCCTCCTCCTCCTCCTCCTCCTCCTCCTCCTCCTCCTCCTCCTCCTCCTCCTCCTCCTCCTCCTCCTCCTCCTCCTCCTCCTCCTCCTCCTCCTCCTCCTCCTCCTTCTTCTTCTTCTTCTTCTTCTTCTTCTTCTTCTTCTTCTTCTTCTTCTTCTTCTTCTTCCAATCTTAAATCTTCACAGTGTCATTCCAATGGTTTGCATTCGAAGTAAACTACCCAGCCCTGGAGTTCGAATGCCTGGGCTGCCACCAACAAATGGAAGGAGATCCTGACAAACTAGTTTCTATTTATGTGAATGCTATCAAAGTAATAATTAAATTTGCAGTTAATTCATGATTCTATTTGAGAACACAAAAATTATTGGATTTATATCTTCCATTCTAGCACCATGGTATGATTCCCCTAATGGAAGTATATTGACTATTTTTTAATTAGTGTTTTTATAAGTATTCAACCATGATACTTCATTCAATTGAGACATAACTTAATAACTAATCATTGGTCACTATATATATATATATATATATATATATATAATTTAATGATATCCTCACATTCTCTCTCCACACACACACACACACACACACACACACATCTCTCTCTCTCTCTCTCTCTCTCTCTCTCTCTCTCTCGATATATATATATATATATATATATATATATATATATATATATATATATATATATATATATATATATATATATCTCCAGCAATCTACACATCTATCAATGTATATATTGGGCACTACTCTGGCTTGATCACAGGTCCTCAGAACTTCCTGGCAGCTCAGTTTGCCAGAGGCTGGTGTGCTAAGACTGTAACTCCATTTATGGATTGGCCATTGTAGGCTGTGAGTTGAAATCCCAGCATGGCCAAAAACTTATTCATGGATTAAGAAGCCACTTTTGGCACATTTTTTTCTTGAAAAAAAGTCCTGGGTCTCAGTATGATGTATAATTCATATGCAAATATATCCAGTGTGATAGGATGTAATAAATGAAATGTTATATGGGTAATAATACTAAAAAATAAGGGTAATAAACGTCATACTCACTAAACCCATGTATGTGAATAGATATCATATATGAATATTATGTTTTCCATTGCTGGGGCTTCAGTTCAGGCCTTGGGAACTGGTCTGAATTTCTTGTCTTCAAAGAAGGTGAGCTTCCCCTTCACCCACTGTAGCACAGAGTGACTCAGACCCTGAGTTTAAATCCCAGGCCTGCCAGAAAAATGGTGCAAATTCCAAGCCAGGGCTTTATTTTATTACGTTTTGGCCCAGCACGGGCCTTGAACTCAGTTCTCAGCATTTCTACTACAGCCGATCCTGGAATCCTAGGACCCAAGTTAAAATATCAGAGTTGTCAAAAAATAACTAAATAAAAAGATTAGGATAAAACTAAGAAGTTCAAGAAGGTGCTTTTATATTTTTTTCCCTTTGCATTGTGACCATACTGAGTCTAAATGACAAATCCCTGAAAGTGTACATGACCTTGCATGCTGATGTTTGCCTGGCTATTAGGGAAGCCATAGACAAAACCTCAACTTAGGCCTGGAGGTCAATTCCCGGGACTGCCACTAATGATTGGCGGGAGATTCTAAGAAATGCATTCCATTATACATCCATACAAATGTTATAAAAGTAACAATTAAATTAGTAGTTAGTGTATGAGTATACTATAAAATTCTACACAACAATTATACTACATTGACTAATTTTCAATTAATACTTTATTATGTATTCAACCATGATACTTAAAAATGGAAGGAATAATTTAATTGTCAATAATTGATAGTAATATAATATATGTAATTTCATAATATGCAGACATCTATGTTTTGTTTTATATATTTGTATATATATGTGTGTGTGTGTGTGTGTGTGTGTGTGTGTGTGTGTGTGTGTGTGTCAATGTACACATTTATCTTTTTATACACTTGTCACACCTGGGGCTCACTGGTATAGTGATGGTTAGTACATACAAAGCCCTGGATTCAATTCCTCAATAGCACATGCACATAAAAATCCAGAAGTTGTGCTTTTGTTCAAGCAGTTGAGCATTAGCTTTGAGCATAAAAGATAGGGACTGTGTCTAGACCCTTACTCAAGACCCAGGATGGGCACCAAAAAAAGACTGAATGTTGTGACTGCAACTCTGTAAAGATAGGACTTCAAATACCTCATCCCAGAGTAAGCTGGGTGTCTGGAGCTGACAGCTGCCATATAACCTGACTTAGCCAGAGGTATACCACTACAACCAAGCTCCAATCCTTGTACAATCCTAGGTACAGGGCTCATGTCCTGAGTTCAAGCTCCAGGACTAGTGAATGCACAGAGAGAGAGAGAGAGAGAGAGAGAGAGAGAGAGAGAGAGAGAGAGAGAGAGAGAGAGAGAGAGAAGAGAGAGAGAGAGAGAGAGAGAGAGAGAGAGAGAGAGAGAGAGAGAGAGAGAGTGAGAAAGCAGAAGTGAAGCTGTGACACAAAATGGTTAAGCATTAGACTTCTGCCCTGAGCACCCATGTCCTGTGTTCAACCCCAAAACCTAGCCACCCAGGGCCCAACTAGGAGAGGTCAAAGGTTTCACCAGCCATAGATGACAGGAAGTTTGTGATATCCAACACATGCTTGGATTTCACAAGCCTCCAGAAACCTAGGAGAGGCATCATAGGCCCATCATTACCCTCAATGAAACATTTCATTAGGTTTAGTGCCCTAGTTTTCTGTCAGAAGGACTCCTGAATTATATTGAGCACTGTACCTTAACACCGGAAAATAGTCTCACAAAGGCAGAATAAGTGCATAGAACTTGGACTGCCATGGGAAATGGCACAAATGAAGGCTTCCTGTCAAACCAGAACACTGGGAAGAGAGATAGCTTGGGGTAAAAAGAGGACTTTTTCTCCTGACCTTCAGAGCCCGCCCACACTCCTCCTCACTAATTGGCCCAGATGGAGTTGTTTGTTATACAGCTCTACAGGACTGAGGTCTTTTGTCTTCCTGTCCAGACAATGAGAGAGACTTCTTCCAGCAGGCCTGGGATGCAGAGAAACCCTGAGGCTACACTGGGAGCAGTGAGGGGAGCCCCGGAACACGCAATGTCATAAAAGCAGTCTCTGTGTTATGAACTCATTGTATTGAATACAAATTTCCTAGGTTGATGCCATTCATCATAGCTACTCTGGAGCTTCACCTATAGGAATACATCCATACATACACAAAGACATGGAGGTACAGGTTCTTTTTGAGGAGGCAGGTCCTGGGGTTGAACCATGAGCCTGGGCATTGTCCCTGTGCCTCTTTTACTCAAGGCCAGTGCATTAAGCTTGAGTCAAAGCCCCACTTCTGGGTTTTTCTGTGATCTCTTAGAAATAACATGGCCAAGGACTTTTTTACACTGGATAGATTTAAATTCAGATTCTCTACATCTTAGCCTCCTGAGGATCTGGAATTACAGTCAGCATTCACTGGCACCTTCTTTCTTTTCTACTCCATTTTTTAATCAGGAAAATCTGACTTCTTAATGGGTCATTCCAATGGTTTGAACTTATAAGAGACTACCCAATGTTCTTTATAGCTGCTTTCTCTGAGAAGGATTTTCTCTCCTCATCTTCCCCTCTGGTCACAGGTTTGAAGCCAAAAGTGAGAAATGAGTGTCACAGGATTGAGGAGCAAATGTCCACAGGACATGCCAGTTCTGTCATTAACATTGAGCTGCAGTGAATTTACTGTCTCAGGATGAGAGGACTGAAAGCTGGGGCAATACTCATACTGTCTGCATTGCTCCTTTTGCCTTTAAAGTGATATAATAATTATGAGCGTTTTGTGTCTCCAATCTTAATTATCTAGAACACACTAGAAGCATATTCATGTTTCTGATTTCTCTAGTACCTCTCAACATTTAGACTAAAAGATTTGTGGAGTGGCTCCTAGGGGAATCCCTGAGGAAAGCTACTTGAAGCCTCCTCAGGAGATCACCATTCAAAGCCAGTCCTAGAAGGAATTTCTGTGACATTCTTGTCTCCAATAAACCACCAGAAATCCAGAAGTGGAGCAGTGGCCTAGAGGGTAGAGCTCTAGTTTTGAGAGAGAAAGTTGAGCAGGAGATATAGGCCAGACCAGGCAGAAAAGCCTGGGAGTTGCTTATGTTACAGACCTGTGTCCTTATATGATGCACATTGAAGCCCTCAGCAGCCTTTATTTACATTTTATTATGAGGTCAATGCAGGAACAGTCACAAATAATTCAGGGGAAAAAAGATCAGAGTGTATAGAAATAACCGGTATTCAGAAAATTACACTTGAGGACACAAACTGTATCATACTTATGTAAAAACTACGATTAAGAAATAAAGATGAAGGGGCTGGGAATGTGGATTAGTGAGAGAGTGCTTGCCTAGCATGCAAGAAGTCCTGGGTTCTTCAGTAGCACATACACAGAAAAAGCCATTATTGGTGCTGTGGCTCAAGTAGTAGAGTGCTAGGGAAAGTGCCCAAGTTTTGAGTTCAACCCAAGAAATGTCAAAGGTAGGTAGGTAGTTAGGTAGGTAGGTAGGTAGATAGATAGATAGATAGATAGATAGATAGATAGATAGATAGATAGATAGATAGATAGATAGATAGATAGATAGATAGATAGATAGAAAGAAAGAAAATTGATACATGAATCTGGTCTTGGATATCAGGAGGAAAGAAGGGAACAATTCCCAGTCATGAGGCCTTCTACAGTGTGCCAGGCCACCAGCATTGCCTTCATACAACCACAAAGTAGGAAGACTGTGTCTTTTCCACTTCTCAGGCAGCAAAGTGCCTCAGAGACAAGAAGGCAAAGCCAGGTTCTAACTCAGGTGCTTGGAAACAGAAGAGAAACGGCCCTGCCTCTCTTTGGACTGGGGATTTGCATTAACGATGTGGAGAATGAAGGAGAAAGGGCTGGCAGAGGTAGAAGAAGGGCCTTCAAACCTGACAGATGTAGAGTCAAAAACACACTCCCTAAGACCAGAGGGCAGTGTTTTTCTAGTCTCTTCCTTCCCTTTCTGCCACTAAACTGACTCACTATTGGTAACCTAAAGATAGCTGAGGCTCCCTTCACCTGAGGGAGGAAGGTTAGTCATTGTTTGAAGAGGCTGAGAAAAGCCTGACCCTGGTGTAACTCTAACAAATGTTTCAGGTTTCCCCCCATTGCTGGTTGTGCCTGGAATGAATGAATGAAGTGGTTTTGCAGCTCACTTCCCGGTTGAGTATGTACATTCTGCCTCCTAATCCTACAGGCCTAGGTTTCTGCACCTAGCCTGGCTTTTGAAACTGTCCTTCAAATACAGTGTAACACTGGAGTTCTGTCAGCTAGCCGCGCTAGGGCTTGAATCCTGAGAACTTCATTTGAACCTTGGATGGGTCTCTGATGTTTCTTTCCTTCTATAGCTTGAGAACTCTAAGAACATTTAGAGTGAAAGTAACTACTCATCACCAAGGGAAACACACAAAGCTGTTGAACATCTGAACTTTCAGAAGTGGAAGTAAGAGTGTCATAGACTTTCCTGCCCTTGTTGGCTTCACCCTGTGATCCTCAGACCTCAGGCTCCTGAGCTAGAGTGATGGGTGTGAGCTACTGGTTCTCTGCTAGGTTCAGAACTGTAATGACATTGATAATACAAGTCAACTGCTTATCTCAAAGGGCTTGGGAAACATATTAAGCCTTTCAACATTGAACCTTTCAAATCCCTTTAGCACACAAGGTTATAATCCTAGAGAATGAGAGGCTGGGCATATGGATGTGCTATACTTGAGCCTTAACCTCTGACTCCAATTCTGGTGTACATCAGCATTCATTTTCCAGAGAATGTTCTCCTAATTAGCAAATAGGAAAAGTACTTTGATTAACCCTTACTTTTTTCCAGTTGTGTGTCTTATATCAAGCCTGGGCCCTGTCCCTGAACAATTCAGCTCAAAGCTAAAACTCTACCACTTGAGTCACAGCACCAAATGGGTTTTTTTGGTGGTATCTTGGACATAAGAATCTAACAGGCTTTCCTTGCCTAGGCTGTCTTTGAACTATGGTCTTCAAATCTCAGCATCCAGAGAAGCTGGGATTTCAGGTGTGAGCCACTGCCATCTGGCCTATTGTTTTTGAGAGTCCTGGGGCTTCTTTTTTTCAAGGCTAGCACTCTAGCATTTGAGACACTCCATTGCTTCTGGCTTTTTCTGAGTATGTGGCACTGAAGATTCAAAACCTGGTATTCATGCATGTTGAGCGAGCTCTTTCCACTTAGCCACATTTCTAGGCTTGCCCTTACAATCTTATCCCACAACTTGCCTGTCCTCAAGAAAAGGCTACTGAGTATAAATCATTAAAGAAATCCCTATAGGAAGGTGTTCAAAGATAAAAAGACAACGCTCATCCTTGAGAGATACTCTAAACATGTGAAGACTATGACAAATGCCTCCATTTAATTATGTATCATGTTTCAACAGAAAAAGTTTTAATGAAAAATGAGTCAATGTCCCAAATTATTGTGTATAATTTTATAACAGATGTGCAAAATGTAATAAATATTACGTGTATAATAATACTAAATAAAATAAACAATAAATGACTGAATCAAATAAAAAATAAATACAAAATCAATAAGTTTTCTAAAGCTTAGAATGTTAGAATTTTATAATCTGTATGAACAAAAATTTTTTTGGTCATGGGCCTGAACTCAGGGGTTATCCCTGTACTCTTCAGCTCAATGCGAGCGATCTACTGCTTGAGTCACAGTGCTACTTCCAGTTTTCTAGTCGTTTATTGGAGATAAGGGTCTCACGAACTTTCCTGTCCAGGCTGGCTTTGAACTGCCATCCTCAGATCTCAGCCTCCTGAGTAGCTATGATTATAGGCATGAGGCACCTTTGACAGGCACGTGAACAAACTTCTTAAAGATTTATTCTGAGAAAAGAAACTTCGAATACAATTTTAGTATAAATAACTTATAATGCCATGTTTAAGGCACTAATTCAGAAGTATTAATTCATTGTTTGCTTTCTTAGTTTATTTAAAGTTATATTATATATGTATGCATTATTAATATATATACATATATATTATTTAAAACATATATTTGAATTGTACCTAAGAACATATGTGTTCATGTAAAGTTATACAACTGCACAAGCTTCATTATTTTTTTTCCAGTTTGGTTGGTACCATAAATTAGGTGGGATTTTTATATTGCTGTTTTGTTCTCTGTTTTTGGAAGATTTCTCTCCCTTTTATCCCTCTGCGCCCCCCTCCCTACACTTGAACTCAGCTTGCTCTTTCTTGGCTTGGTTGTTCATAGCTGATTTTCTACCACTTCAATCATACCTGCAGCCGGGCTTTCCAGTTAATTGGAGGTGATTTCTCTCAGGCTTTTCTGCCTTCATTGGCTATGAAATTTCATCTTCCAGTTCTCAGCCTCCTGTGTAGCTAGGATTAGAGATGTGAGCCATTGGGGTGCCTAGGGATAAATTAGACTTTGGTTGGTGTTTTCTTTCTGTTTTTCTAAGCATGGGATGATCTACTATAGAACTTCTGTGAATGTCCTGGGTCTGAAGTAAGATATATAATACATATGCAAATCTGTATAGTTCTCATAAGATGTAATGAATTTAATACGTGTTATAAGTGTAGTAATAGTCAATAAATATAATGAATGAATAATAGAAAAATAAATACACTAAAAGAAATATGCAGTAAACATAAATATGTAGATATTCATCATTATTCAAATGTGGATGAATATTACTTAACAGGGCTGGGGATTGAATTCAGGCCTAGGGAACAGGCCTGAATTACTTGTATTCAAAGAGGGTGAGTTTCTCCATCCTCCACAGTGCATTAAAGTTTCCCAGACTCCAAGTTCAAATCCCATGCCTGGAAGAAAAAAAAATGAGCACTAATTCCAAGCCAGGGAGCTCTATTAGTATTTTTAATATTTTTATAATTTTAAAATTTATTTTATTTTTATATATTTTATTACAATTTTATTTTATTTATTTATTCATTTATTTTGTCAAGCACAGGGCTTGAACTCAGATTGTAACAACTCTGCCTCAGCCTCCATCATCCTAAGCTGGGATGGTGCAGCTTCTGGGCCCACAGCCATTCCTCGGATCCTAGGCCTCAGGGGCTGACAGTAAAACAAATTGAAAACGGCACCAAAAAATTTCTGCGAATTGAAGACGGTCGACGGTTTCTCGGTTTTCCTTCCTTGCATGGTGATGATCTCGGGTCCAAATGACACGGCTGCAACCTATAGGTCACCGGGCATTGCTGAAGGTTGGCAGGCTGGCAGCGAAGCCATAGGCTAATCTGGACACCTAGGCCCTGAGTTTGAATCCTGGTCATGCCACTTACAAAGGTTTGGAGAGCCTAAGAAACTATTTCCTGTCCATAGGACCACCAGAGGAATGTGATCAATGTCATGGTTGGATGAGTATTTTGTCAATCAGTCTAACATAAAATTAAACCCAGTATTCACAAGATGTGGATTGATTTCAATTTATAGTTTATTATGCATTAAAAGAATACGTGTGTGTGTGTGTGTGTGTGTGTGTGTGTGTGTGTGTGTGTGTGTGTGTGTGTGTTTTGTCAGTAGTAGGGCCTGAACTCTGGGCTGGACACTCTCTCTCAGCTTTTCAGCTCAGGGCTACTGCTGTAACATTTGAGATACAGAACCATTCCCGGCTTTTTCTGATCATGTTGTGCTGGGGAATCGAACCCTGGGCTCATGCATGCAAGACAAGCACTCTCCCAGTGAGTCACCTTCCCAGCCCCTAAAATACTACTATTGATTAAATAAAGTTCTCACTACATACCTGTGAATCACTAGGAAGGTAGAATATGTCATTGAATACTAGATAGATATCACTGGCAGTATCTAAATTTCTAAAGATAAATTTATTTGTATACCACCATCTGCATAGAAAGGTTTTGCTATTTTGGCCATACTTGTGTCTCGATCCCAGGTCCTGGGATCCACCTGGCATCTGAATGTGCTAGAGGCTGTCGTGCTGACTCTCACCCATTCATGAATTGGGCCTTCTAGGCCCTCAGTTCAGGCCCCAGCATTGCCAAAAATGTCTTCTTGGAGTAAGATTCCAAGTGTGATACCTGTTTTCTTTTTCTGTGCAAGTCAAGTGCTGGGTGTCAGGTATAATGTATATAATATGTATGCAAAACTACATGCTATGGAATAGATTTTAATGAATGTAATAAATGTTATAAAACCACTCACAGTCGGTCCGTAAATAAATGGTAAATAAATAAATAAATAATAAAATATCATGAATCATTCCAACAAACACGATATAAACTGAATATATGGATGGAAGTATAAATCATATAATAAACATGCCTATATATGTTATGTTCTCCAGGGCTGGGGCTTGAATTCAGGCCTAGTTAACAGGTTTGAATTGCTTGTCTTCAAGGGAAGAGAGCTTCCCTTTCTCCCCCCCCCACCCCACGCAATGCATCAGAGTTCCCCAGATCCCAAGGTGACATCCCTGGCCTGGCAGACAACAAAATAGCATGAAATCCAAGACAGGGAGCTTCAGTAGTACTGATAAATACTTAATTTATTTATTGCTAAGCACGGGGCTTGAACTCAGATGGTGGCAACTCTGCCTCAGTTTCCATCACCCTAGGCTGGGATGGTGCAGCCTCTGGACCCACAGCCATCCTGGGTCCAAGCCTCAGGGTCTGACAGGAAAACAAAATGAAAACACCACCCAAAAATGCCGCAAACCACAGAAGGTCAGAAGTTTCTGTTTTTCTTCCTTGCACGGTGGCCATCCTGGGTCTGAATGACATGGCTGCAAACTGTAGGTCACCTGGCATTGCTGAAGGCTGGGGGGCTGTCAGCGAAGCCATAGGCCAACCTGGACACTAGGCCCTGAGTTCGAATCCTGATCATATCATTTAAAAGGGGCTGGAGAGCCTAAGAAACTGTTGCCTGTCCATAGGAACACCAGAGGAATGTGATCAATGCCATGGTTGGATGAGTAGTCCATCAAAGAGTCTAGCATAAAATTAGACCAAATAATCCAGGACACGGATTGATTTTAATTCATAGTTTATTATGCATTAAAAGAATGCTATTGGGGGCTGGGAAGGTGGCTCAGTGGTAGAGTGCTTGCCTTGCATGCCTGAGGCCTTGGGTTTGATTCCTCAGCATGATATAAGCAAAAAGAAAAAGTCAGAAGTGGTGCTCAAGTGGTAGAGTGCTAGCCTTGTGCTGAAGAGCTGAGGGACAGCGCCCAGGCTCAGAGTTCAGGCCCCACGAGCAGACCCAAAGGGAAAAACAAACAAACAAAAAAAACCAAAACCAGAATACTATAGATTAAGTGGAATCCTCACTAAATACATGAGAATCGGTAGGAATGTATATATGTCATTGAATACTAAATAGACACCTCTGGCAGTACCTAAATACCTAAATATATATTTATTTATATACCACCATCGTCATAGAAAGTTACAGCTATTTTGTCGAAACGTGAGGATTGATCCCAGGTTCTGGGATCCACTTGGCAGCTGAATGGGCTAGAGGCTGTGGTGCTGACACTCACCCATTCATGAATTGGACCTCTCAGGCCTTCAGATCAGGTCCCATCATTGCCAAAAATTTCTTCCTGGTGTAAGATTTCAAGTGTGACACCTGTTTTCCTTTTCTGTGCAAGTACATAATATGTCTGCAAAGTTACATGCTATGGAATAGATTTGAATAAATGTAATAAATGTTTTAGGTGCACTTACAGTTCATAAAATAAATGCTAAATAAATACATCAATAATAAAACATAGTGAATCACTCAAACAAACACAATATAGACTGAATATATAGATGTAAGTATAAATTATATATTTAATATGTCTATAAATTTTATGAGGTTTTGAATTCAGGCCTAGGGTAGAGTTTAATTAATGCATGATTCTCGTAGGAATTGATAGGCAAGACGTATGGCACAACGATTATTTTTAATTAAGAGTTCATGAAGTCTGACAATAAGAATGACATTCAGGAACTGGAGACAATGTGAAAGATCCAAGAATCAGTACTCACATGTTAGATAGGATTCCAACACAGCCCGCCACATCTCCTACTCTATACAAATAGGTATTTATTAGCATACTAACTTCAGCTTATGAATGGATGAATATTGGGCCACCTGGGCTCGATCTCAGGTCCTGGGTACGACCTAACTCCTTCGTTGCTCACAGTCCAGTATCCTCACCTAGATCCTTTGGCCAATTGGGCCTGCTAAGCACTGAGTTCAAAACCCAATACTGGCAAAAGATGAAATCTGATGTGAGAAGTCCATCGATCCACCTGTTTTCCTGTCCTGTGTTATTACTGGGTCTCGAGAGGATGGAGAATTCTATATAGGCAACTCTATAGCCATAGGAATAGGTTGTCATCTGTGTCGACACAGTTATATCTGGCATCATACTCAATAAAACACATAAATAAAATGCATCCATGACTAAGACACACAATAAAAAGAATAATTACACTGAACACATGATGCATTCCACACATGTATGTAAATAGCGATCCTATGTGTAAACTAAGTGGGTATATTATTTTTGCCAGTGCTGGGGCTTCACATCAGACCCTGCAACCTGGCCTGATATTGTAGTCTTCAAGGATGGTGAGCTTCCCTTTCCCCCACAGTGCTATAGATTTACCCAGACTTGAGTTAGAATCCCAGCTGTGGCAGAAAAATGGTGCAAGTTCAGAGCCAGGGTGTTTTATTATTATTATTATTATTACCAAGGAAAGGATTTGAACTAAGTTTGTGGTAACTCTGCTTCAGCTTCAATCATCTTAGGTTGGCGGGCTGCCATTGGCCCATAGCCGATCCTGGGAACCTAGGCCCTGAAGCCTTGCAGGAAAACACACACACACACACACACACACACACACACACACACACACACACACACACACACACACACACACAGAAAAATAGCCGTGGGGTGGATTTTTTACATTTTGTTCCTTTCCACGGTGACCATCCTGGGTCTTAATGACATGCCTACAAAGGGTTCTTCACCTTGCATTGGTGAAGGCTAGCGGGATATCGGGAAAGCCATAGGCCCATGCAGCAATGTAGGCCCTGAGTTCGAGTCCTGCTCCTGACACCTACTAATGGGGGGAATTCCCAAGAGACTCGTTCCTGTGCATCAAAATACCGATGGAATGTGAGCAAACTCATGATTGAATGAGAAGTTTCTGCATGCATCAGTCTAGTCTAAAATTAGACGCAATGATCCTAGGATGCTGATTGATCTTAATGAATAGTTTATTAAACATGAAAAGAATCCTACTCCTTCAATTCCATTGAAGGTAACTACCTACCTAAGAGTTGGTAGGAACGTACTTGATAGATAGATGTCTCTGGAACTCTATATAAATATATATATTTATTGGCATACTACCACCTGCCTATCCATGTATGACTATTTTGTCCACCCTTGTGGCTAAATCTCAGGGTCTGGGACCTCCTGGCAGCTTCCTGGGCTAGAAGTTGCCGTGCTGACACACCCATTCATGAATTGGGTGTGCTAGACCCTGAGTTCAGGTCCCAGCACTGCCAACAATTGGATTGTGGAATAAGAAGCCTAGTGTGACACCTCTTTTCCTTTTCTCTGAGTGTCCTGGGTATAAGAACTACCTTCAACTTATGAAGGGATGATTGCTGTGTGCCTTCCCCCCACCACTTCTACCTAAGGGCTCCATTTCAGGTCCTGTGAAAGGCCTTGCTCATTAGTGCCTCACAGGCTAGTATGCTCACATGGACCCATTTTTCACTTGGGTCTGCTAGGCCCCGAGTTCAGATCCCAGCAGTGCCAAAATTCACCCTGATGTCAGAAGCCAATGGATGCACCTGTTTTCCTTTCTTGTGCAAGCCCTGGGTCTCAGCTAGGATGGAGAATGCATGGGCCACCCTGTGGCCATGTGAATAGGTTGTTATTCATGTCAGCTCAGTTATACTTGTCATCATATACTGAAGAATATACACAATGCATCCATGAATAGCATACAAAATAGAATAATTACACTAAATGCACAATGCAGTCCACATACAGATATGAATATATATCCCATGTTTAAATGATCTATTCAGGACCATTGTGGCCTCCCTGGGGCTCGATCTCTGTTCCTGGGAAAGGCCCTGTTCCATGGTGGCTCACAGGCTGGTGTGTTCACCATGACCCATTCACCAATTGGGCTTGCTAGGCTTTGAGTTCAATTCCCAGCACTGCCAAAAGATTCACCTTGATGTGAGAAGCCAGTCGTTGCACCTATTTTCCTGTGCTGTGCAAGTCCTGGGTCTCAGCTAGGATAGAGAATGCATAGGCAACTCTATACTCATGGGCGTAGGTTGTCATCTAGGTCACAACAGTTATATCTGTCAACCTATACTCAAGAAAATACACAATATATCAATGAATAAGACACAAAATAAAGAGAATGACTACACCAAATGCAAGATGCTGCCCACCCACGTATGGAAATATAGATCCTCTGTTTAAATGATGACTTTATGACTATTTTGGCTCCCACCAGGGCTTCATGTCAGGTTTTGGGAACGGCCTAGCTCCTTAGTTCCTCACAGGCTGGTGTGTTCACCATGACCCATTCACCAATTGGGCCTGCTAGGCCTTGAGTTCAAATCCCAGCATTGCCAAAAGATTCACCTTGATATGATAAGCCAATTCATCCACCTGTTTTCCTGTCCCATGAAAGTCATGGGTCTCAGTGAGGATGGAGAATTCTATATAGACAACTCTATAGCCATGGGAATAGGTTGTAATCCATGTCAACACAGTTATGTCTATCACCATACTCAATAAAATACACAATACATCCACGAATAAGAACAAAATAAAAAGAATAACTACACTGAATGCAAGATTCATACCACTCCTGTAGGTAAAGAGAGATCCTATGTTTAAAAAAGGTGGGCTTGTTATTTTGTCCAGTGCTGGGGCTTCAAATCAGGCCCTGGACCAGGCCTAACATTCTAGTCTTCAAGAATGGTGAGCTTCCCCTTCCCCCAAAGTGCAACAGAGCTACTCAGACTTCAGTTCAAATCCTCTGTTTAAATTATGAATTTATTACTATTTGGCCCTCCCTGGTACTCGATGTCAGGTCGTGGGAACAGCCTATCCCCTTGGTTGCTCACAGGCTGGTGACCCTTGACCCTTTCCCCAATTGGGCCTGTAGGCTCTGAGTTCAAATCCCAACACTGCCAAAAGATGAATCCTTATGTGAGAAGCCCATGGATTCACCTGTTTTCCTGTCCTGTGAAAGTCCTGGGTCTCAGCTAGGATGGAGAATGCATAGGAAACCCTATAGCCATGGCAATAAGTTATCATTCATGTAAGCACTGTTATATCTGTCACCATATTCAGTAAAATACACAATACTTCCATAAGACAGACAATAAGGAGAAGTACACCAAATGCAAGTTGCTGTCCACACCTATATGTAAATATAGATCCTATGTTTAAATTATTAATTTATGACTATCGTGGCCACCCTGGGAATCACTGTCAAATCCTGGGAATGGCCTAACTCCTTTGTTGCTCACAGGCCGTTGTGTTCACCGTGAACTATTTGCCAATTGGTCCTGCTAGGCCGTGAGTTCAGATCCTAGCACTATCAGCAATTGGATCATGGAGTAAGAAGCCAAGTATGAAAACTTTTTTCCTTTTCTCTGAGAGTCCTGGGTCTCAGGAATGATGAAGAACACATCTACAAATTTAGATGCCATGTAATAGGATGTCATCAATGTAATAAAGGCAATGGGTGTCATCACTGTAAAATCAATGGTAAATAAATGAATAAAACTAAAAGTACAAGGAACAACCACACCAAACGTGTCTGGACTGAGCATCCATAGGTAAGTACAAATCCTGTCTTTACAATGTATATAAATAGTATGTTTTCCAGGGCTGGAGCTTGAATTTTGGCTTAGAGTACAGGCCTGATTTTCTTATCTTCAAGTACAGTCAGCTTCCCCTTCTTCCACAGTGCTGCAGATTTACCCAGACCCAGAGTTCAAATCCAAAGCCTGGCAGATAAATGGGGTGAATTGCAAGCCAAGGAGCTAATTTCTTTTAATTTTTTTTTGCTCAGCAAGGAGCTTGAACTCAGGTTGTGGCAACTCCGCCTCAGCTTCGACAATACTATGCTGGGGTGCAGCCACTGGACGCGCAGCATATCCTAGGATCCTAGACCCCCAGGCCTTGTGTGGCAAAAATATAGAGAAAAATGCGGTGAGATGGCCTTTTTATGTTTTGTTCCTTTGCACGGTGACCCACTTGGGTCTGAATGACACTGTTGCAAAGGGTACTTTACCTTGCATTGCTGAAAGTTGGCAGACTATTGGGGAAGCCATAGGCCCAAGTGGCAATGTAGGCCCTGATTTGGAATCCCGGTCCTGACACAAATCAATGGAAGGATCTACGAAGAGACTCATTCTCAACCATGGGAATAACAAGGTAATGTTATCAATGTCACAGTTGAATTAGTTGATCGTGAATGATGCTCCTATAAAATTAGACCCATCATTTCAGGAGACTGATTTTATTTAACATTTATGAAGCATTAAAATAAAACTATTACAGGAATGCAATAATTTCAGGAAATTGATTGATTTAATAAATAGTTTTCTTAATTTTTATTTATTTTTTATTGTGAAAATACTGTACAGAGTGGTTACAATTACATGGGCAAGATAATGAGTACATTCCTTATCAAGCATTGTAGCCTCATCCTTTTTTTTACCTTCCTATCCCTTCCCATCCTTCCTTCCTCCCCACCCAAATATCCCCCCCCCCAAGTTGTAATGTTCGTTTTTGACATGACAACTTGTACTCCTCATTGTTGCAACAGGTTCACCTGTATCCTTATTTAAACGACTTGTTTTTCCCCTTCCCTTCCACAAAATATACCGACATCAAATACAGTGAAACAGGGGTTATACTTGTGGGGGAGTGACATACAAAGCAACAAAGTAATAATCTTATAACTGCGTAAGAAATAAATGCATGAAAGAAAAAGAAACATTTAAAATATATAACTTAGGGTTCATTTTCCTAACATCACAATATCTGACCTTTTCTGCTTGACGCATACATATATTAGATATTGCAAATAAGGGAAATCATGGGACCTATGTTTCTTTGGGCTTGGCTTACTTCACTTTATATAATTTTTTCAAAGTCTTTCCATTTCCTAAAAAATGGGGCAATGTCATTCTCTCTGATGGAGGCATAGAATTCCATTGTGTATATATACCACATTTTCTTGATCCATTCATCTACTGAGGGGCATCTTGGTTGGTTCCATATCTTAGCTATGGTAAATAATGCTGCAATAAACATAGTTGTGCTGGTAGCTTTAGTGTGGTCTTGTTTGTAAACATTTGGGTAAATGCCCAAAAGTGGGATTGCTGGGTCATAGGGGAGCTCTATGTGGAGTCTTTTCAGGAACCTCCATACTACTTTCCGAGTGGTTGAACAAGTTTACACTCCCACCAACAATGAAGTAAGTTTCCCTTCTGTCCACATCCCCTCCAGCATCTGTTGTTATTAGAGTTCTTGATTTTTGCCATTCTAACTGGGGTGAGGTGGTATCTCAATGTTGTTTTGATTTGCATTTCTTTTATGGCTAGGGAGTTTGAGCATTTCTTCATGTGTCTATTGGCCATTCTTCTTTCTTCTTCAGAGAAGTTTCTCTTCATGTCTTCAGCCCACTTACTTATTGGGCAGTTGTTTCTTGAGTATTTGTTGTTGGGAGATTTAATTTTTTGAGTTCCAAGTATATTTTAGCTATGAGACCCTTGTCCGTTGTATGGTTAGTGAAGATCTTCTCCCAATCAGTGGGCTTTCTATTGATCTTGCTAGCTATGTCCTTTGCCACGCAGAAGCTCTGCAACTTCATGCAATTCCATTTGTCCAACCTTTCTTTGATTTTTGTGTTTCTGGGTCTCTATTAAGAAAATTTTGGCCTGTGCCAAGGAGACCTTGGGTTTCTCCTATTCCATCGTATAATGTTTTCAGAGTGTCTGCTGTGACTCCGAGGTCTTTGATCCATTTGGAATTGATTCTGGTGCAGGGTGATATATAAGGGTCTAGCTTTAGTTTTCTACAAGTAGTTAACCAATTTTGCCAGCACCATTTACTGAAGAGGCTGTCTTTCTTCCATTCTATTGTTTTAGCTCCCTTATCAAAGATTAGATGGCTACAGGTCTGTAGGTTCGTTTCTGGGTTGTCAATTCTATTCCATTGGTCCTGAGGTCTGTTCTTATGCTAGTACCAAGCTCTTTTGATTACTATGGCTTTATAGTAGAGTTTGAAATTTGGTATTGTTATTCCTCCAGCAGCGTTCTTTCCGTTGAGGAGCGTTTGCTATTCGGGGTCTTTTATTGTTCCATATGAATTTTTGGATTGCCTCTTCTATTTCCTTGAAGAATGAGGTTGGAATTTTGATAGGTATCGCATTGAATTTGTAGATAGCCTTGGGAAGTATTGCCATTTTCACGATGTTAATCTTTCCAATCCAGGAGCATGGGAGGTTTTGCCATTTTCTAAGTTCTGTTTTGATTTCATTTTTCAAGTTTTTAAAGTTTTCATCATAGAGATCCTTCACTTCTTTGGTTAAGTTTATTCCTAGGTATTTGATTTTTGGTGGGGCTATTACAAATGGAGTTGTTATCCCAATTTCAGCCCCATTTTTCTCATAGTTGGCATACAGAAAAGACTTTGATTTTTGAGGGTTAATTTTCTACCCTGCTACTTTGCCAAAGTTTTGAATCAGCTTGAGTAATTTGGGAGTGGATTCTATGGGATTCTGTAAATACAAGATCATGTCATCTGCAAAGAGGGAGTTTTATTTCTTCTTTCCCTATATGGATCCTCTTTATGTCTGCATCTTGTCTTATTGCTGTAGTAGGCATTCTAATACTAGGTTGAAGAGAAGTGGAGAGAATGAACATCCTTGTCTTGTTCCTGAGTTAAGAGGAAATTGCCTTAATTTTTCACCATTAAGTATAATGCTGGCTGTAGGTTTGTCATATACAGCCTTTATTGCATTGAGGAATGTTCCATGGATTCCTAATTTTTCCAAAACCTTCATCATAAAAGGGTGTTGGATATTGTCAAATGCTTTTTCTGCGTCTATGGAGATAACCATGTGGTTCTTATCTTTTCTCCTGTTGATGTGATGAATAATAGTAATTGATTTGTGTATATTGAACCAGGTTTGCATCCCTGAAATGAATCATGTTTGATCATGGTGTATGATTTTTTGGATGAATTGTTGAAGTCGATTGGCCAAAATTTTGTTGAGAAGTTTTGCATCAATGTTCATCAAAGAAATGGGTCTATAGTTCTCTTTCTTTGATGAGTCCCTGCCTGGTTTTGGGATGAGGGTTATGATGGCTTCATAGAATGTGTTCGGTAGTGCACTTTCAATTTCAATTTCATTGAAGAGTTGAAGGAGTATTGGTGTGAGCTCTACTATGAAGGCCTTGTAGAATTCCGCTGTAAAACCATCTGGTCCTGGAATTTTCTTAGCTGGGAGGACTCTTATTGCTGTTTCTAATTCAATGCTTGATATACGCATGTTAAAGATGGTTTAACTCCTCTTGATTTAGTTTGGCATGTCAATATTTGCTAAGAAATGGTCCGTTTCTGCCATGTTCTCAAACTTATTAGCATAAAGTTTTGAGAAGAATTCCCTTAAAATGTTCTGAATCTTGGTTGTTTCCTTGGTGATGTTTCCATTCTCCTCTCTGAGTTTATTTATTTGGGTGTGTTCTCTTCTTTTTCTGATAAGATTTGCTAAGGGTCTGTCAATTTTGTTAATTTTTTCGAAGAAACAACTCTTTGTTTTGTTGATTCTTTCTATAGTTTTTGGATTCTAATTCATTTAATTCTGATTTAATTTTAATTATTTCTTTCCGTCTACTGGATTGGGGTTTATCTTGCTGCTCTTTTTCAAGGAGGTTCAGATGTCTCCTTAAATTGTTGGTTTCAGATCTCTCCAATTTGTTGACATAGGAACTCTGAGCTATAAACTTGCCTCTGAGTACTGCCTTTCCTGTGTCTCAGAGGAGCTGGTAATTTGTGTGCTCATTTTTGTTGAATAGCATGAACATTTGAATTTCCTTTCTAATCTCTTCCATGACCCACTTGTGTTTCAGCAGTGTGTTGTTCAACCACCATGTGTTAAGGGACTTTCTTCGGTGACTTATGGTGTTGAATTCTAATTTATTCCCTTGTAATCAGAGAGAATGCAAGGTATAACTTCAATGTTTCTGAATTTAGACAAGTTTGCTTTGTGCCCTAAAATGTGGTGTATTTTAGAAAATGTTTCATGTGCTGCTGAGAAAAACCTGTATTCTTATTCTTTGGGTGAAATATTCTGTAGATGTCTGTGAAATCTAGTTGACCTATGCAGTTGTTTAGATCTGCGGTTTCTCTGTTGAGTTTTTGCCAAGTTGATCTTTCTAGTGGGGAGAGTGGTGTATTAAAATCCCCAACAATTAATTTCTTTGTATCTATGTGGGATTTGAGGGAAAGTAGTGTTTCTTGGATAAATTTGGGTGCTCTGTTGTTTGGCCAATAGATATTTAGAATTGTGATATCCTCCTGGAGGAGAGATCCCTTTATTAGTATGTAGCGACCTTCTTTATGTCTTCTCACAAATTTTAATTTGAAGTCTATTTTATGATATTAGCATTGCAACTCCCGCCTGTTTTGGGGGGCCGTTTGCTTGGTAGATATTTTTCCAGCCTTTAACATTGAAAATGTGTTTGTTTTTACGGGCAAGATGTAACTCCTGAAGGCAGCAGAGAGAAGGATCTTGTTTTTTAATCCAACTAGACAGTCTATGTCACTTAACTGGACAGTTAAGTCCATTAATGTTAAGAGATAGGACTGAGAGGTATTTGGGAGTTCCTGCCATGTTATCCACCTTCGTGGGGCCTGCAAAAACTGGGTTCTTCCTATGGTTCTTGGATTCTCAGTTTGGGTGCAGTTTCTTGGCCTTTATTGTGATCTTGTTGGTTTTCTATGTGTAGGATGTCTTTAAGAATCTTTTGTAGGGCTAGTTTGGTGGAGTTATATTGTTTCGATTTTTCTTTGCTATGGAAGGTTTTTATTTGTCCTTCAGTTATGAAGGAGAGTTTAGCTGGGTACAGTATTCTTGGTTGATAGTTGTTTGATTTTAGGGCATGGCATACATCATTCCAGGCTCTTCTTGCTTTGATTGTCTCTGCTGAGAAATCTGAGGTGATTCTAATTTTTTTCCCTTTATAGGTGATTGATCTTTTCTCCTGGACAGCTTTAAGGATGTTTTCTTTGGTCTCAGTTGATCCTGTGTGGATTATAATGTGACAGTGCAATGTCCTGTACTGGTCTGGTCTATTTGGAGTTCTAAAAGCTTCTTGTATTTGAATAGGCCTATATTTTTGCATGTTTGGGAAGTTCTCTGCTAGGATCCTGTTAACCAAATTTCCTAGACCATTAACTTCTGTTTCTAGGTGCTCCCCTACACCCATTATCCTTAGATTAGTCCTTCTGATGGTGTCTTCCAAGTGTTGGATAGATCTAGCATATTTCTTGGATTTGTCTTGGATGGTTGTATGTTCTTTCTCTATAAGGTCTAGGCTGTCTTCATTCTCCGAGATTCGATCTTCTGCATGGTCTAATCTGCTGTCGAGATTTTCTACTTTGTTTTTTATTTTTTTCCTTCCAGTTGGTCAGCTTTGATGGCTTCAAATTCTTTGTTGAAGTCTTGAATGAACTTCTTTACTTCCTTAATTTGGTGTTCAGTGTTTATTCTCAAATCACTTAGTTGATTAGTTATGGTATACTTGGACTCCCATTCCTTCTGTTGGGTTCCATTCAGCATTCCCTTTGTCGTCTCCCTGACTTCCTTCAGCTCTTTTTTAATGGATTCCATGAATGCCTTTAGTAGTCTCTGTGTATCCTCATCCTGCTCTCTCAATTCTTGTACTACTCTTTGATTAGCTTCCTCCCTTTCGTGCGATTTCTGTAGTTCTCTTTGAGTGTTCTCTGCCTGCTCACGCCATTCCTGCCTTTCTCTTTGAGTATTCTCAAGCTGCTCACGCAAATCCTGTAACAGTTTTTGAGTATCTTCTTCACACTTATGATATTCCTGTATAAACTTTTGGATTGCCTCCTCTCTCTCCCTATCACGCTCATAGAGTCCTTTGTATGTTTTCAATCTTTTCATTTATCATGTTTGCCAGCAGTGTTTGTAGTGCTATTTGGGAACTCTCCTATTGATTATTCATTTTCTGTTCTGTCCCCTGGTTATCATGAGTGGGGCTTGAGATACCTGGACATGCAATTTTTCTTGTATTTTCCGGCTTACTCTGCCCATTTAGGATGAAATTAACAACAGTTTTGTGCTAGAAAACTATCTTAAGGCAGCATCAACCAAAGTCTGTATTTGCACAGTCAGTAGTCTGCAGATACAATCTAGTTCAACAGATACATCTATTCAACATCAAACAACTGTATATTAATGGGCTACGAACAGCAAAGAAGAATTTGGTAAACCAGAAATTATTAGGTTTAGGAAGAGATGAGAGAAGGGAAGGGATATAAAGGATATGTGAAAAACTTAAAAATAAAAATACTTAAAATATTATATAGGTATAAAGAGGTTGTACTGCTATTAAGGAATTTAAGTCTAAGAGGTTTTGAATTGAGTAATAAATTTGTAGATTAATTATGTACACAATAGAGGATGAGGTCTAATAATCCACTATGGGTTTATCTGAGGATGTGCAGAACAGTAATTAAGTCACATAAAGAACGAAAGAGAAGAAATGGTGAAAAGGATAAGAAAGAAAGAAAAAAGATCAGAAGTTCAGTAGAGCTATCCAAAAAACAAAACAAAACAAAACAAAAAAAACAAAAACAAAAAAAGGGAGAAAAATGCACACACACTTATACCGCTAAATTAAAATTCTAAGAGGAAAAAAATTACTAGAACACAATTTTTTTTCAAGAAAGGTATTAATTAAAGATTTAAAAAAAATTTTAGAAAAAAAAATTTTTTTTTCTTTTTTTTTTTTTAGATTAATTTTCTTTTTTTCTTTTTTTATTTTATTTTAATTGAGAATATACTGTACAGAGGGGTTACAATTACATGGACAGGAAAATGCATACATTTCTTACCAAGCATTGCAGCCTCCTCCTTTGTTTACCCTTCACGTCCCTTCCCAGCCTCCCCCCTCTCCCCCACCCAATCATACCCCTCCTCCCCCCCCTCCGACATTGTAAAGCTGGTTTTGACATGACATTTTGTACTTCTCATTGTTGCAACAGGTCCACCTGAATCCTTAAACGACTTGTTTGTCCCCGTCTCCTCCACATGTTATACTGACATCAAATATAGTGAAAGCGGGGGTTACACTGTGGGGGAGGGACATACAAAGCAACAAAGAAATAATATTATAAATGCGTTAGAAACACATGCATGAAAGAAACAAAAACATTAAAATGCATATTTGAGGGTTCGTTTTCCTAACATCACATTCTCTGACTTTTTCCGCTTGACTCATACCTATACTAGATATTGCAAATAAGGGAAACCATGGGACCTATGTTTCTTTGGGCCTGGCTTACTTCACTTAATATAATTTTTTCCAAGCCTTTCCATTTCCTAACAAATGGGGCAATGTCATTCTTTCTGATGGAGGCATAGAATTCCATTTTGTATATATACCACATCTTCTTGATCCATTCATCTACTGAGGAACAACAACAAAAAAATTTCTTTGATTTTTTTTTGGAAGGGTTGTCAAAAATCTTGTGTCTCCCTTGTGTGCATAACCAGCCTCTTATTGGAGTCTCTGGTCTGCTTGTTTTCCTGTGGCTTGGTTGGTTATTTAACTCAGCTTCTTTGAACAGGCAGAAAAATGCTCTGCGATCCTCCTCCCAGGTTAGTTCAATGGGAAGAGATGGTTTTTTCCATGAGTTTGGAGATGCTGTGATGAGGCTAGGATCTGCGTAGAGTTGAGGCCTTTCAGCAAACAGTAGCTTTTCTCGGGGGCTGGTTTGGGAGAAACTCACAGAGCCCAGCCCGGAGCCACTCCCAGGGTTTCTGTTTACTGAATTTCAGTTGATTGTTGAGGCTGCTAAAGGGAGGGGCAGCCTCTGGCTCTGATTACCCGGTGAAGAAAGCCACTACTGGAGCTGGCGCCCCAGCTGGGTGACTTTTCCCTGGGTGGAGCTGACTGAGTCTGGCAGGTCAGGTAAGGCTCTTGTGACTTGCTAGATGACTCAGGATTTATTCCAGGGCCTGAGTTGGAGCTAGCAGCTCTGCAGGGCTTTGTTGGTATCCAAGATGGAGGTCTTCGCTACTTGGGGGGAGGGGTGGCCTTCCCTCCTCTGCTCCCTGAGAAGGAGTGAGGATGTCAGGCTTCTACTCACACCAAGTCTTGGTTCCTGGGTTGTCTCTGGTCTGTGAACTGCGGGATGAAGATGTCTGCTCCTTGTCGGTTCTTGCTGGTGTTGAGTGGAATCTGCTCTCCCGCCTTGTCTGGCTCCTTCATCACAGACTCTCTGTGATTCAGGTATGGTGCCTGCGGTCTTGCCCTGCCGCCGTGGCGGCGGCTGCTGGCAAGTGCTCTGGGCTGTCTCCTTACCTATATTTTCTCTCTCTGGCCTAACTCTCTGTCCTGTGAAGGCACACTTGGTGTGATTCTCTGGCTTAGCACTGTTCACTGGAACTCTAAAACTGCTTTCAATGCGAGAGCTTGTTTAGCCTCCAGCTTCTCCTCCGCCATCTTTCCGGAACTCCAGTATAACACCTTTAAAATAAAGTTATTTCTATGCTTGCCTTCAAATGGCATACTGTTTCCTTTTTTAATACTCTCAACCAGAAGTTTACAAACAAGTTCTATATGAGTAAAGAACACACTCAAAAAAGTCAGGGACAGAGTTTCCTTCAAGCCTTGGATTCTTTTCATGTACAGTAAAAAGGAAAGCAAAAGTTAACTTGAACTTTGTCATTCCTCTATGTTCAATTCCTCTCCTGGGATCAGTTTCCACATCCAGTAACAGTTACTTCCACTTACTTCCAGAAACAATCTATGGTACTGCTCCAGAAAAAATGAATATTTTCTGGCTTCATTGAAATAGCAAAAGACACCTTTGGACACTTGGTAACACATGTTTCAGAGACAACTTAGTAAACAGAAAATGTGAAATTTAAATGGCTAATAAATATGTTATCCCTGAGTATATTTTGTTCAAACTTCTTAATTACTCTGTAAATTATGGTGAATTTTAAATGGGAAGAAGGTTCTCAGATCTTTAATTGTGAGTGTATGTGCTGTTCATTAATTTCCCAAGTGTACCTGAGTTAGGAATAAGAGAAACAATAGCAATAATAGGAGAAAGAGAGTTTCTGTGTGTAACTGTAAGGATTCAATACAATATAGAAGACTACAAATATGACAACATTGAAACACTAAAGCCAAGTCTAGCATGTAGAGTGATGGGAGTGATATAGGGAAAGCATTACTCCTAACTGGAACATGAAGAATGAGGCCACTCCCTTTCTAAGTTATGCTTGCTAATCCCAAAATTTTGTAAAAAGAATGGAAGAATGATTCTGTTTCCAATGCAAGTCAGATATACGATCATGGACTTAACTGGAAAGAAAGAGTCCATCTGGAGAGAACAGGGATCATATTAGCAATGAACCTGGTGGCTAAGATCACATTAATTTTTCTTTCTTTTTCTCATATATATTTTTTTGCTGTTTTTGGACATGGCACTTGAACTCTAGCACTGGGCGCTGTCCCTCTGCTATTCAGCTCAAGGCTAGTGCTCTACCACTTGAGCCACAGTGCCACTTCCACTTTTATGGTAATTATTGTAAAAAAAAATGTGTCTCCAGTAATTTCCTACCCGGGATGGCTTTGAACCCCTGTCCTCAGATCTCACCACCACTTGGCTTATGATCACATTTCTAGCAGTGTACACTCAGCATATGTAATGTGTATGTTCATCTATCTTTATATGAATTCTTGAGTTAGAAATCTGGGCTACAGCTTACACTTTATACTCACAAAAATGTTTGTAGTTTAAAAGTTAATACTCCTGGAAAAATAAACCTAAGGATGTAAAGGATTCTGGGATGTTCAGTTTGCATCCAGCCTGGGCAGAACAGGCTTTGAGACACTACCTATAATTAACCAGCCAAAAGCTGGCATATCAGTCATGATCAAGATTGCTGAATAAGAGCTTGAGACTTTTGCATACATACATACAAACATACACAGACACACATAGGCACTTATATGTGCACACAAAAACACAAAATGAAACAATTCTCACAATATGTAGAAAAGTTAGAAAACAATAGAAAATAAGTACTGAGTAAGACTAGAATTAAGTGATAACTTTTAATATTAGAAAGCCCTCAAATGCACTATCTTCAAAAAAGTTGAGAATATTACATAGGTTGGGACCAGAGATAGTAAGAGAGTCAAGTAATCATTATTAATGGGATCAGATCCATGGAGGAATGAATCAGAGACCCAGGCAGGTACATCTGAAAATGTTCATATCCTTTGTCAAATGTAAGAACATCTCTGAAAGTAGTACATAAAGAGTCTGTGCAGTCAGTCTAGTGGATAAGATCATAAGAGAAGTTTAGAATTGCTAGTCTGTTTCTAGATTAAATAAACCAACAAACTATGGCAGGGCAATGTGATACAAGCTTGGAATTCTAGCACTCAGACTAAAACAGGAGATTAGAGAGTGGAATTACATAGCGATACCTTCCCTGGACAAGGTAGTATACTTTTGTCTCAATAAAACAAACCAAACAACAAGAAAGGAATACACAGTTTAAGTTTGGGATAATTTTGTCACTATGTTTAGAGAAGTCAAGTTTTCTATGGAAATGCAACTCATATATATCCTCAGTTGTGTTTTAAATGCTCTCTCCATTACAGAACATTCCTAGATTCAAAATGACTCATGATTTCCATCTAAAATTTGAAAAAGTAAGTAATTACGTTCCTCCTTACACATTGAGAAAAATGCTAGGTTTGGGTTTGGTTTTCATTTTTGTTTTTGTTTTATTGGCTTGTCTTAGAGCTTGAACTCTGGGCCTGGACACTGTCTCTGAACCTGTTTATGCTCAAGGCTTGTACACTACCACTTCAACCTCAGTGTCCCTTTTGTCTGGCTTTTTCTGAAAAGTTTATTGGAGATAAGAATCTAAGGAACCTTCCTGCCTAGGTGGGTTTTGAACCAAAATTTTCCGATCTTAGCAACCTGCATATCTATGATAGTTAAAAAGTATAAATATAAATAATATTTGCATGTGTTGAGAACACAAGAATATCACTGGGGGAACAATGATGCAGCTCAGTTTATTGTGGTGTTCTTTCCAGAACAAGGAGGGCATCACATTAGGAGAGGTGTAGTATTTTTTTCACAATAGAGGTAAGATATTCATGATGTGAATTAAGGAATTTTAAGGTGCACTTTTCAAATTGGATACTATTGGTCCAGGATAACTTTATGACATAAATCTTGGGATTGATGGTCATAGAAATAATAGCTTACTCTGATAAATAATTGCTTACTCTTTAAGAATTAATTATTACAGATGTTTCATAGTATTATTCTCTATAGAATGTAGCTATTTTTCTGTTGAATTCTCAATCTGTAACACCCCATTGGACACTTTATTTATTGCAGAATTTCATAACATACAAACAGGTACTGTTTTGAATATCTCAGGTATTGAATGTTGAGAATTTAAAAATCAGTAGTTATTAGTCATAGGAATTTTGAATAACCTATATTCTGTCCTCTTAACAACTTATTTACTTTTAAAATTTATGGGTTTCCATAGAATTAAACTGTTTTCGATTTTAGTATGAGAAAAAGTACTAAATTTATTCTTTTTTCAAAATATTGGCAAGTGTATTGTGAAAATATTATCTAGTTGGATAACATTCAAGTTGCTGAGCCTCTGATAAAGAAGGGATAATTAATTCAAATTACATGCCAAATAGTGTAATTTTTAAAAAGTTACTACATAAAGAATAATATTTACTATACCAATACAGTTAAATTATATTTTATGCAGCTTATTTTTAAAATTTTATTATCAAATTGATGTACAGTGTGGTTACAGTAATTGTAAGGCAGTGAATATATAACTTTCCAAACTTGTTACCTCTCCCTCCTTGTTCTTATAGTTTACCTTCATCCCTTCACCCCTCAGAAGTTGTAATGTACATTTCCAATATGTTGTATTGTGAGTATTGCTATTACATTGGTTTTGCCCTTTGTCCTTTGTCTCACCATTTTGTTGTTCCTCTTCCCTTCCCTAATTAAGGTAAAAGTATACACAATACACAGGGTACAAAAATCAAATACAGCAGATATAAACCATAGGGGGAAAACCCAAAGAAAATAGAAATCACATAGTACATCTAAAAGTACCACCACAAATAAAAAAATATATTTCCGTATCTTCGAGTTCATTTTGCTCAGCATCAGCGTATATGGTCATATATAACATAACAGAGCCAATGGAAAATAATAGTTGCATGGACACTATTTCATGAAAACATGTTAAATTTTTGATGGTAAAAGTGGAATTAGTATTGGCGAATTCGCGATTCTGATATAGGAATTTCAGAGTTTTAAAGTTATGACAGGTAAATTTTAATTGTTCAAACTTTTTAAAAACTTAACTCATTAAGAAAATTTAAATGGCCTAGGAAAGTAGGCTTTCATGCAACGAAATCTATGGAGACTTAGTAGAGAGGAAGCAATGTGGATGAAGATGGCTCTTTTTAACACTAAACAAACAAACTTCAGAAAACTTGCTGTAAATCCTGTAGGTTCCTTGACAATTGTCCTTACCCAGGAAATATACTCTCACTGTGTGAAACAAGGTTGTAGTGGAATTTAAATTCAAAGTTCTTTAAAAAAAAAAGACATCAAAATTTTTGAACTAACCTTTAATTATCAAACTATCAAACAGTAATTATCTAAAAAAGATAATTTGGGTCAAAATATTTCGGGAGAAAGTGCCCTCCACAATGAAAGAAGGTATTGGCTTCACACTTTTCTGTTTGTAATACTTTCCACTATGTCTTTGCACGTGAAGCAGTGAAACATAGAAATCTGATTCGGTACTTCAAACCAATGATTTCACATTTCTAAGTGGCTCACAAAACATAATATCCTTATTAACATGAGAGAGTGAAGACTTCTGTTATTACATAACCCAAAAAGTTATGGGTTCAGAAAAGAATTGAGCAAATGGAAAAAGTTAGAAAATAGTGTTCTTAGAAACCCTAGCTAAGCGTATTGGCTTCAGCAGTGGAGGGAGGCCAAAACTTTTTATATAGATTGTGTTTATGTTTTCGCTCCCTAAAGTGATTTTTCAGAGCTGATGTACCTCACTACAATGCAGAACTTATTGAATGAAACATGAAAATAAATTCCACATCTAAATTATGCAACTTAAAAGATTTTTAAAAGAGAAACTATGAAGATGTTGCAGTGGCTGGGCTGTATAGTCCTTCAGCTTCACCAGACTTGAAGCCAAGAAGCTGTGATTAATTGGAAATAAGGCAAGAGCTAAGAGGAAGACATAGAAGTAAGACACAGAAGCATGGTCCTTTTGAAACAGACACTGTCTTCCAAGGTATGGCTGATTTAAATCTATTCTTCTCCATACATCTTGCTGAGCAAATGCAACACCAAGAAAAAAATAATCTATTGAAATAATTCTGCAAAGAATAACTTCACAGTTCCTGATATGGCATCTAAGGAGAGTCTTAAGAGAGAAGATAATAGCGGTGTATTTTTGGTTTCCTCTTAGCAACTTTTTATCAAAATCTATCTTTGAGGATAGAATTGGATGAACCAAAAAGTAATGGAGTACTTATTTTTCTCCTCACTTTAGACACAAGTAGGCTTTCAACATAAAAGAAAAAAGAAAAAAGTATAGCCATATATTTGTGATCACAGCTTCTTGGACTGGTTTTCTGGAGGCAATATACATTAGATTTGTCCTAATTAAAATAGATGTTGTTTCATGGCCACCAAATGCAAGAGGAAAGTTTAATGTATTCACTTGGCCAATAATAGTATGATAGGAAAAATGGGAAATAATATGTAGTGAATTACTTTGACCAATTATGTTGCCAGAACAAAGAAGGAAAATATAATTCAAAGTGAATTTACTTAAAAGTATGAAGAAAAAGTAGCGAAGAGAGATGAAAGCAAAGATAGAGGATTGTTTTCTCTCCAATGGAGTAATGAGTTCTTGATCTTTTTTCTTCCATTCTATCTTCACAAGCTATCAATTGTGGCTCAGGACTGAAGTATCCAGTTCCAACAAAGAGAACTCGCAGAAGACAGATAATATTTGCAGCAGATGTCGGTGAGTTATAACCTTAGACCATCTATTTAAATCTGTTCAGAATCCTCCCCTACCCCAAACTGCTCTCTTTGAACAGCTTTGTTTGTTTTTCCCAAGACTGCCTTTCATTAACTGCTTAAAATTTTAGACAGGTCATATTCATACTCTCTAGAGATGCCTATTTGGTTGTGATTTTTGTGTTTTTATTTGTTGTTGTGTTTTTTAACTGAATTTCAAAAGGTTGTGGTACAATTAAATATATCACTCTAATTATCCAATGCTCCTGGATCACAGTGACTCATGTCATTCTCAACCAACCACTTCTCCAAGATTTACTTCCGATTTACCACTTCCTTTATCACATGTGTATATTGTACTTGCCCCTTGTTCCATATTTTATTCTTTCTATGTCTTTACTATTATTCCCCTCTGGTACTTACTGATAGTCATTCTGTTAATCTGTCTGTTAATACTTTGAAAGATTTATATACATTCCATGGAGTTTCAATCCTGCATATACTTGAACTGATGTCAGCTTACATTTCCATAATTCATTCATTTGAAATAACAATTTGCAAGACTGCAGACTTGAAGCACCTAGACATGATTATATTCTCATTCATTTGGAAGATTAATCTTTATTCAACAAAAAAGTTTAAAAATGGCTTGGAATATATTCCTAATTACCAATTTTTATAATTGACTTTGTACAATGGTATATTATTATTTTATTTTACATGGGATAATACTTTCTACTACCTATAAGTTTTGGAAAAAGAAAAAAACTAAGATTTACTACTATAGAAGAATATGATAGAAATAGAAGACAGATTTTGTTTGTCACATCTCTGCTGAGCACTCATATTCAAGATTAAAGTCATATTTCTTTCTATGTTAGACAGGGAAAACATAAAACAATGTATGATAAGGCAACTATTCATGACTTTTTAAAATGTTTCTTATTAAGTGATGAAATTTACTTTGTAAGCTGAGGTTTGGGGTTTGAAACATGGCAGGCTGATCTATTTAACACATTTCTGGAATGCACCTACTGAACAACACAAATGGTGGGGGCTACTATTTCTACACTTTAATGAATGATTGAACCTGTTTGGCATTAATGCTGGGTAAATAAATCAACTCTATTGTAACTTGCTCCCTACACTTGAAAAACTTGTAATGTCACTAAGTATTATCTACTTATCAAATGTTATTTTGGCAAATGTGATTTTAAAAAGTTTATTTGAAAAGGAATACACTTTCAGGAGATTAAATGTAGGTTATGATTGGTTTGAGAATGATAACATTTTTATACCACAGAATCAAGTTGTACTAAAGTACCAGTGCTTTGAAGCACTAAGGATCTTCTCAATTAAAGTTTTTCTGCATTACATTTGACCTCTAAGTCAAGTTTTCCTGGCCTTAGTAGACCATTTATGGATCTATCCTTCCAGGAACTATTTTTGGGCCCATTTATGCTGGACTGAAATCTTAGATTCATCATTAGGGGAGGGGTATTAAAAATAATCTTCTGACACTTTGTGATCTTGTTCACTCATATGGGCTCGTCATTTGTAAATTGAGTTTGAATTACAATAATTTCTCTCAGATTTTATGAACTCATCCTTCATTTTAAGTTACCTTGCATTTCACAATTACTTGCTGCTAATTCTTGAATCTCAAGGAATTGGGGCCCTGAAATATAAGAAAAGAGAAATTGAGATGGATCTTCAATTACTTTCTGCTGGCATGTTGCATAGGCCTAGCTGAGAAGTCTTGCCCCTGTTATCTGATGATAACATGTAACTGGGACATTGGATCCTAGGACCCATGGGTCCTGAAGAAGAATAATATTTTTTAGACACTATATCATCTAAATTTGGATATAATCTTTAGGAATGCTTCAGAAATATGGAGTAAAACCGTTTGGGGTGAGCGAGTTAAAACAATAAACAGAGCAGCAGAGTAACACCTCCTATAGATTAGAGGAAAACAACATTGTTTCTTTACCATGTGAATTTAGAAGACCACGAACACTTAGAAGGTATCACAAGTTTATACCGAAGACATTTGCATTGACACTTTTTATATTCTAATATATATTCTAAACTTAATTATTTATATTCCAATTCTACTTATTGGAATAAATATCAATTTATTTGTCAAATTATCAATTAATTATAGTAAGTTTCATTGCGTGAAACATGAAATCAGCACATAAATATAAAATATATAACTATATATAATATAATAAAATGGCACATATTTTGCATTGCTCTGTTGTGGATTGGGCATAAAAGGCAGCGCTGTTCTAAAGTATTATTCCATTATCTCTACCTCAGTGTTTGGTAGAGTTAGACCTAAAGCTTTACCATTTGTAGATTTACAACCTGGAGACAAGATGAGACATTACCAATTTAAGGCCTAATAACAAAGAGAAACATATGGACTTCTGGATCTATAGAAATATTTGGTTTAAGTTCCTGCCTGGTTGGAAGGTAGATAGGCCAGGAAATTAGGTAATCATGCATATGAACAATTTTTCACCTTCTTGGCTTTAGCTCCTTTTGAAATGATAGGTATAATAAACAATTATATTTTGATAAAATACCTTCTAGACTGAACACTTTTGTCTGAAATGCTCATCTGTATATGATCCCTTGTAACTAAGATTAGTTTTGTTCCAGTAAGACAATCCATGCTGTTAGGATAAGATATTCTGGTTGTTCTGTTCCTACATGGAAGAAGGATAAAGGTTAAGGTAGACCTCATTTGGGAAAATTTCAACTGCAGAAGTTTAGAAGTAGCTCTTAAGCAAGGCCTACTTTGAATCCATTAGTTCTACAAAGCTAACTCAGTTGGATAAATAAGTACTTCAAAAAGCCATTCCCTTTGGACCTAGCTATGAATGCTTCAAAATGAAAAAGACTTAAAATAGTCATTGACAAAATAATTGAAAATGTGAGCAATCGTCTGAACAATATAATTTTTTCCATTATGCACAGAATTTTAGGGAAATAAGATCAGTATCATTGTTAGGAACATTAAGGTTTCCTTGTTACAAATAGGCACCCAAGGATATAAGCCTGTATAAAGATTGCATCATTAAATTGCATACTTCAATTTAGGGGACACTATATGCTTCAGCAGCACGTATACCCCAATTGCAACAATACAGAGATTAACATGGCAATTGCACAGGATGATATGAAAATTTGTGAAATATTCCATATTTTTCATTCTTCAGATGCAAGAAATGAAAAACAGTTTTTAAAAAGTTGATTACAAAATTACAAGTGTAATAATACATGTAATTCATATAATTAAAAGTTATTTTCACATCACTGTATTAAATCTTCAAATTAGTGAAGTCTTTACATAGCATAATCTTTAAAAAAACTTTTGAAATTAGACAACATTGTCATTTTATCCCAAAGAAATATACTATAAGGACCTAGGAAAAAAGGAATCTTACACTGTTTCTATATGGAATGCAATCTGAAAGGACACATTTATTAATGAGCCTATATATTATAAAACAATGTAGAATTCAAAGTATTATATCTAGGACAGAATAAAATAGATTATGGATATTATACAAACATAGAATATAGAATACTTTAAAATATAATTTTTCAGACAAACACCAGAAATATGTTCAGTTTCTATACTACTCATTTCAACAGATAAGTTAAAATTCTTTCTGATTAAAAAAAGCACAAACTCTCCAGAAACCATTATAGATGTATACAAATCTCTTTTGAATACATTTTGACATCAAAGTCAGGCAATTCACTTGGAAGAATTCCATGGAATCCATGAATTGTTACAGTAAGGTATTGTTGTTATTTGGATTGTGAAAATATTTTGCATGGACACAAACAATGGAATGGAATTTATGAAATTTAAAAAACTTAACCAAACCATGGTGACTTAGAAGAGCAATTTGTACAGCCTTCCAAAACTTCAAAGAGATAGTGATATATACTTATCCGTTTGGCAATATCAAATGCAGTTTCTTCCAACTTATTCTTCAGACCTGATTTGACATAATGGCTCAACAGATGAAGATCCAACGTGTTTTTGCTATCTCTGTTCCCAGCAGCAATATGCAAGGGGGTCAAGAGGCCTTTAGTTTGAGAATTGGTATTTGGATCATGATGAAGTAATTAAACAGCCACTCTGGTATTATTCCACGTAAAAGCACTGTGCAGGGGTGTCCAGCCATCTACAGTTATTGCAAGAATATCTGCCGATTGAGCCACCAACTCATGGCAAATGTCTAAGTATACCCTACAGGTTTCCTGATGAAGATGGTTATACTCATCTTCATACCTAGTATTCACATGAGTGGCCTTTTTGGAAAGTAGTCCCTGCACTACTGTAGTAGTAAACAGATTATTTTCAGCAGCCCAAAGAAGAAATTTGCTTGGATCCTTCTCCATTTTTTTCTTGCAATTGATACCATTCCTCACTTTTTCATCATGTTCCTCATCTTCATGACAATTGCCTAACCAGAGACTTTGAGTGCCATTGGGAATGATGTGTACATGTATTTCCCTAATAGTTCATGTTAGTTGAACTGTTCAGCAAAATCCGGTGAATTTTCTGCATCTGTTTTTTCACTATGATTTATTTTCTCTTTTTCCATTTTTACTATTCGAAATTATTCTAACTGTAGATTAGGGAATTGATGGAGAGCAGAGGAAAGATGGCCCTCCGTATTCAAAGATTCAGAATGAAAATATGGACCAGTGGTGTGTTCATGTGCAGTTTGTTCTAGGAATGAGAAAAATGCATGCCTCTGATCAATTTATAGAGCACACAGAATTTTATGTTTTGAAAAAAGATGGAAATAGAATTTATGTATTTATTTGAAATTAGTAAATACATTTATAGCAGTCTACATAAAGAGACGTAGCTTTGAACAAATTGTAGACAAGAATCTAAATCCTTGATAATTGTAGGAAGAGATCTGAATGAAATCAGTTGAATCACACTTTTCCTGTAGAATGAAGGAATAGGTCCATTCAGCAAGAGAAGGCAAGCCAATTATATCTGTGACAAATCTTTGTGGAAAATGGTATCGAGGATTACTTACTGGTGATCCACTTGCACTGGAAGCATGATTCTGAAATATTCCTTGCAGATTCTCAACTATTGCTTTGATCATTATATTCTCCAAGAAGAAAAAGTGAGATTTAATTGATAGCAAAGGACTACTAATACATTTTGACTTCTTATTAAACACCTTCAATCATAGAAACCACTTAAAGACAATAGACAGGCCTACTTTTATAGATGAAAACAAGTGTCTTTAATAGTCATGCAAAGGATTTCTATTTTATTACTGCATTATACATTTTTTCTAATGTTGGATAACAATAAATAATGAATCTATTAGAAAGCTCTTCAAGCTCATATGTCCAATAATGAGTTCTCTTATACTAAATCATGGTATTTTTTGTGTATGGTCTGAAGAAGAAATTTAAATTACTAACTTGATGTTTTGACAGGACAATTTCATCACTGTACATCTTGCTTCTATACTCAATTTTAGATTACGATCTAAGTATGTGAAATAGATAAGTATAGAGGAAAAAGTAGAAGCCACACTTGTGGCTCATGTCATTAATCCTAGCTAATCAGAAAGATGAAGTCTGAGGTTTGTGGTTTGAAACCAGACCAAACCAAAAAAAAGGCCATTAGATTCTGATTTGAAAGAAACCAACAAAAGCTAGAAATGGGGCTGTGGTACAAGCAGTGAAATGATAGCCTTGAGAAAAATAAAACAAAAAAAATATCAATTTCTGGGACAGAGCCAGGCCCTAAGTTCAAGCCCTATTATTAGCACCAAACAAATGAATGAATGAATTAGTTAATTAATTAAAAATAAATTAAGTGGTCACATGTGGATAGACAAGTAAAACATAAAACCCGTGGTGACTGGATAGTGTATTACTTTTTAGTAAGGCAAATTATCATTTATACTAATCATTAATATTTTATTTGAACTTTTTTGTGCAGTAAACCCTGAATTTAGCATGTATGTATATGTGTGTGTAAATGTGTGCATGTGCTGTTGCAATGTTGCTTGCCAATATGGACAAGGTGGGACTGAAAAGAGCTAACTGTGTTGCAATATTTTTATTTATCATTGTTTTGTCATGTTATTTCAGTTCGACCCCCCTTCTGTACACTTTATTTGTCAAATAATAACATCATCAGAATCAAATCATTTACATTAAGTTAGATAAAAGAGACAGCTTTAGCTCTTATTATATGCTAGGAAAGAAGATACAGACATAATTAGGTAGTAAGTTATTGCTGTAAGATGACTGTCAGTTCAAAATATGTATTTGACCTCTTAAATTGGTTATAATTTTAAAATATGCTCATGGAGTGAGTTTGACCGACTTGACCAAACCGGTATTACTCTCTGGTTATTCCCGTGAAACACAAGGTGGATAAATTCTGGCTTTCTGTTGAAAATAACTTTCTTTATAAGATCATATCTATTCTCACTAAGAGATAATCAACTCCAAATTTTTACGTTTGAATATCCCATGATATTGACTGAAAATCGGTATTGTTGATAAGCTTGCTAGATATTCCTTTCAAAAACAAACAAACAAAAAGCATGTGTCATCTCCAGATAATGGATGTATTTGAAGTTGTACATGCAAAGGGATCTTCACTAATGGCTCTTTTGTGGGAGTAACTATCACAACTTAACAAATAAGGCTTTTCGTATATATATAACGAAATATAAATAACATCCCAGAGTGAATCTTGCAACTTCTGAAAAGCCTTTAAATATTTTAGAATTATTTCAGTTCATTGACTAAAAAGCTAAAGACATTTCTGAAATAAATATTGTTAAGATCTGAAAATGTAAGTGCATATAAAGGCTTTTATGCATCATTTTATGAAAATCTAGTTTTTATGAAACTAAATGGAATAGAATAGAAGAATGTAAGTGAATTTTGTAAGCTAATTTATTATTAGTATAACTTTGTTTTCTATTAACACAGTCCTCTGAATGTAGATGATGTGTGTAGATGATGTGTGTCTGTACTTTAGTTATTTTTAGGATCTTTGTATTTAAAGGAGTGGATTTTTGGTATAAATAAAGGTCTTTTAAAATGATTAGGATTAATCTTGTGTTTTGTGTACTACTCCCAAGAAAATGAGTTATTTTCAAGTGTTAATAGTTTATAATTGAATCTTCAGTATCATAAGAAATTTTTAAAAATTTAGTATTGATGACTTTTTAAACCAATTGTATTCACAAGTTGGAGACTCTTTAATTCATGCTTAGGTCTTGGTGTCTATGATTTTTAACTTCTCGTTCCTAGCATTAATGATAGGTCAGAGTGCGTTTTTGGGTATATGAGAGGTAAAATATTTATGTGGGGTCAAAGGTGATTTTTATATCAGTCTTGCTTTAATAACATTTTAAAGAAGTACATTTCTCTCAAAATGTTGCACATCAAAAGCTATCAAATACTTCTCATGGTAAACAACTTAGGTGAGCTACAATGTGGAAATGATTGGTCCATCATACCTGCAGTCTGTTTCCATTCAGAATTGGGCAGGTCATTCTATCTGTAAGACTGTGTTAAACAGAGATGGGGTCGCCAAGCATATCTAGAAATCAAGAATGTTACACTTTAGCAGTTCCTTTCACCAAGGAGGTGTAAATTGACTATGAACTTGGAGCTTTCATATTAAAGCTACCTATTTTCTAACAAAGATAAAGTGAAATATTATTAGAGTGTTCACAATAATTTTGGGAAATTTTCCTAGAATTAGTAGACTAAGTTCTGGTATTTTAGTCATAAAATAAAATGAGGTTATTTGATACAGTGGGAGAGGGGCCACAGGCTAACTCTTACCATGCGTACATGTTGTACTAGTAATTCCAACTCTGAAGACTTCAGTATCATCATCTCAGAATTAAAAATAGAAGCAGATCCACTTTATGGGAATATTGTGAGGATTAAATTAGATACCATAGGTAAAGTACTTGGAAAAACAATCAGCATTTGATACTTTCTACCTATTATTTTATCATGAAATGAATTCTAACATTTTACTGTGATTTTTATATTGTGTCTATTTAGAATACACAATGTGATGTATTGATATTCATTGCATTGGTCACTTTTCTTTCATTATGAGGAAAATACCTGCAAATAATATTTCTGAGTAGGAGACTATTATATTAACTCATGGTTTAAGAGAATGCAGTTTAAGATCAGATGTCTCCATTGATTTTAATTATATTTTTATTAAATAGCTGGTCAAAAGAATTTCTATTCCACAAATCAGTTTATAAATACAATGGATCTTCACATAAATTACCCTTCCAAACCTCACCCCACTTTCATTTTTTCTAGTTTCGTACTATCAGCATTGAATATTATACCTTCCCTCTCTTCCTCCATAGCTCTTTATTCCTTCCCTTTGACTTTCTCTCACATCTTCCAAGTGACAGTTTCCTGGTATTCATTTCCTTGAATTTAAAGTTCAATTTTATAAGAAATTACACCATTTAAATACTCCTCTGCAAATAGCATGCTTTGGTTAATACTATTATGTAATTGTAACCCCTCTGTCCGGTATTTTCACAATACAAAAATTTTCAGTTTTATGGTCGGTATATTTTGAAAAGAATGCCATGACTTTATGAAATAAAAATAGAATCTTTAATGGGTGTATTGTCACTATTGCCACCCAGATTTAAAAAAAACTTCTTAGACTACTACCTCAATTCTTATGCAAAAATAAAAAACGATTACAAAACTAAATGTGAGATGTAAAAACCTACAAAATATAAATGTAAAAATTCATGGCATTGGATCAGTAAAGGTTTCAAAAAATGACAAGGAAAGCATTAGCGGTTAAAGAAAAGCAAGAATAAACTGGATAATATCAACTGATAACCTTTCATAATTCACAGGACTATATAACAGAAATGAAAACATATCCAACAGATATAGGAGACATATTTGTTAATACTACAATGTTAACGCTACAATCATTTTGAGTCTAAGTATTTTTATATCTTCTAAATCTATATAAATTTTTCCCAAATTGGGTATTTCTTTAAAGAACATATGTAAATTGATAGTCAATAGGAGGAGCAAATGAAATAAGTTCCTTTTTAATATCTAAGAATAAATCAAAAGAAAACTCACTAGTATGACCATAATATAAAAAGATTATACAAAATATAGTAGTGCAATTGTGGAGAAATTGATATACTCCACATAGCAAATCAATTTGTAACAATACTACAATCATTATATCAAGCAAGTTTTCAAAAGTTCAAAGAGAATTTATAGGATCTATTTATTACACTTCTATGTATGTATTAAAGAGAAATAAAAAACTTGTTTGGACAGGGAATGTAGTTTACTGACATTGCACTTGAGTAGTATGTGTGAGACCCTGGAAATGATCCCCAAAAACAAGTTTTGAAAAGACACACTATAGAGGAGGTATGCTGGACAAATTCCTGTAACTGAATTTCATATCTATTTTAATGTCTGTTCTAAAATTTACAGTATTTCTATTTGAAGAAATGCAAGTTTGTGAAAATTAGGCTTGGAAAACCTATGACTGTACAATTCACTTCCAAAGCACTAAAATGTATACAATACATGGAGATAATATATTGCGAGTGAATTACATGTCAACAAAAAAAGAGAAACTATTTTTAAAATTACTGCACACAAAATGCAGAATACCTAAAAAGATGTTTTTGGTGTTGGCTTAAAAACTTTGTAAACTACAGCTTTTTAAACAAAGATATAATGTCTGTCTATGTTGAGGTTTTTGTCTGTTTATTTTGAGTTTATACAGAGATAACTCAATCAAAAAGTGTATGATAACTGGAATATCTAGGAATTATGCATCACTTATAAATAATTGATAACCTTTTCTGGAAGAAAATTTGGTAAATCACAGAACACAGAATCTATGCATCTGCATTTTATGAAAGCCATATGTTACTTACTCAATCCAATTGTTTTTCTCTACTTTGCTAGGGAAAAAATATTCTCAAGATAAGAGACAATAGCAGTGAAAAGAAACAAAATACACAATCATCTTGATTTATTTGTGAAAATAACAAATGAAATAAAACAATTCTACTTAAAGGACTCCAATATTAGTAACTAAGAAGATGTTCCTGAATGACAACATCCATTGAATTTTTGGAATTTTAATTTCTACAAACCTGTGACAATTAGAATAAGAAAACAAATATAGTCTTAGAGCAAACCAGCCTTGGAATAACTTTCTTAATTGTTTTGAAATTACATAAGAATTGACACTCCTTTGCTTTGGAAACATTTAAATAAGTTTATCATTTATTATAATTCAAATACGAAGCAAGAGTAATTTTATATAATCATTACAAATATCATCTTATAACTATGGCAAAATACAATAAAAGTCCAATCCCAATATAGTACCTATGTATCATTATACTTAATTCCTAATCATTACCTAAATATCTTAAACAAACTAAATATTCATGTCTTTAACATAGATGTAAATATTCTTTACTTTTTACTTAACATTTTCCAGGGGCCTGTATTCATGTTTCTAAGAAATGTTCACAGCAGTTAAAAGATGCTTTTGTGAAATTAATGTGATAAATTTTGTTGGAGTTGAGTTGTTGTTGTTGTATGCAAGGCATAAGCATTGTCCCTAAGCCTTTTTATTCTCAAGGACAGCACTCTAGAACTTGAGGCCCAGAGCTAATTTATATTTTTCAGAATCTAAGAAGTAGTTTTCTGTCTGGGCTAGTTTCAAACAGAATTTTAAGATCTCATTACACAGAATAGGTTGAATTATAAGAGTGAGTCACTGCCACTTCTTTAGACGTATTTGTTAATTTTAATTATGTTTTAAGATTTTTGTTTCACCATAGTGTATATCTCTCTACAAATAAATTTAGACATATGTATATATTTCTGATGACAAATAATCTCTAAAAATGTATGTCAGTCGAAACGTAACATTTAAATATATATATATATGTATATATATGTGTATATATATATATATATATATATATATATATCTGAAGACAGACTCCCTCTAAAATTTTTCTACTGTTTTTGACTTTTTTCATTTCAAAGATATGCAGTCTATTTTCAAAATGTTTCCTAGCATAAAATAATTAATATTTCAATAGAAAGTGGAGTTTATTACTTTCAAGGGAATTTTAGATATACACTTGATATTGTAGTAACATTTACAGTATATCACTTGAAAAAGTTCTGTCTAAACCCTTAAATATTTTTGTGTAGTGAGGGGGAAAGAGGAAGTTAATTTATACTGGTTAGGAATTTGCAATGCTTCAAAAATCTATTCCATAATTTGTTATGAGCACATATCAACCTACCTGATGTGGTTTAGTTTTCGTGTTTCTTTATTTGTTCAAAATTTTAATATGGATGTATGCACAGTGGTAACATTAAAATTATTAATCAAAAGAAAAATAATAGCAAAATCATACACACATATCACACTATGATGCTAATAATAATTTTGATGAAGATGATGATGATGACCACAGTGTAGCCTGATAATGACAATGTTGTGATTGAAAAGGTAAAAAAGAACTTTAGACATCATTGAAGGTAGATTTCCCACATTGAATACATAGTTATAAACAGTGTTGGATTACATACAATAAGAATAACGAGAGGAGAGTTTCAATATCAATAAATAAAATCACATAAACAGGTTCAGACACTAAAAAACCCTAACCTTATTCCTGCTGTTTCTCTAATGTGTACTCATTTTCTTGGTGGTATTTTTTTCTAATAAATAAAATCGTTTATTTCAAACATTTTGATGGACTAAGCTATAGTTTTTAACTAAGTGTTATTAGTTCAAATAACATTCTCATATAGATAGTATTCAAATTAATGTTTCCAATGATATATTAAGAGTATGTTCTTCAGTAAAGCTGTAAACACATGACCCAATTTACATAATACCACTTACATATCTGTAGTTACCATAAAAGGACACAGACTGTAGAGCCAGTAGTTAAAATTTATTTTTATTTCTGCATGAAACTATTTGTGAATTCATACCAACAAATTGAATTTGACTCTTTATTTATAAGCTAAGGTGGAAAATATAAGGACGCTTCAGTTATCTTTTTTCTTGCTCCAGAAGTCAACAAATATATTCTTCAATATTTCTGGTAGATTACCTCCATTTACAGATGAGAAATGTAAGACCAACAGTCAATGTAGTGAGTAAATAATGATACTGGAATTTGTATCTGAGCTCTTCACTCTGTGTGCTTACAAGGAGAGTAACTTGGTGATGGAGAGGACCAATATGAAAAGACTATGTGGAAAAATCATACTTTGTAAACGGTTGTTTTAGGAATAGGGGATCAGTGATGAATAATTGAAACAGGCTGGTGTCAGGCGCATAAAAGGGAGTACATAGAAATTGTATTAGTGAAAGAAACTGAGAAAATCTTCATCATTCATCTTATCTAATGGCAGGGAGTAGAAGGGAAAGAAGAAATCTAAAGTGCCTTCACATCTCTGGCTAGCAGTTGTGTTAGTTATATTCTTCGTGATAAAGACTACAGGTGGAAATGATGGATTTAGAGGAAAAAACTCTCAGAAAATTCTAAAGTTTATGTTAAACAGATGCAAAGAGAGGTCTGTTTAGATATCATCAAAATATCCACGACCATGAATATGAAAAAATGATAAAAATCAGTGGTATTACTAAAGGGAAGAAGAAAAGGAAAATTCTGACACATGTGTGAGCAATGCAAGCAACAGTGTGGACAAGATTAGAAGAAAGAGATAAATAAGGAAACAAAAACGTAATAAACACAGATTTACAGAAGTAAAGGAAAGAACGAATTTGCAGGAATATATTGAAGGAAATATGCTATTTGGATTTGGAAAGTAAAGGACATAGACAAGTTCAAAAAGAACAGTGTTTTGGTGAAAGTCATATTGATAAAATTTTGAGATATGAATGTGAAGTCATGAAATTCTGAATCCATGCATTCAACAGATCCTGTTGATTTTAAATGCAAGGAACAAATGCTTTTATCCTGACCTTAGAAGAATTATACAGATATAACTCTCATTAACTACTTAGAGGTATTCTGTGAATATTTTTAAAGACTTTGTTTAGCCAGGTGAATAAAGATTGAGCTACAGCACAGGCAAACCTAATTTGTGCTACAGTTCCAAGGAGTGACCCATGTATCCACACCATTTTGGGATTTTATTGAAATGTCTTTAGATATGTTCGTATATCTTATCAGCCTAATCATTATAAATGTAGGACAAGTAGCACCAAGTATTAGGTTGAACATACAGCTTTACTGATGTGACTGAAGCCTCCTCGAATTGATTCTTCTGTAGAATAAAAAATGCCTGAGTAGCCATTGACACGTCATAACTGCCATATACTCCATTTAAATCTAATTTTTGTTAGGAATATCTCCATGCTGTAATAACCCTGTCAATCAACCTGCTACAAATTCTTATATGTAGAAAGTGCTCTTATAACCTTCAAGTTTTTACTGAATGGAAGAGTTCAGACATTACCCTCACCACTAAGATTAAATGCCCAGAAAGATTAGACATTTTGTGTTAATGCTTTTCTTTTATTTTTTCATACACATTGGCAAGTGGGAAAGGATTCTGATGTAACAATAACACAATTTTGACTTGTACTAACAAAACATCTAGGATCTAGTGTTAATTCATATACTTACTAATTAGTTCCAAATTTTGTGGATATTTATATTTCTCCTGGGAAAACAAATGAGTTCCAAGAAAATGCCCCTAAGGAGCCTTTCAATTCCAATATCACTGTTAATGAGATAATGTCTCATAATGCTTTAAATTCTATATCCTCGAATGTAGGTATAGGGTTATACTGTGGAACTTTTCTCCTCAGAGAGTGAGTACTACCCTATTGTTTAACATGGTCAAAGTACCGTGATAAATAGACGGGGCGTATGCAAACAAAAACTGGTAGTGGAACAATGTTCTTAGCAGTTTGTAAAGATGAAATGGAAATAGAGCAACCATAATCTCAAAAGGAAGGTGCAAAGAAGACAAAAGCACAAAGTAGAATGTGCCAAGGAAATGTGGAGTAAAATTTCAAATTATGTGCTCAGGAGTGAGGATGTGTTCAAAGTACTGCTTCAGAGAATATAGTTGAATATCTTGGGGGAAAAAACTGCTTTAAATTATTCTGTGATAATTGTACAAGTAGAAGCCCTTAACTCTGACTGTAATCAGCCACAACATCATCAAATTAGGGACTATTTTCCAAGTGCAAAGTGAGAAAAAGAGGGCTCATCGCAGTTAGTGTTCAGGTTAAAGTAATGGAAATCACTTAATTTTTCTGATAAATCTTCATTTATTGCTGGAGCATTAAAGTAGGGAAAAGCCAAGTAAATATATTGCATGTTCTTAAATTAAGCTGGATGTATTATATTGTTCTCTATTTTAACTTGGAAGTTATAGATTATATCTTTTTATACTCTGATTTGGGACACTGATCTGCTCTCAGTTATTTCTACTCTTCCCCTTCTTTTGACCATCCGCTTACATAATCTTTATTTAAAGAGACAGACTTGAGCTTGCATTTCTAAATTCTTCAAAATTATCTGAATTTCTTCATACTTCTGGCAGCCTCCTAAATCTTTCTCAAGGGAATATTTTGTCACTACCATTTTTATCCTATATGATATCTTCCTGCCTAATACAGTGCAAAATATACATCATCCAGATATCTCAACACTTGTACCAACATAAAATATTATCTTACTTAGAAACCATGATTTCAGTATATCTGGGGAGGTGGCATCTGTCATTTTTGAATGACCTTAAGTGATACTTACATGAAATCATGTTTTAAACCAATATGCCACTGAGAAGATGAACGAATCGATAAAATCGATGAAATCATTAATACACACACACACACACACACTCACACACACACACACACACACACACACACACACACACACACACACACACGGTGGAATTCTATGCTTCCAATTCATAAGAAAATGGAAAGACTTGGAAAAATCCTACTAAGTAAATTAAGCAAGACACAAAGAAACAGATTCCATGGTTTCCCTCATGTGTAATAAGTAGGAAATGTCTAGGATGGTCGTAGCAGATGAGCAGAATGGCTCAAGAACTATGTATATATGACCATATAAGTGGATGCTGAGCAAAATGAACTCCTAGACATTGAAACAAAGGTTTTCCTTTGTGGTTGTTTTTTTTTTTAATGTACTATGTGATTTCTTTATTCTTTTGTGTTTTCTCCTGTGGTTTATCTCCTGCTGCATATGATTTCAGTATCCTGTGTATTGTATACATATTTATCTTAATTTGGCAAGGGAAGAGGAACAACAAAATGGCGAAGGAGAGGACAAAGAGCAAACCAATGCCATAGCAATACTCACAAGACAACATGTTGGAAATTTTCACTACATCTTGTGAGGGGTATTGGGGAAAAGGAAAAGTGTGAGAAAAATGAGGGAGCGGGTAAAAAGTTCGACATATTATGTATTCACTACATTACAATTACTGAAACCCCTTCTATATATTAAATTGACAATAAAATTAAATTTAAAAATAAGCTACATAAAATAGAATTTCACTGTATTATTATAGTAAATATTATTCTATGTGTATTACCTTTATAAAATGAACAATATTTGGCTTCTAATTTGAATTAATTGCCCCTTTCTTTATCAGAGGGTCAGCAACTGGAATGTTATCAAACTATACAACATTTTCAGAATATACTTGCCATTATTTTGAAAAAAAAAAAACCATTATTTTAGTATTGTCTCATACTAAATAGAAAATAGTTCAATTCTCTGGAAACTCCTAACATTTAAAACTGAATTTTTGTTAAGAGGAGAGAATATATGTGTTCTTTAAAATTCCTATGACTACTAACTAGTCATTTTCAAATTCTGAACATGCCATACCAGAGACATTCAAAACAGTGCCTGTTTGCATTTTATTTAATTCTGCAATAGATGCAGCCACATTCTGGTTGAAGATAAAACTATGAAGTATCTATAATAATTAATTCCTCTGGAGTAAACATTTGTTCATCAGAGTAAGCTATTATTTCTATGAAAATCAATCCCAACATTTTATGCAGTGAAGTCATTCTAGCCGAACAATTTCCAACTTGTAAGGTGCACCTTAAAATTCCCTAAATTTCACAGCATGACTAGCTTAACACTATTGTGAAAAAAATATACACTTCTACTAATGTAATGCCCTTTCTATTGTTCTAAGAACACTTCACTAAACTTTGCTGCATCATTTTTCCCCAAGTGATATTCTTGAGATCAGAAAATTTGCAAATATTCTTTTTACTTATCTTTTTTCCTATAATAGATATTCAGGAGGCTAAGATCTGAATATTATGGTTCAAAGCACACCCAGGCAGGAAGGTTTCTTAGATTCTTATCTCCAATGAACTGCTCAGGAAAAGCCAGACAAAAGTGGCACTGAGGTTCAAGTGGTAGATAGTAGTCTTGACCAAAAACAGGCACAAGGACCGTGCCCTCAGCCTAAATTTAGCCACAGTTAAAAAAATGTGTACATCTTTATCTGACACCCATCAGAGATTAAACCTGAGTATGAAACCTAAGGAAAATGATAAGGTAAGAATTTAACTTTTCTGGATTTAAGTAAACAAAATGCAGCATAGAGTAACTCATTGGTTTAAAGTCAACCTATTTCTCCAAAACATTCTAAGCATTTCCTTACAATGTGTATTATTCTCAAGAAGGGAATGGAGAATATGAGAATTGGACTAACCAAGTATTGTCTTCAAATATACATAATTTGGATTTACCTCTTTTTTCGTTATAGGCATTTTTGAGAAAACTGTTTGAATAATTGATTTCCTGGTCGGGTATAATATATCCTAGTTTCATATACCAAACTTCATTCAGAAAATGGTATATAGTGATTAAGTAAACATATTCAATAAATGTCATAAAGTATATACCTATAGGAATAATATTTTTAAGAGTGCATTTTAAATATTCTAATATAATTATTTATTTGATGGGAAAATTTCACATTAACAGTAATTAACTGGAATACTTTAACGTTAATTGGACAAGATTGTCTTTCTAAATGAGCAAAACCAATTTCTCCCTTTCTTTATCAAGGAAACAACAGAGGAAAAAATGGAAATTAACATATGAATATATAACAACTGGAATTAATTTTTGTCTTTTTATTAGCAAATATTAATTTCAAAAAGTGTTTTATTGTGTTATACACATATGTCCATATAATGTAGCCATCTACATTTTATTCCTTTTATTAGTTTTATTATACCATCATACTTACTTATAAAATATTTGAATATATTTATCCACAATATTTCTCTTCATGTTCTCTCTTAATTTTTTCCAAATTTAATCAGTTCCATATTTTAAACCTGGGTCATTCATTGTATTTTCTGGTTCTAGAGTCTGCATATAAGAAATCTAGTATGTGTTTTTCACAGTATGGCAGATTGCATTAATAAGAAGGTTTCCAGTTCTATCCATTTTTTGAAGATGATATGATTTCATTATTATGTGTGGCTAAATAATATATCATTGTGTATATTTATTATAACTTGTTTAGTCAATGAGTGATTAAGGAACATATAGGTTAATTCTGTAGTTATTTATGCTTTTTATGTGGGAGAAGTAAGGATGGAAATAATGATGTTTAGACTGAGAAACATGCTCTTTAGTATGGCACTCTAGTATTTGAAACATCAGCTGCTCTTTCATCAGTATTTCAATACTGCATTATATTTTAAAAATAAAATTTAATTACATTTGCAAAGGTGTTCTCTTTCAGTATCCATATAACTTTTTATTACAGTGTTATATTTAGTATGTCATGTGAGTGAAAATGCATGCATGTTTGTATATATAGCTGACTCTAAGGAAACTGAATGTATGTGAGATACAGGATTCAAATAAAAGTTTCAGACCTGCTAAGAGGCTAAACTGAATATGTCCAGTTTGTGGAGTGTGATTTCAAGATCATATTTTGTAGGTTTCATACCAATTAAGTAGATGTTTCTCATCCAAAATCATAAGGAATAAAACAACTACTCTGTTTCATAATCATTTAGTCTTAGTACTCCAGACATTGTAATTAGTGGAAAAAATGATTGAAAGTAAGATGGGTCAGTAGTGAGCCTTTAGAAACACTAAATTTTCCCCAAAATCTTCAGATGCACTCTGTGAATAGAAGTTACAATTTTATATATTTATAAATATATTTATAAACATACACATATAATATGATTCTATTTATGTAAATATGTGCATATAATATAAATATATCATATATTTGTTATATTTTAAATGTATCATAAATATTTATTTATATTTAAATGTAATTCATATGATCATATGTACATATATATATATACATATATATATATATATATATATATATATATATATATATATATATACACATATATTTTTTTGGTCAGTCGTGGGGCTTGAACTCTTGGCGTTGGTGCTGTCCCTATGCTCTTCAGCTCAAGGCGAGAGCTCTACTGCTTGAGACATAGCGCCACTTCCTGTTTTCTGGAGGTTTATTAGAGATAAGAATCTCATGGAATTTCCTGCCTGGGCTGGCACTGAACCATGATCCTCAGATCTCAGCCTCCTGAGTAGCTAGGATTACAGTTATGAGCCACCAGTGCCCGGCTATATTTATATCTGAAATTTGTCAGTGGAACAAAAGGTACAGAAACTATTATTCTTAACATGAAAGGACTTCACATTGACAGGTGTAGTTACAAGAAGAAAAACGATAAATATTCACAGTGGCACAAAAATCCCTTAGGTGCCTAGTTCGACAACTCTTTTTTTGAGACACTTCATGTTGTGTACTTGGTTTTCAACCGAAGCGACTACAGAAGGTATTGGACCCTAAACAACACTGACAATTGCCCACTGACAAATACCCACTCCTCTATGACAGATTTAGCAAGGACTATCATGGAGATTCTTGTTAGGGACATGATGAAAAATTTATATGTTAGTTGTGATTACAGAACTGTTTTACACCTGTCACTCAGACAGTAACTGTATTTAACATAGTTCCTTTGCTCTAACTTATATTTTCTTGGCTCAGGAAATTGTTTTTATTTGTGAAAACTTGGCTGTTCACAACATAGACATGCGTTTTAAATCCTTTTGAAATTACTGTCTGCACAGAGTTCTATGAGATGAACTTCTCTTTACCACTGAAATGAACTTACTCTGATTCAAACTTGGACATCAGCTAGCTTGTTCTCCTTCCCTGAAAACCATCTATATAGACGTCTTTACATGTAAAACAGATCCTCACTTACTTGCAAAAGTCTGTCAGTGAGTCAAACCTAACTCACCCAAGTGAGGTTAATTCATCTCCCATGCTTCCTTTCATTAAAAATGGTAAGAACTGTTTAGCAATGCACATACTTTTTATTGTGAAGCGTGACTCCTATGTTCCATAATGTGAATCAAGCAGAGGAATCAGTTTATGATAGGAAAGGTCATTTCAAAGAGTCTTAGACCTTGAAAATTATCCTGAGTATAATTTTTGGAGAAATATCTCTTTTCAAAATAGAGGACTCATTTATTATTATTCTTATTTTTGTTTGTTTTTTTGGGGGGGGTCCGGTCGTGCGGCCTGAACTCTGGGCCTGGGTGCTGTCCCTCAGCTTTTCAGCTCAAGGCTAGCGCTCTACCACTTGAGCAACAGCGCCACTTCCGGATTTTTTCTTTTTGCTTATGTGGTGCTGAGGAATCGAACCCAGGACCTCAGGCATGCAAGGCAAGCACTCTACCACTGAGCCATCTTCCCAGCCCCTCAATTATTTTTTATATTGTGCTGGTACTGGGGTTTGAACTGCTGGCCTTGAGCTCTATCGAGGCTTTAATTCTCAATGTTTGCTCTATACCACTTAAGCCACACTTGTACTTCTTCCTTTCACCACAACTGGAGAAACGAATCTCTTAGGTTTATCTACTTGGAATAACTTCGAATTGCAATTGTCAAATTTGAACCTACCAAGTAGCTAGATGTAAGCCACTGGTGTTCTGCTACAACTCACTTCTAAAGAATAAATAATCACAAAAATCAGAGAAAAATATTTGTTTAATTATTTATGTGTTGTCTAAAAAACCAAATCATTTGCTACTGAAAGAGAAAAATAGAGATGATAGAGATGAATATGGAGGAGCAAGACCCCAAGAAAGAAGGGAAGGGATGATAAATGAGGGGAGGAGAAGGGAAGGGAAGATACGCGAGGAGGGGGAGCTGAGTAGAATTTTCTACTCATCACTAAGGTATTGTTGGACAATCAGTGCTTTTGCATTTATGTAGCCAAAGCTTTCTATTTTTGGTAGTTGTAAACTGAGACATAAAATACCAATTTACAGGTAATAACCTGTTAGTGTGCTTCCTCCTGCACCAAGGAAGCCATAGTAAGGTTACTGTTAGAGAGAAGGCAAGAGTAATCAGTTTAAGTGATTCTGAGAAACAAAAATTGACATGCAAGGAATGCTCCCTTGTATGGTGAAATCAAGCATCACTCTTGTTCCCTGCTCCAGACTTCCTCTCAAAAAGAACAGCAAAAACAGAAGAGGAAGGAAATATCTGAGTAATGATCATCTCTCTATTTTCCCTCATCTCCTGACCACTCAAACAATAAAGCCAAAGGAGACTTAACCTGAGCTTGTGGGAGAAATAGGGGGGAAAGTTCATTCTAACAAAGAGAAAGTTGTCAAGTAATAGGGGTGGCATTTCAAATACTGAAATAAACCTTTTATAATTATTAATATAAAGTAACTTGAAATTTATTGAACATTTAGAAGAATACAGGGCTCACTACATAGTGGAATCTGCATTATTAATACTGACTCCTGCTTCTATCATCAGAAATTGAAGATCTTCCCTAATATTCCAATACTAGGCAAATTACCCTTGATATTCACTTAAACTTTGTGAATATAATGCAGAAAACATGACTTTAAATTTAAACCGGTGAAGTGATAGGTAATGGAAATTCATTATGAATAGCATAATGCTGAGAGCATGGAAATTATTTTTCTTTCGTTTTCTGTGTGTAGAGAAGAAAAAAGGTCTCTTGGATGGCCCTGAAGTTCCAATTCTAAATTTAGGACAGAAGGTGAATAGTAAAGGAGACCTATTTCAGCCATTCAGAGATTAGAAATGTGGAGGAATTTCCTCATTTTTGTAGGTCAAACATGGAAGAGAAGATGTGGCAAGTCCAAAGCCAAATGCCAAAGGCATGAAGTTAAAACCAGTCTCAATAGAGAATCTGGGTTTAAAGAGAGTAGGGTAGAAGAGTGGAGAGGGAAATGGTGGACTAATACATTCATAGTATTCGATGTACATGTGTGAGGATATAAGTAGTAAACTTGAAGGGATAGGGGGGGTTGGGGTAAGGGAAGGAAGAAAAATGGAAAGTTTGACAAAGATCCAGATGTATTGCACATTGAAATGCATATACACTCTATTCAACACTGACATGATGAAGCGAAATCCATTTGCACAACTAGCTAAATATTAAAAAGTTTTTGAAGTTTTAATATTGAGCGACCAGAAGCCTAAACCCTTAGAGATAAACAAGATGATAGCATTGACATATTGTTGAGGCTTGTGCTCCTTTCAATATGCAAAATTTAATAAGTGTTGTCTGGGCAAATGTACATTTTATTTTACCAATTCCTTTTTCAAATTGCTTAAAATATAGAGAACCAAATTCCCATATTACTTCACTTCCAATAAAAAAAAAATCTTATAGACCTTTAGTTTTCTCAGTTGTTTCTAAATATCTTAATGCAATGCATTAAGATAATTTCATAAAATAATTTCATTCTCATTTAATTTTAAATTTGAAATCACTAAATTCTTTTAAAATCCTCTTACTCGGGCACAGGTATGGATAGATAACTGACGTGGGCAGAATCAGAATTATTCAGAAGGCTGTAAATGGATCCTCACCTAGTTTTCTCTCTGCTAGATCATAGAATACAGACTGCCCTAATTGGAAAAAGTTAGCCTTCCCAGGTTTTCTTCATATAAACACTCTATCAACATTTTGTTGTTAGAGGATTATTCAAGATTAGCTATATGTTATTGATAATGACTGAACATTACAGAAAGGTTAGGGAAAACCCTCTACACTTCAGTGAGGTTGTGAATTGTGCTTCATAAAGTGTTATGAAATCGCTCCATGAGAAATCTAGCAACCTCATTTCTAAAAAGTCCTTGCATGGTTACTCTTTCTAATAATGTCTCAATTCAAGTACTTCTCCTTGGAGTTCCATACTACTCAATGATGCTGTATTAGCTCCTTGTTATATTTTGCAGACCGGTGTTGGTGATGAAATTTGTGCTTTCCAAAATTGCTCTCCCAATTCCACCCACAAAATGCAGACAAATATTCTGAAAGAACAGTCAGAGGAAGATGGCAGAGGAGAAGCTGCAGGCTAAACAAGCTCTGGCATAGAAAGCAGCTGTAGTGTTCCAGTGAATAATCCTAGACTAGAGAATCACAAGTGTGCCATCACAGTACAGAGAGTTTGGCAAGAGACGGAAAATCCAGGAAGGAGACAGATCTGAGCACCTGACCTTAGTTGCAGCTCTGGCCAGGGGCGGTGGCAGCAGCAGCTGCCTTAGCCACGATACCAGAGAGAATCTGGGACAAAGGCACCAGATGCAGTGGGTGGGTGGATTCTACTCAACACCAGCAAGAACTGACAAGGATTAGATATGTTCATCCTACAGATCTACAGATCGCACACCTGAGACTATGCAGAAACCAAGATTCTGGCAAGCAGGAACCAAGACTCTGGCGTGAGTAGAACCGTGACATCTTCACTCCTTCTCCGGGAACATAGGAGGAAAGGTCGCCCCCTCCCCCCCCCCACCGCCCCACCATCACCAGAGATCTCCATCTTTGATTCTGACAAAGTCCCGGCTGAGCAACTAGCTCCAACTCAGGCCTTGGAAGAAAAAAAAAAAGAGTCATTTAGCAGGTTAGAAGAACCTGATCTGACCTGCCAAGTTCAGCTCCACCCAGGGGAAAGTCATCCAGCTCAGGCAGGGGTTCCTCTGCCCCTGGAGGAGTGACTTCCTTCACTGGGTAAACAGAGCCAGAAGCTGCCCCTCCCTATAGCAGCCTAGACAAACAATTGAAATTCAGTAAACATAAACCCTGAAAATGGATCTAGGCTGGACTCTGTGAGTCTCTCACCAGCTAGCCCCTCAGGGAAAAGCTACTGTTTGCTGAAAGGCCTCAACCATACCCAAAACCTAGCCTCATCACAGCATCTCCAAGCTAGAGAAAACAGCCATCTCCCTATTTTGTGATACTCAAAGCAGATGTCCCTCCCACTGAACTAGACTGGGAGAAGGATCACAAAATCCTGAGTAATGCAGAGCATTTTTCTGCCTGCTCAAACAAACTGACTTAAGAAACCAATCAACCCACAGGAAAACCGAACACCACAAACCACGAAACTGGTTACAGACACAGGAGAGATACAGGATCTTCCCATTTTTGCACCCCCCCCCAAAAAATTCAAAGACCTCTTTTTTTGTACCTTTTTTAATTTTAATTTTTTTCTATTAATCTTTTTTTCTCTCATAATTTTTTAATTTTAATTTTTTGTGAACATACTGTACAGAGGGGTTACAATTACATGGTCAAGATAATGAGTACATTTCTTATCAAGCATTGCAGCCTCCTCCTTTGTTTACCCTTCACATCCCTTCCCAGCCTCCCCCGCTTCCCCCCAAACCCCCCCCCCCCGCACCAAAGTTGTAAAGTTCGTTTTTGACATGACAACTTCTATTTCTCATAGTTGCATCGGGTCCACCTGTATCCTTAAACGACTTGTTATTCCTCATCTCCTCCACAAATTATACCAACATCAAATATAGTGAAAGCAGGGATTATACTGTGGGGGAGCGACATACAAAGCTACAAAGAAATAATCTTATAAATGAGTTAGAAACAAATGCATGAAAGAAAAAAATATTTAAATACATATCTTAGGGTTCATTTTCCTAACATCACATTATCTGAACTTTCCTGCTTGACTAATACATATACTAGATATTGCAAATAAGGGAAACCAGGGGACCTATGTTTCTTTGGGCTTGGCTAATTTCACTTAACGTAATTTTTTCCAAGCCTTTCCATTTCCTAACAAATGGGGCAATGTCATTCTTTCTGATGGAGGCATAGAATTCCATTGTGTATATATACCACATTTTCTTGATCCATTCATCTACTGAGGGGCATCTGGGTTGGTAAATAATGCTGCAATAAACATAGTTGTGCTGGTAGCTTTAGTGTGGTCTTGTTTGTAAATATTTGGAAAACCAAACACCACAAATAGACTAAAGACTCCACCAAGAAACTGGTTACAGACACAGGGGAGATACAGGATCTTCCCATTTTTCGCACCCCCCCAAAAAAAAAATTCAAAGACCTCTTTTTGTGTACCTTTTTTAATTTTAATTTTAATTTTTTCTATTAATCTTTTTTTCTCTCATAATTTTTATTGTGTGTGTGTGTGTGTGTGTGTGTGTGTGTGTGTGTGATTTTTTAAAATCTTTTTTGACCTTTTGGTCCTTTTTAAAAATTCTTTTCAAGCTTTTGTGTTTTTTTTTCTTTTTTGCATGACTTAATTGCTTTTCTACTCATCTCCAGAGAAATACCTGTCATTGATTATTAGATCTTATCCCCCATTATGTACATACTTAATCCAGAAATTTATTATTCAAATCACAACCACTTAGGCTTAACTTCTTTAAGAGCAGTATTAAATCTTTATCCCTATGTAATTTTCAAGTAACTAATTTTAAGTATTTTTATTTTTTAGTTTTTCATGTCTCCATTCTATCCCTTCCCTCATCTCATCCTATCCTTTTCTCCTATAAATATCACTTATTTAAGCTTACATGGTTTTTAAGTGTTTCACTTTTTAAATTTAAATTTTAGTTTTTCCATTTTTTTTCTTTTTTTGTTGTTGGTTTGTTTTAATCTCTCTCCTATCATTCTGTCCAATCATTTTCACTCTCGGAGATTAGGACTTGGTTAAATTCACTTTCCTTTTACTTCTTCACATCCCTCTAAGCCTATTTTCCCCATATTTCTACCTAAAACGAATAATTTCTGGTTTTCCAAATTCTTCTTTGCTGTTTTTAGCCCATTAATCCATAGTTGTTTGGTGCAGAATAGATTATATCTATTGAACTACATTGTATCTATAGCCTTTTGACTGTGTAACTACAGAAATTTGGTCGATGCTTGCCTTAAAATTGTGTTCTAGCACAAAATTGGTGTTTCTTTCATACCAAATGCACAGAAAAAGCTGGAAAAACACAAGAAAAATAGCAAGTCCAGGTCTCTAAACTCCCAGACACAACAATCCGGTAATAGAACAATTAATGAATGATACAGAGAAGAGTTCCCAAAAAGCTCTACAAATACTACTGGTAAACATGATAAAAAAAAAAAAAGAAATGATTGAACACTTGCAAAGGACTCGTGTTTGCGAGATAGGTAGAGAATGGTGGCAAACCAAAGGTTAGTACAGATATCCTCTGAGCATGAGGAAGCTACTCAAAAATTGATACAAGACTTGCGTGAGCAGGCTGAGAACAGTCAGAGGGAAAGACAGGTACTAAGTGAGCAAGCTGAGAACAGTCAAAGAGAACTACTGGAATTGCATGAACATGAAGAAGCTAATAAAAGTAATAAAGAAACTGCAAGAGCAGGATGAGGAATACATGGAATCCATAAACAGACAGCAGAAAGAATTCAGGGAGACTACCAATGGAATGCTGAATAGAACCGGACAGAAGGAATGGGAGTCCAAGGAAACCATAACCATTCAACTAAGTGATTTGAGAATAAACACTGAACACCAAATTAAGGAACTAAATAACTTCATACAAGATCTAAAACAAAGGTCCATCAAAGAATTTGAAGCCATCAAAGCTGACGAATTAGAAGGAAAAGAAATAAAAACAAATTAGAAAGCCTTGACAGTAGGTTAGACCAGCAGAAGCTCAATTCTCTGGGATTGAAGACAGCCTAAATTTTACAGAAAAAGAACTTACAACTATCCAAGACAAATCCAAGAATATGATAGATCTATCCAACATTTGGAAGACATTATCAGAAGGCTTAATCTGAGGATAATGGATGTAGAGGAGCAAATAGAGAGAGAAGTTAATGGTCTAGGAAATTTATTTAACAGGATCCTAACATGCAATAAGATAGGCCTATTCAGATACAAGAAGCTTTTAGAATCCCAAATAGACCAAAGGAGAATAGGACATCCCTGCGTCACTTTATAATCTTAACAGGATCAATTCAGACAAAGGAAAAGATCCTTAAAGTTTTCAAGGAGAAAAGATCAATCAATTATAAAGGGAAACGAATTAGAGTCACCTCAGATTTTTTAGTAGAGACACTTAAAGCAAGAAGAGCTTGGAATGATGTAGGCCATGACCTAAAGACAAACAACTATTAATCAAGAATACTGTACTCAGCTAAACTCTCCTTCATAAACGAAGGTCAAATAAAAGCCTTTCATAGCAAAGAAAAACTGAAACAATTTATCTCCACCAAACCAGCCCTAAAAGAAAGTTAAGGATGTCCTACACATAGAAAACCAAAAAGACAACAATAAAGGCGAAGAAAATGAACCTAAACTGCTAATCCAAGAACCATAGGAAGAACCCAGTTGCCGCAGCCCCCAAGAAGGTGGATAGCATGGCAGGAACTCCCAAACACCTCCTAGTCCTAACTCTCAACATTAACAGACTTTATTCTCTAATTAAGCAACATAGACTCTCTAGTTGGATTAGAAAGGAAGATCCTTCTATCTGCTGCCTTCAGGAGTCACACCTTCACCATAAAATAAAAATTTTGAAAGTGAAAGACTGAAACAAAATCTACCAAGCAAACAGCCCCAATAAACAGGCAGGAGTTTCAATCTAATATCAGATAAATTGGACTTCAAATTAAAAATAGTGAGAAGAACTAAAGAAAGTTGCTACATACTAATTAAGGGATCTCTCCTTCAGGAGGATCTCATAATTCCAAAGATCTATTCACCAAACAACGGAGCACACAAATTCATCCAAGAAACACTACACTAATTCAAATCTCACATAGATCCAATGACACTAATTGTTGTGGACTTTAACATGCCACTATCCCCACTAGATATATCAAGTGAACAAAGACTCAAAAGACAAACTGCAGATCTAAACAACTGCAGATATCAACTAGACATAAAATATATCTACTGAATATTTCACCTAGCAGCATCAGAATACAAGTTTTTCTCAGCAGCACATAAAACATTTTCCAAAATAGACTACATTTTAGGTCACAAAGCAAACTTGTCCAAATTTAGAAGCATTGAAGTTATACCTTGCATTCTCTCAGACCACAGGGAATAAAATTAGAACTCAATACCAAAAGCCACCAAAGAAAGTCCTGTAACACATGGAGGCTGAACAAGACAGAATTGAATGACCAGTGGGTCATGGAAGAGATTAGAAAGGAAATTCAAATGTTCATGATATACAGCAAAAATGAACACAAAAACCATCAGCTCTTTGGGACACAGCAAAGGCAATACTCAAAGGCAAGTTTATAGCTCTGAGTTCTTACATCAACAAATTTGGAGAGATTTGCAACCAACAATTTAATGAGACACCTGAACCACCTTGAAAAAGAGCAGCAAGATAAGCCCCAATCCAATATACGGAAAGAAATCATAAAAATGACATCAGAATTAACTGAAATCGAACCAATAAAAAAAAAATAGAAAGAATCAACAAAAAAAAGAGTTCGTTCTTCAAAAAAAATTAACAAAATTGGGCTAGGTAGGTGGTTCAGTGGTAGAGTGCTTGCTTGCATGCCTGAGGCCCTGGGTTTGATTCCTCAGCACCAAATAAGCAAAAAGAAAAAAGCCAGAAGTGGCGCTGTGGCTCAAGTGGTAGAGCACTAGCCTTGAGCGGAAGAGCTGAGGGACAGCGCCCAGGCCCAGAGTTCAGGCCCGATGACAGGACCCAAAAAAAAATTAACAAAATTGACAGACCCTTAGCAAATTTATCAAGAAAGAAGATAACAGACCAAAATAAATAAACTCAGAGATGAGAATGGAAACCACCACAGAGAGGGGGGAAAAAAACAAACAAACCAAGATTCAGAATATTATAAGGGAACACTTCTCAAACCTTTATGCTAATCAGTTTGAGAACTTGGCAGAAATGGACCTTTTCCTAGCAAATATCGACACGCCGAAACTAAACCAAGATGAGTTAAACAATCTTAACAGGCCCATATCAAGCATTGAAATAGAAACAGCAATAAGAAAAGTTCCATCTAAGAAAAGCCCAGGACCAGATGGATTTACAGACAAATTCTACAAGGCTTTCAAAGCAGAGCACCCACCAATACTCTTTCAACTCTTCAATGAAATTGAAAGAGAAAGTTCACTACCGAACTCAATCTATGAAGTCATGATAACCCTCTTCCCAAACCAGGCAGGGACTCATCAAAGAAAGAGAACTATAGATAAACCCATTGCTGTGAAGAATATTGATGCAAAACTTCTAAACAAAATTTTGGCCAATCGTTTTCAACAATTCATCCAAAAAATCATATACCACGGTCAAACAGGATTCATTTCAGGGATTCAAAAAAGGTTCAATATAAGCAAATCAATTCATATAATTCATCATATCAACAAGAGTAAGGACGCGAATCACATGGTTATCTCAACAGATACAGGTAAATCATTTGACAAGATCCAACACCCATATATGATGAAGGCTCTGGAAAAATTAGGAATCCGGACATTCATCAATACAATAAAGGCTGTATATGACAAAATTACAGCCAGTATTATACTTAATGGTGAAAAAGTAAAGCCATTTCCTCTTAACTCAGGAACGAGACAAGGATGTCCACTCTCTCCACTTCTCTTCAATCTAGTATTAGAAAGCCTAGCTACAGCAATAAGACAAATTGCAAACGTAAAGGCAATCCAAATAGGGAAAGATGAAGTAAAACTCTCCCTCTTTGCAGATGACATGATCTTGTATAAAAAGAGTCCCTCGGACTCCACTCCCAAATTACTCAACATGAATAAAAGCTTTGGCAAAGTAGCTGGATATAAAATTCACCCTCAAAATTCAATGGCTTTTCTGTATGCCAACAATGAGAAATGCATGGCTGAAATTAGGAAAGCAACTCCATTCGTAATAGTTGCACAAAAAATAAAATACCTGTCTGGGAAGGGATGTGAAGGGTAAACAAAGAGGAAGCTGCAATGCTTGATAAGAAATGTACTCATTATTTTGACCATGTAATTGTAACCCCTCTGTACAGTATGTTCACAAAAAATAAAAATTAACATTAAAAAAATACCTAGGAATTAAATAAACCAAATAAGTGAAGGACCTCTATGACGAAAACTTTAAAACCTGAAAAAGGAAATCAAAACAGAACTTAGAAAGTGGAAAAACCTCCCATGCTCCTGGATTGGAAGGATCAACATCCTGAAAATAGCAATTCTTCCCAAGGCTATCTACAAAGTCTATGCGATACCTATCAATATTCCAACCTCATTCATCAAGGAAATAGAAGAGGCAATCCAAAATTTCATATGGAACAAGAGAAGTCCCCGAATAGCAAATGTGAAGCTTAATAGAATGAACAGTGCTGTAGGAATATCAATACTAAATTTCAAACTCTACTACAAAGCCTTAGTAATCAAAACAGCTTGGTACTGGCATAAGAACAGACCTCAGGACCAATCAAATAGAATTGAAAACCCAGAAATGAACCTACAGACCTATAGCCATCTAATAATCAATAAAAGAGATAAAAAATAGAATGGAAGAAAGACAGCCTCTTCGGTAAATCGTGTTGGCAAAATTGGTTAACTACTTGTAGAAAACTAAGTTTAGATCCTTGTATATCACCTTGCACCAGAATCAACTCCAAATGAATCAAAACCTGGGAGACAAAGCACACACTCTGAAAACATCACAGGATGGAATAGGACAAACCCTAAGTCTCCCTGGCACAGGCTGAAATTTACTTACTAGAGAACCAGAAATATAACACATCAAAGAAAGGCTGGACAAATGGGATTGCATGAAGTTGCAGAGCTTCTGCATGACAAAAGACATTGCTAACAAGCTCAATAGAAAGCCCACGGATTGGGAGAAGTCTTCACAAGACACGGGTCTCATATCTAAAATATACCTGGAACTCAAAAAATTAAATCCCCCAACATCAAATACTTAAAGAAACAACTGCCGTATAAATAAGTTTGCTAGACTTACAGAGAAACTCCTCTGAAGAGCAAAGAAGGATGGCCAATACACTCATTAAGAAATGTTTAACCTCTAAAGCCATAAAAGAAATGGAAATCAAACAACTTTGAGATACAACCTCACCCCAGTAAGAATGGCTATAATCAAGAACTCTAATAACAACAGATGCTGGAGGGGATGTGGACAGAAGGGAAACTTACTGCATTTTTGAAGGGGGTGTGAACTTGTTCAACCACTTTGGAAAGCATTATGAAGGTTCCTCAAAAGACTCCACATAGAGCTCCACTATGACCCAGCCATCCCTTTTTTGGGCAATTACCCAAATGATCACAAACATGACCATCCTAAAGCTACCAACACAGCTATGTTTATTGTAGCACCATTTACCATACCTAAGATGTGGAACCAACCCAGATGCCCCTCAGTGGATGAATGGATCAAGAATATATATATATATATATATATATATATATATATATATATATGTATATATATACACAATGGAATTCTATGTCTCCATCAGAAAGAATGGCATTGCCCCATTTGTTAGGAAATGGAAAGAACTGGAAAAAATTAAGTTAAATGTTGAAAGCCAGGCCCAAATAAATAGAGGTCCCATGTTTTCCCTTATTTGCCACTTGTATATGTCTGAGACAAGCAGAAAAGTTCAGATAAGTTGATGTTATGTGAAATGAACCCCAAGATAAGTATTCAAATGTTTTTGCTTTCATGCGATTGTTTCTAACGTATTTATATTATTTCTGTGTTGCTTTGTTTGTCTCTCCCCTACTGTATAACCCCTGCTTTCACTGTATTTGATGTTGGTAGAATTTTTGGAGGGAAGGAAAAATGAATTTGTTTAAGAAGGGATAAAGGTTGACCCATTGTAACAATGAGATATAAAAGTCATTATTTCGAAAAACGAACTTTGTAACTTTTGCCGAAGGAGGGGGGTCAGAGTGACGGGGGGTAGATGGGAAGGGATGGGAAGGGGAAACAAATGAGGAGCCAACAATGCTTGATAAGAAATATACTTATTATCTTGCTCATGTAATTGTAACCCCTCTGTATGGTATTTTCACAATAAAATAAATATATAAATAAATAAAAAGCTAAGTGCATCTTAAAACTTTGGTTTAAGTGTAAGTTTGTGAACATGCTCAATATAATCTCATCATAATACATAAAAACCGTTATATTTCTTATCAAATGTGCTGTTTGTTAAAAGAAAACAATTTTATCAAGGGTAGTAGTAAAAGGAATGAGTCCCAGCTCAGCTCCTAGCCAGCTGTGATTAAAAACACCAGTAATGAGGTAAGAATTGTTTTGAAATATTTTTTCCACATATCTGTTCCCGTCCTCAGAAAGTTCGAGTATGTAGGAGAAGGTATGAGTATGCCTTAAAATACAGCTTATGAGTAAAGTTGGTATGTAATTGTTGGCTGTGATTTAACATTAAAACTAGCATGTCATTCTGTATGTCCATCTAAAGTCAAGTGTCTTTAACCAGTCTATGTATAATTTTGTAAGCAACTAACCAGGAGATTTGACACTTCATCTGAGGGACGCAGTCTAGCCCAGATCCTGCCTGAACCATCCTACCTCCACCATAGTATACTGCACTCCTGCTTGACTACATCACACACAGCTGAATCTTGGTAAAAGACTGCTTTAGATTTACAAGATCTAAAGCTCTTGAGGGACACTCTCTTTAAACCTTACCCAGCCTGACCTGAAAAAGCTAGCTATGTTGTTATGCTATTGAAACATGTACAGGCCAGGAGAGCCTCTTATACAATTTGGTTATCTGGTTTTCCAGGCAGCCAAACTATGCTCAAACTCTCATCCCATCTACTGAGTTTTGTCATTGCAGAGTTCTGGCAAGTATTTGTTGATCAATTCTTGACAGGGTGCACATAAGTTCTATTTGTTCCCACTGATCTCTGTTTTGCTTTAATTGGAAGTAATAAAGGATTTTTGTGTGGCAAAGACTGCAGTTCAAAGCCATCCCAGGCAGAAAAATCCCTTCAGACTCTCCCAACTAACCAGCAAAATGCCAAGCTGGATGCTGCCTCAAAAATTAACCAGCTAAATGTGGCCTTTTGACTCAAAATGGGAGTATGCTCGCCTTGAGCAGAAGTGCTCAGTGAAAGTCTCAGGCTTTGAGTTCAAAGACCATGTCCCAGCCACAAGCACCTAGATCCCAGGACAATGTGGAAAAGAATAAGAGGAGATGATGTCACATCAGCCACTTTGTGCCTGCCCTTTCAAAATTAACCAGAGCCAAGAAGTCATTAGAAACAAGATGAGAAGCTTGTCCATCTAATGTCCATATCTAAAAAACTTCTAACTGGACAGGAATTTACATTCTTGCCTTTGTTACTGCTATTTATAGGAAATTATCAAGATATTTTATCAGGCCCTTAAATACTCCAATAGTAGTTTCTGACTGGTTATGGGCTGATGATCCAAATGGAACTTTTCTGACATTTTCTCAGGGTGTGTTTTCCTATGTCACTCATATCAACTAGTCCTGCCACCTTGTCAGCCTTTTCCTTGGTCTCAGCATTTTCAAGTTTCTCTCTAACAGGATAACAGACCTCACTCAAGACTTGGGACTAAATCAAGGCCATCCTATTACTGCTGGCAACCAGAGTCTTTCCTTACACTGCTCTGGACCAAGCACAGACCTGGACCTGAAGATCCCAGCCCCAGTGACTCCTCCACACCCCCATGCCAGCTGGAAGTAGCCAGAAAAGACTACGATGCCCCTCCACCTTTTATACTCCAGGGTTCAAAATGATGGGAATCTTCTTTGTTCTCATAACTCCATGATATTCCTCTCTCAGCCCAATTCTTTTTCTGTATCCAAAGATCCTATATGAAGATCTTGCCTCTCCCCTCTTGGCCCTATCATTTTATGTATCTAACGAGAGAATATGAAGGATTCACCCCCACCCTACTTCCCAGGCCCATACAGACTCCAAGCAAAATCCCAGGTATGTGTGAACTCCTTTGAAGTGCAGGCAGGACAATCCACCTAATCCCAGCTGTGACTTAGGGGCTATTCATTAACCTCTACCACCTTGCTCAGACCTCCTATAAAAACCCAGATCCTGTCCCAGATACCTCACACAACCTCCAAACCTGCTGGCAGGACTGTGCCCCTCACTGTTCGGCAATAAACAGTCCTCGCCTGTTGATGATAGAGTCCAGCCTATTCCTTTTCCATTCTCCTCCGTTTTCCTAACAAGGACAGTCTGTATTGTATGATCCAGAAGAGAGAAACTTAGGTAAGCATCTATTTACAGCCTTCTGAATAATTCTGATTTTGCCCACAACAGCTATCTCTCCATACCTGTGCCTAAGAGGATTTTAAAAGAATTAAGGGATTTAAAATTTAAACTTAAATATAGAATGAAATTGATTCCAATGCATTATATTAAAATATTTAGAAACAACTGAGAAAGCTAAAGGTTTATAAAAAAATTTTACAGCAAGTGAAGTGATAGTGGAATTTGGTTCTCTATATTTTAAGCAATTTGCAAAAAGAATTGGCAAAATAAAATTTACATTTGCAGCAGACTTGACACATTAATTTTTGTATATTGATAGGAGCACAAGCCTCAACAATATGTCAATGCCATCCTCTTTTTTATCTCTAAAGGTTTATGCTTCTGGTCTCTTAATATTAAAACTTCAAAAAATTTTAAATCTTTAGGAAGTTGTGCTAAGTGGTTTCACTTCATCATGTCAGTGATGAATAGAGTGTATGTACATTTCAATGTACATTACATCTGGATCATTGTCAATCTTCCACTTTTCTTCTTTCCCTTACCCCAACTTTTCTTACTTATATTCTCACATATGTACATTGAGTGTTTTGACTGTATTCATCCATTTCCCTCTCCATTCTTCTGCCCTACTCCCCTTAAGTCCAGCTCTCCCTGTGAAGACTCGTTTCAACTTCATGGTATTTTGTTAAATTTCCCTGCCTTTGACATTTGGCTTAGGGCTTTCCACATTCTCTCAACCATGTTTGACCTACATAAATGAGGCTATTTCTCCACATTTCTAATCTCTGAATGGCTGAGATAGGTCTCCTTTACTATTCACCTTCTGTCCTAAATTCAGAATTGGACCTTCAGAGCCATCCAATGAAGCATTTTTCTTCTCTACACACTGAAGATGGAAGGAAAATAATTTTCATGCCCTTAGCATGACACTATCCATTATGAATTTCCATCACTTATCACTTCAGCAATCTAATTTTTTTAAATTTTATCCATTTTTATTGTAAAAATCGCATACAATGGGGTTACAGTTACATGAGTAATGTTTTCTGCATCATATTCACACACTTTAAGTGAATATTGAGAGTAATTTACCTAGTATTGGAAGTTTAGGAACGGTCTTCAATTTCTGATGATAGAAGCAGGAGCCAGTTTAATTATTCAGATTCCACTATGGAGTGAGCCCTTTAGTCTTCTAAATTTTCAATAAATTTAGAGTTACTTTTTTATTAATAATCACCAACGTTTTATTTCAGTATTTGAAACGCTGCCCCAAATATTGTAAAACTTTCACATTAAGCTAGACTGAACTTTTGCCTCCCATTTTCCCCACTAGTTCAGGTTAAGTCTACTTTGGCTTTATTGTTTGAGAGGCCAAGGTATAAGAGTAAACAGAGAGATAATCATTATTCAGGTATCTCCTTCCTCTTCTGTTTGTGCTATTCCTGCTGAGAGAAAGAGTAGATCAGGGAACAAGAGTGATGCTTGACTTCACCATACAAGGGAGCATTGCTTGCATGTCAATTATTGTTTCTCAGAATCACTTAAACTGCTTACTCTAGACTTCTCTGAAACAGTAACCTCACTGTGGCACCCTTGGTGCAGAAGGAAACACACTAACAGGTTATTACCTGTAAATTAGTATTGTTTATCTCAACTTACTACTACCAAAAATATAAACCTTTGGCTAGATAAATGAAAAGGCACTGATTGGTCAATAATACTTTATAGACAATTCTCCTCAGCTTGCCCCTCCTCTTCTATGCTCCCTTGCCCTCCCCTCATTTACCCTCCCTTTCCTTCTTCTTTCTTTGGGTCTCTATCCTTCATATTTATCTCTAACTTCTCTCTTTCTGTGTTCCAGTAGCAAGTGATTTGGTTTATCAGACAACATAAATAATTGAACAAATATTTTTTTCTCTTCTTTGTGATTTTTTTTAAGAAGTTAGTTCTAGCAGAGCACCAGTGGCTTACACCTATCTACTAGGTAGGTTCAAATTTGACCATTGCAATTCGAAGGTATTCTAACTGAATAAACTTAAGTCATTCTTTTCTCAAGTTGTGGTAAAAGGAAGAAGTGCAGGTGTGGCTCAGGTGGTATAGAGCAAATATTGAGAATTAAAGCCCAGATAGTGCTCAAGACGAGGAGTTCAAACCCCAGTACCAGCACAATATAAAAAAAAAATGTATTCTTCCTAGTTGAATGGTAATATTTCTCCAAAAATTCATACCCAGGACATTTTTCAAGGTCAAAGATTCTTTCAAAGTCTCTTTCATATCTCAACTTTTATTTGAATCCTGTATCTCATTCAGCTTCCTTACAAACATGCATGCATATTCATGTTCACATACATCCCCATACTCACATGACATACTAAATGTAACACTGTAATAAAAATAACATAGATACTGGAAAAGAACACCTTCGCAAATGTAATTAAATTTCTTTTTTTAAATATAATTCATTGTTGAAATACTGATGAAAGAGCAGGTGGGAGGATGTTTCAAATATTAGAATGCGAACTTAAAGATCTCGTTTCTCAATCCAAACATCATTATTTCCATCCTTCCTTCTCCCATTAAAAAAATGAATACAGAATTCATGTACCTGTTCCTCAACTGCCGATTGAATAAAGAAATTGTAATATATACGTATATGCATATATACACAATGATATATTATGTAACCACACATAATAATGAAATCACTTCATCTTCAGGAAAATAGATAGGACTGGAAACCTTCATATTAAACCAATAAGCCATACTGTGAAAAATCAATACTAGATTTCTCATATGCAGACTCTGAATGACCCAAGTGTAAAAGATGGAACTGATTAAGTTTGGAAAAAAGTGAATGAGTAGATGCAGAGAAATAGTGTGGAGTAATATGTTCAAATACTTTATAAGTTAGTATGATCACATAATAAAATTTAAGTATAAAAATAGAATAATGAGCCGGGCGCTGGTGGCTCACGCCTGTAATCCTAGCTACTCAGGAGGCTGAGATCTGAGGATCGTGGTTCAAAGCCAGCCCGGGCAAGAAAGACCGTGAGACTCCTATCTCCAATAAACCACCAGAAAACCGGAAGTGGCGCTGTAGCTCAAGTGGTAGAGCGCTCGCCTTGAGCTGAAGAGCTGAGGGACAGCGCCCAGGCCCAGAGTTCAAGCCCCACGACCGACAAAAAAAAAAAAAAAAAATAGAATAATGAAATTAATAAAGGAATAAAATATAACAAGCTGCATTATGTAGACATATGTGTTTTACCCAATAAAATTACTTTTTGAAATTAATATTTGCTACTAAAAAGACAAAAACTCATTCCAGTTGTTATAGATTCATATATTAATTTCCTTTATTTTCAGTTATTTCCCGGACAAATTAAAAGGAGAAATAGATTTGGTTCATTCAGAAGGACAATCTTGTCCAATTAGCATTAAAATATTCTAGTTAATTACAGTCAATTGAAATTGCTCAATTAACTTAATTATTATATTAGAATATTTCCAATGCTTTCATCAAAATATTATCTCTACAGGTATATACTTTTTGCTATTTATTGAATATGTTTTCTTTACTTAATTGCTATATACCATTTTCTGAATATAGTTTGGTATATGAAACTAGGATATATTATAACTGATCTGAAAATCAATTATTCAAACAGTTTTTTGTTTTATCAAAAATACTTATAGTGAAATGAAGAGATAAATGCAAATTATGTATATTTGAAGACAATGCTTAGTTAGTCCTCTTCTCACAATCCCCATTCTCTTCTCGAGAACAATACACAGTGTAAGGAAATGCTTAGAATATTTTGGAGAAATAGCTTGACTTTAAACCAATGAGTTACTCTATGCTGCATTTTGTTTACTTTATATCCAGAAAAGCTAAATTCTTACTTTATCGTTTTCCTTAAGCTTTATACTCAGTTTAACCTCTGATGGGTGACAGATAAAGATATAAACATTTTTTAACAGTGGCTTAATTTAGGCTGAGGAATCTAGTTACAACTATAGATAGGCCTTATCAGTCATGAGACTATGATATCGAAATGTTAACCTACGTGTACTGAAATCATGCTTATGAGATTTTGTGTATTATAAACAGTGGTTATTAGCTTTGTTTTATAATCAACATCATTTCATGAGTTAGGAACTGAAGTGAGACATTATACTCAGAAAAAATTTAAGGAGGCATCCAAAATTAGTTACCAAGATATACATCATTTAACAGAATGTTTTTAAAATGCAAGCTAAAGGAAATAATTTATGAAAAAAATCAGTTAAATAAATGCAGAATCAGTGTGATTGGCTTTCTTTTATGCCAGTTTGCAATAGGGATTGTATGATGATTTTTCTGTTTATATGTTTATTTATGTCTTGATATTTAGTTGAAGTTATGTTCTTTCATATATTCATTTTTTCAGATCAAAGAGGAAATGAATTCCATGCCAGAGTCAACATCCATAATAATTAGTTAGAGATGTATCCTACTACTTTGCCAAAGTTTCAAATCAGCTCGAGTAACATGGGTCTTTTTTGGAACTAGCTAAATTGCTATGCAATTTTGTCAGTACTAGAAAGATTTTGACCACCAATTATTAAAATAGTATTTTCCAGAAACTACTATTCTCTCTTTTCATGAGATTTTTAATTTCATTTATATAATGTGCTGATGTTTTCCTTTCGATAACCCATATTCAGTCTTCTACAAACAGTGTGATTTAGAGTAGTTGTAAGTTATGTACAGTCATGTACACTGCTCAGATTCTATTATTTGCATATTTGGTTCTTGTTAAATAAGTGGTATTTAGTTCTCAATATGGATACTATTGTACTTATTCATTGGATTTCAGGATTTCTTAGGTATGTCATGATTTTTGTGATTTAATTCATAGCATTTTTTTCTTTTAAATATGTGCAGATATTAATTCATATACAGTAAAAATGTTTTAAACAATTTGATCCATTCAAGAGATTTGCTCTATAATGTAATCTGGATAAATTCAATTACAAATTAACACAATCTTGTTTCTGAGACAGTTATCCTTATAGCTGTACTCTAATTAACCTGTATTTGAGGTTTTTGTACAGAAAAAAAACTGGGCACAACATGTTTTTGTTCCTGGGGAAGTTACACTTTGATGGATGTTTTTCCAGCTGTGGTGACATCAACATATGTGTGCATTTTATTTCGATTGTTTTGTGTCTGTATTTTGTTTCATATAACAAAAAGTACAAAGAATCAGTGATTTAGAACTTTTACAACTAGAATTCTAAGAGAGACACTTGAATTTTTATGACAACTGGGAAGGGGCAGGTCTTGGTGGAGGGGGGTAGCAAAATTACAGAGATATTGTTTGGTGTGAGTTGAATTCTGCCTCCTTTTGCCTCACTATGGCCAATAGTATTACTTCAAAGTCTTTAGTGAAAAGAAAATAATTTTGTCTGTATGAACTCAGAATTTTTGGTTTAATTGGGACATACTACATATTTATATTTGATTTTAACTCTAAAATATTTTTTGCTTAGTTTTAAATCACAGATGTGAATTTTAATGCTAAAATAGCATCTAGTAAAAAATTTATATGAAATGGCTCAAACTATTTTCATTTCACACTATATGAAATATAGAATGGAATAATAATAGTGTGTAAGATAGTGTGTAATAATTGACTTTGTGCAAAATCAATGATAGTGGATTTTAGTGAGATAATGAATAATAGTAAAATTATATTTGAATCTATTAAAAAATCCCAGTTACATCTAAAAATAACTCAGAGTTATAAACTAGTGCTGAAAAAATAAGATTGTATATTGGAAAAAGCCAGAAATTTCAATAAGATTGCATTTTTAAAATTGACTTGGATCTGGGTTTGGTGGCTCATGCCTGTAATCTTCGCTAATCAGGAGTCTGAGATCTGAGGATATTGGTTGAAAACCAGCCTGGGCAGAAAAGTCTGTAAGACCCTTATCTTATCTTATCCACCTATAAACCAGAAACAGCAATGTGACTCAAGTGGTTCATTGGTATCCTTGAGCTGAAGAGCTGAGGGACAGTGCCTGGACCCAGAGTTTAAGAACCACGACCAACAAAAATAAATTGACATGGAGATTTACTTTATTATTTCATGATTTTTATGAGTGGTTGTTCCGTGAAAATGAGCCTACTATTGTCTTAAATTAATCACAAAACCTATCTGATTCTATGACAGCATAAATTTTGTGGGTAATAGTTAAGACCAAGTTGCCCTTTTGAAAAAATATTAATATCACCTTCCAAAAAAGAGGAAGAAAAAAATGTATGCCAGAAACTTACTCTGTAAATCTAGATGGACTAATAGTCTGTCAGTTTGTTTTAACTTTTAATGAAAAATTGAAGTAATACTGGATAATATGAACCTATTTAAATTTCTTCATTCTTGCAATTTAAGAATCACTTTAAAAAGAAATTCAACAGGTGACAGTGTTTTTTCCTTACTTTTCCAAAGAAATGATCATTTCATCATTATAATGTATAGCACAATATACCCAGAAAATATTTGTTAAGGAAATTTTTTTTCCCATTCTTTGGTTTGATTCAGTCTGTGTTTAAAGCTTCATACCACATCGTACCCACCCTATTGTCTGTCTTCTCATTTGAAACATTTCAATAAGTTTTCCTTCCCTGGAGTGTCAGCCAGCAAAGTTGTACAAAACAGCATGCTTTCTTTCATTGTGCTTTCCAAAATATATCTCACAACTGCCAACAATGAAGCACAACCTGAAACATTTGTGGATTTTCCCACTTATGGGGAAAAGTAATCACTTTCCATACTCCATAGAAACACCTGCTCATAAGCATTAATTGCTCTGTCACTTCCATGCTTTAGAAGAGAAACATTTGTAAATGGCATACATGTTAAATTTTTTTTTTTTTACCACATCTGGTTTGTTTTCAGCAAGGCCTGTCTTCACGGAATATGGTAATAGATTAGTTTTGCAATTATGTAGTTTAATATGGCTCTGAATTGTGGATATAGAATATCCACTTAAATGACTAAATTTTTAAATCCCATAAAATGTATTCCTTCAATTTTCTGGCAAAAGTGTTCCACAATCTATGTACTTTTAAAAGAAATATTGTATGTTGTTTCCTTGGTGACAACGTAGTTGGAAGACGTAAAAATTTCCTATACCATGGTCATCTTAAACCAGATAGATGTACTTGGGTTGGCATGCAAAACTTTTGGGACAGCATTAATGTTTGAATGTTGGATAGGATTTGATTGGGAATTGTGGCAAAATTTCATGGTATGAAAAAAAAGAAAGGCCATACTAATACTTTTATCTGCTACTAATACTTTTATCTGCTACATTGTTATATTAGTTTATTCAAACACACACATACACACATACAAACACACAGATATTCACATTTGTAGTATAAAGACCCACTCTGTCTGCAAGAAAATATTTTGATAGGAGTTCCATAAAATATTTAGTCTTCTGAGATCTAATTAGAATTTACAGAAATATCTAGTTTCTTCCGCCCCTGAAGTCATTATGATTGGTGAAGTTATTGCCATTTGAATTTTGTATGCCCCAGAAAGATCTATGTGTTAAAGAAAAATGACTTTCTATTTCCTCCCATACTGTGGAGAATACCTGAATAGTTATTCTGGAGATTAAGTACCTCAGTGTGAAATTTATGAGAATATACACTCTCATCTAATTTCTTCTTTTCTCTTTTAATCATTCTAGGTCAAAACCATTTATCTTTGACATACTTCCCACCTTGACATTGTCTTTTAACAGGCCCCCAAAGCAACAAAACCAACTGAACATATACTGAAACCTTCAAACTTGTAAATCTGAGGAAGCCTTTCTGTTTAATAAATGGACAGTTTCACTTATTATGGTAGGTTATAAAGCTAACCCAGAAGTCTAGTCTTTCTAAAAATGTAAAGTATATTAAATTGGGCTACATTCTAAAATATCTAACTACATGTTTTATTTTCTGTTTTACTTTCTGTTGATGCCAGGGTATAAAGTCAGGGCCTGGATGGTGTTTTTGTGTTCTAGTCCAGTCTACACAGACATTCTGAACTGAAACTCCATTTGCCCTATTGGTTAATTGGAGATAAGAATCTAATGAACTTTCCTACTCAGGCTGACTTTGAACTGTGATAAGCAGATCTCAGCCTTTTAACTAGAGAAGATTATATCCTTGAACCACCAGTGCCTAGCAATGTTGCATATTTTGTGTAATTCCCTTTTTCAGCATTGTGCAGATTCTCCTACTGCAATATCAAAAAACTTAATCTTGTTTTCACTGTATTTGATGTTGGTATAATTTGTGGAGGGGAAGGGAAAAACCAAGTTGTTTAAATAGGGATACAAGTGGACCCAGTGCAACAGTGAGATGTACAAGATGTTATGTAGAAAAATGAAATTTACAACTTTGGCTCAAGATGAGAGAGAGGATCGGGAAGGGGGGATGGAAAGGGATGATAAAGGGATAGAACAGAGGAGGTAACAATGCTTGATAAGAAATGTACTCATTACATTGTCCCTGTAATTGTAACCCCTCTGTATGGTATTTTCACAAAAAAACTTAAAACATAATAAGGATATTTTTAAAGTATATAATGAAGGAAGAATTTTCATCCTTTACAAAATCTATGCAAAATCTATGCTAAATTCTTGATATTTTACTGTACCTTTCCTGCAACCAGTTTGATAGACTTTAATACTTGTCATTCCAAGTTTCTCTATATTCTCCTGGAGATTTAATTTTTCATGTATGTATATTCATGTATATGTATATTAATATACATATGTATATGTACCTATCTATATATGTTCCAATGTGGATCACCAGACTTGAAAATTTGCTTTGTTTTGTTTTTAACCTGGTTGGTTCATTATGTGACAATATCTGTGCTCATTCTCATCATTCCTTTATTTACCACACCATCAGCCTTCTAAAATCAGCTTCATTTCCTGGAGAAGAATACCAATCAATCAAACCAATATTCACCCAGGGGAGTTTAATAAAGGAAGCTTTAAGAAAGGAAGATAACATGTGACAACTACAGAATTTCTACAGAGACCTGACACCTTTCACATTTCTGCCTTCCTAATTATACTTAAGAAATCATTGATTAACTGTATAAATATACTGCATTTATATCTTAAGGATCAGTGTTTGTTTTCCAATCTGAACCCTTCTTTTCTATGATTTTTTAATTGTGAAAATACTGTACAGAGGAGTTACAATTACATGGATAAAATAATGAGCACATTTCTTATCAAGCATTGTAGCCTCCTCCTTTGTTTCCCCTTCCCATCCCTTCGTATCCTCCCACCCCCACCCCCCGTTCCCCACACCAAAATTGTAAAGTTCATTTTTGGTCATAATGACTTGTACATCTTATTGTTGCAATGGGTCCTCCTGTATCCCTGTTTTAACAATTTGTTTTTTCCCTTCCCCTCCACATATACCAACATCATATATAGTGAAAGCAGGGGTTATACCCTGGGTGAGGGACATCCAAGACAACAAAAATATAATCTTATAAATATGTTGGAAACAATCGTATTAAAGATCTCTCTCTCTCTTTTTTTTGTCAGTCGTAGGGCTTGAGCTCTAGGCCTGGGAGCTGTCCCTGAACAATTCAGCTCAAGGCTCATGCTCTACCACTTGAGCCATAGCGCCACTTCTAGTTTTCTGGTGTTTTTTTTAAATGTGATTAAATGATTACATAATTTCCCAAATTTCACAATATTGTGGGATAATGATGCTGATTTAAAGTCACAAACTCATTGTAACTTTCCTGGAGCAAATTGTCTATCATGGTCTATAACATATAACGGTGTACACATACACAACATACATATAATCAGCACCATGAGGTTATTTAGTAGTGCTTCGACCAGATGAGTGGAAGTTCTTTGTTTCTTAAGTCCTGTTAATTTTGTCATATCACCTAATATTTTGGATTTAACATCCACTTATCAGGGAGACTATGTACCGTTTGTCTCTTTGCTCTTGGCTTACCTCACTCAGCATGATTTCTTCTAGCTCCATCCATTTCCCTGAAAATGCCATTATTTTGTCAATTCTAATGACTGCATAATATTCCATTGTGTATAGATACCACAATTTTTGGATCCATTCCTCTGTGGTGGGGCATCTGGGTTGTTTCCATATCCTAGCTATTGTGAACAGTGCTGCAATAAACATGGAGGTGCATGTGTCTTTGTATGTTGGTTCTTGTTGTTCAGGGTAGATGCCAAGAAGTGGTATGACTGGGTCATAAGGGAGGTCAATCTTCAGCTTTCTGAGGACCCTCCAGACTGCTTTCCAAAGTGGTTGTATAAGTGTACATTCCCACCAGCAGTGTAGTAGGCTTCCTCTTTCTCCGCATCCCCTCCAGCATTTGTCGTTGGCTGACTTGTGGATGTGGGGCATTCTGACTGGGGTAAGGTGGTATCTCAGGGTTGTCTTTATTTGCATTTCCTTCACAACCAGGGATGGTGAACATTTCCTCATGTGTTTCTTTGCCATTTGTATTTCTCCAACTGAGAAGTCCCTCTTTCGTTCCCTTGCCGATTTAGTAATTGGTTTGTTAGGTTTGGGAGGGATTAGTTTCTTGAGTTCCCTGTATATAGTGGATGTTATCCCCTTGTCTGATATATTGCTGGTAAATATTTTTTCCCAATTAGTTGGTTGTCTTTCCAGCTTGGTTGTGATAGATTTAGCTGTGCAGATGCTTTTTTATTTTAAAGTAGTCCCATTTGTCGAGTCTCTCTCCAATTTGTTGTAACCCTGGGACTCTGTTCAGGAAGTTCCTTCCTGTGCCTATAAGTTCAAGTGTCTCTCCTACTCTGTCCTGCAGTAGTTTCAGAGATTCAGGTTTAATGTTAAGGTCTTTAATCCGTTTTGAGATGATGTTGGTGCATGGTGATAGGCTAGGGCCCACTTTTAGTTTTCTGCATGTGGCCTCCCAGTTTTCCCAGCACCAGTGGTCTTCAGGTCTGTTTTTGTGCCAGTACCATGCTGTCTTTGTTATAGCACTATAGTTGAGTTTGAAGTTCGGCATGGATATCCCTCCCATGTTGTCTTTATTCCCTAGAATTGTTTTGGCTATTCTAGGTCTTTTGTTGTTCCATATGAAATTTTTGGACTATTTTCTGTATTTCAGTGATGTTTGTCACTGGGATTTTAATAGGAATTGCATTGAATTTGTATATTAATTTTGGCATTATTACCATTTTCACTATATTAAGTCTGCCTATCCAAGAGCATGGAAGGTCTTTCCACTTCCTACTGTCTTCTGCAATTTCTTTCTATAACTTTTTATAGTTTTCATTAAATAGTTCTTTTACATCTTTGTTTAGGTTAATTCCTAATATTTTATTTTTTGGGAGGTTATTGTGAATGGGGTTGTTCCTTTTATTTCCCTCTCTTGTATATTGTCAGTGTACAGGAAGTCAACTGATTTTTGTTGGTTGATTTTGTATCCTGCTACTTTGCCGAAGTGATTTATGATTTCTAACAGTTTGGGGATGGAGTTTTGGGGATCGTGAAGGTATAGTATCATGTCATCTGCAAAAAGGGATAGTTTAACTTCTTCTTTCCCTATGCGGATCCCTCTAATGTATTTTTCTTGCCTTATTGCCCTGGCTAAGGGTTCCAGGACTATACTGAAGAGGAGTGGAGACAGTGATTATCCTTGCCTTGTTCTAGATTTTAGGAGAATTGGTTGTAGTTTTCCCCATTAAGTATAATATTGGCTATTGGTCTGTCATAAATGGATTATTGTTTTAAGAAATGTTCCTTCTATTCCTATTTTCTCCAGAGCTTTTAGCATGAATGAATGTTGAATTTTATCAAAGGCCTTTTCTGCATCTGTGGTGATAATCATGTGATTCTTGACCTTGGCTCTGTTGATGTGTTGGATTACATTTATTTACTTATGTATGTTAAACCATCCCTGCATCACTGGGATGAAGCCTACCTGGTCATATTGTATGATTTTTTTCATGTGTTTCTGGATTCTATTAGCTAGAATCTTGTTAAGGATCTTTGCATCCGTGTTCATCAAGGAAATTGGCCTGCAATTCTCTTTTATTGGTTCGATCTTTGCCTGTTTGGCGATACGTGTGATATTGGCTTCGTAGTTTGGGATAGCTCCCTCCTTCTCTGTTTCTCTGAAGATCTTGAGGAGTATGGGTATTAGTTCTTCTTTAAAGTTCTTATAAAATTCTGCTGTGAATCCATCTGGTCCTGGTCTTTTTTATTGTTAGAAGACTTTTGATAGCTTCCTGTATCTGATTGTAGGATATTGGCTTATTTAATTGGTTTACTTCTTCGTTGCTCAGTTTGGGCAACTTATATTTCTCTAAGAATGCATCCATTTCTGCCAAGTTTTCTTCTTTTAGAGAGTATAACTTTTGAAAGTAGTCCATTAAGAATGTATGAATATCTTGGGTACATGTTATGATGTTTCCCGTGGCATCCCTAATCCTGTTCATATGGGTTTCCTCTCTTCTTTTTTTAATTAATCTTGCCAATGGACCATCAATTTTGTTTATGTTTTTCAAAGAACCAGCTTTTGGTTTGGTTAATTTTGGCTATAGTTTTCTGATTTGCTAATTGATTAAACTCTGCTCTTAATTTGGTTATCTGGCTCCATCTAGTAACTTTAGGTTCCATTTTGTCATGTTTTTCCAACTGTTTTAATTCTTTACTTGGTCTGTCTCTATTTTCTTGATATGGGCACTGAGGGCAATACAATTGCCACTCAGGACTGCTTTTGCTGTGTCTCACAAATTACTTTACGAGGTGTTTTCATTTTCATTGAGTTGTTGGAAATTTTTTTATTTCATCTTTGATCTCTTCAATTACCCAGGCATTGCTAACAAGTGTGCTGTTCAATTTCCATGTATTAGAGAAATTTCTGTGATATGCTTTGTTATTGAGAACTAGCTTGATTCCACTGTTGTCAGATAGGATACAGGGGATAATGTTGACCCCTTTGTATTTGCTTAAGTTCCTTGCATGAACTATGATATAGTCTATTTTGGAGAAAGTTCCATGAGCTGCTGAGAAGAATGTGTACTGTGTTGTTTTAGGGTGACATACTCAGTAGATGTCAGATAATTCCGCTTGAAGTATGGCCTCACTTAATTCGGTAGCTTCTTTGCCAATCCTCTGGTTGGTAGACCTGTCCTTTGGTGAGAGTGAGGTGTTAAAGTCTCCTAGTATTATTGTATTCTGTAAGTTTGAAAGTATTTGCTTAACATATCTGGGTGCACCAATGTTGGGGGAATATAAGTTGCTCATGGTATATCCTCCTCTTGGATTGTTCCCTGTATTAATATGTAGTGTCCGTCCTTGTCTTTCTGTATTGATTTTAATGAAAAGTTTATTTTGTCAGATATCAGGGTAGCTACACCTGCTTTCTTACTGGGGGCATTTGATTGGTAGATCCGTTTCCATCCTTTACTCTGAATTTGTTTGTATGCTTGGCTGAGAGGTGGGTCTCCTGAAGGCAACAGATGGATGGGTCATGTTTTTGATCCAATCTGCAGTTCTTTTTCTTTTGATTGGCAAATTAAGCCCATTAATATTAAGTCCCTGTCATTTCCTGTTTTCCTCACTTTTTCTTCTTTCCTTTCCTTCTGTGCTTGCTCAGTTAGACTTCAATTAATGCCTGTCTGGGTGCAGGTCCCAGTTCCTGGATGCTTTCTTCAGGTTGTGTCCCCCCTCTTAGTATTCTTTGTAATGCTGGCTTAATGTTTATGTATTCATTTAGTTTTTCTTGCTATTAAAAATTTTCAGCTCTCCATCGAATGTGAATGCTAGCTTTGCTGGGTATATCAGTCTGGGTTGGCAGTTATTGGCTCTCAGTGCTCATATGGTACTTTCCCAGGCCATTCTAGCATTCAGTGTTTGTGTGGAGAGATCTGCAGTGATTCTAATTTTTTCCCATTGTAGTATAGCTCCTTCTTCATGTTTGCTGCATGCAAGATTGTTTCCTTATTATTCAGAGCTATCATTTTTACTATAATGTGTCTAGAAGTGTTTCTCCTGGGATCTTGCTTGTTAGGTGTTCTATATGCTTCTGTTATGTAGGTAAGACGTTCTTTTTTGCGATGGGGAAAAATTTCACCGATTATCTTGTTGAATAGATGTCGCATTCACTTGCTCTGATATTCCTCACCTTCGTCCACAATTATATGAAGGTTAAATTTCTTGGCACTATGTGCTTTCTCTTGAACTTCCCTTTGGCATAATTTGAGTGATTTTTCCATATCTGTCATTTTTTGGTTCAGTTGGTGTATTCTGTCTTTTGTATCTGACACTCTATATTCCAGTTCGTTCACACTGTTAACTGTGGCTTCCATTGTCGTTTGCATGGAGGAAATGGACTCCTTTATGGATTCGATGTTGGTTCTCAAAGTACTGATCTCACCTCTTAATGAGGTACGTACTGCCTCTATTTTGGCATTTATCTCACTTCTTAGTGAGGTATATCCTGCCTCTATTTTTGCATGCATTTCTTATTTGATATCCTGCATCTCTTTTGATAGTTCATCCCTGTGCTCTTTCAATTTCTGGTCTATTTCTCGCTTTATTTCTAGAGTCATTGACTCCAGCATCCCTTGGATGTAGCTTTTGTCTTCCATTCCTGCTTTGCTCCGACTGGGGCTCTCCCCTGCATGGCTGCTGGCTATTGGTTATAGCTTGCTATCCTGGGTATTGATAAACCTTGTAATTTTTCTCTGTGATTTTCGAATGGGGGTTCAGGGATTATTGGAGACTAATCTGAAATGTTCTTTTGGTGTGTCTGTCTTTGCTTGGTTGCTGTTTATGTATTTGTAGAGAGAGTCTGTAACTGATTGGGTTCTGTTCCCTACCTGCAGCTGCTGGTCTGTCCTATATAGGATTCTTGGCTCTCTGCTGTGTAGATCACTGGCAATTCCCATATTTGGAAGGTTTGAGCAGCCTAGACTGCTCCTGTTTGCTCCTACGGGTGCTCTTGGCAAGATCGGATGTTCTGGATGCACCCTCCCAGATGCTGGAGTCTGCTATGGGCCCCGAATGTTTTTTTTTGGCCAGTTGTGGGCTGGAACTCTGGGTTTAGATGCTGTTCCTCAGATCTTCAGCTCAAGGCAGGCACCCTACCATTTGAGTCAAAGCCCTTTCTGCTTATATCGTGCTGAGGAATCAGATCCAGGTCCTCATGCAACCAAGACTAGCACTCTACAGCTGAGCCACCTAACCAGCCTGAGCTCCTGCCTATTATCAGGTGCTGGTGGCCTCTGTTGTCCAATTCTCATCCTAGAATATATGGGTCGGGTTCCGGTGGGGTTTGGGCTTCTCTTGTCCTGAGCTTTCAGGTCTTTTGTTGTCACAGGCATGCTTCCCAGGGGGTGCAGTTCCCTGTTTTTCTCCCCCTGCTGAAGTTTATGCTCAGTTTTTGATTTCAGTTGGGAGGAGTTGGTTGTGTTGCTCAGGCACCAGATCCCCAGGTTTGGTCCCAGCCCCCCACCTGGGGGGCGCAACCCTAGTTGGGCCTGTGCTGCTGTGTATACCACCTAGGTTATGCAGCCTGGGGTACACAGTTCAAATTTCTTCTACTGTTGGGTGTATTGACCCAGGGGCGCTGTTCCTAGCTTGGGTATTTAATCTCTCTTCTATGGGCTCTCTTTCTCTAGCCTTGCCAGTGTAGTATGCTCCACAGGCTGGTGGAGCTCTCACACAGTTCCCAGTTTTAGTGGGTTCTGTGCTCCAGGTGTTGGGGTAGGGAGTCTGGGTCGGAGTCTGGGGATTCCCACCATCTCTGGTCTCCCTTGAGGGATACACTGTCCCCTGTGGGGTACTCACCCTGGAGCTAGTTGTATTTGTGTGATATAGGACATCAGTTGCTGTTGCAATCAGAATTCAGATGGGGTGGTTGTGGGCTGGGCTGGGCTGGGCAGTGGTGGCTCTTTATGATTCTCTTCTGTATCTGCCTTTGTCTATGCTGTTGGGTCCATGCCATGGGATGGGCCTCTTGCCTTTGCCTGAGGGGTGGGGGTGGGCCTACATACAGGTTCTGAGCTCTGGGGTTTGTCTCTGTTTGCACTCTCCGGATCAGCACCAGTTCCTTGAAGGTCTTCTGCTCTGGTGTTTTGTGGGCGTTCCGTGTAACACTGGTGTTCCCATCATGGGGCCTAGTTCCAGGCTCGGTCGTTTCTCCATTCGTGGTAATCGGAGAGTCTGACGCCGGTACCTCAGGTGGCTTCTGTGCAGGTTATCTGCAGACAGGTCCCTGTGTCTCTGGGATTCTCGCAGTCCCCGCTGGGCCGGCTGGTGGGGGCTTGGTGTGCTACCACATGGCCAGTAAAGATTGGGTGTGTAGCACTGGGGTTCCCGTACTGGGGTCGAGCAGCTTTGGTGGGATGGGCCTCTCTGTGCAGATGGAGAGTGAGGGGTGGGGAAGGGATCTTTGTGCAGACTCCCGGCTGGTAGGTTTCTCTGTTCATGGTGATCAGCTGGTCAGCAGAACGGTACCTCAGGCAGCTTCTGTGCAGGTGATCTTCAGGCAGCCCCATGACTCTGGGACTCCAGTAGCCCCCATGGGGCTGGCTGTCCACTTCTTGGCACTCTGCCGCATGGCCAGTAAAGGTTGGAGGAGGGGTCTTTGCTCTTCTCTGTTCTTTTTTGTTATTTTCCACCTCCTGTTTTTCTCTGGGTGTTCATCTTTTTGTCATTGTCAGTATCTTGGAACTTGAACTCTATTTTTGGTTGAGGAGAGCTGTGACGTTTCTCTACTGCCTTGTTGCCATCTTGGTCCCCCCTCCTTCCATGATTTTTGACATAAACTTTTGGTAGATTTTTTTGATTGTGATGGGATTCCATCCAAAACAAAACCATGTATATCAAAAAAGCCAATGTTTTCAACTCAGTACTAAACAAAAGAGGGAGAAAATTAAGGTTAGCTGTATATGTTAAACACAAATATAGACAATATCAAGATATTTTAGAATTGTTTCCTTTTACTGAATAAAGTGACTCAAACCTATAATATTATCTAATTAGAAAACAGAGATTAGAGAATTCCAGTTCCAGGCAAGCCCAGACACAAAAAGAAGTTTCAGAAACTAACCATTTGCTGGAGGCAATGTTTTTGTGCTTGTGTTAGGAGGACCGCAGTCCAAGCAGGCCGAGGCATAGTTATACTACGTAAAAATAAACAATCTTATTATAATCTGCAGGTATGGTAGTAGTAGAGATGCTGTTTCACAAGTATAGGGTTTTGGGTTCAATACTCCAGTATAGCTAGGAATTTAATTATGTGCCACGGTAAGAAAATTGGCATGTCTAAGGTCAAGACTTCATATTCATTTTACAAGCTCTAATAGAATCTTTACCTATTTTGCTATTTTTAAAGTATAACCATAACTTCCATGCCCAAAACAAATAATTTCCTATTAGAGATTTTCTTCTATCCATTAAGTATTATGTTATGTGTTGGATACTGTCCCACTGAAATCATACTAAAGATAAAAATCCCATTGTCTTAGACAGTGACTGCATATGGAAACAGAATCTCAAAGGTAGCATTTAAGTTGGTCTCCTCCAAGAGAAACAGAAGTGTTGGGTCTTCGACTGTCCTGTGGAAGACGGACAAGGTGCAAGGAAAGGTAAGTGCACTGCTCACCCATTCCCCAGCCTCCTTTAGCCTTGGAGACAGTCAAATGCAGCGGGGAGTCAAGTCAAACAGGAACTCATTTATTAGCCCAAAGCAAGTACTTTTTATAGCAAAATAAAACCCCATGCACCATTAAAGAAGAGGAAAAGGAACCAACCACTCCCTGTAGAAGTCACCCTATCATGCGCCTAAGTTTCTATACTTTCCCTGCTGTCCACGAGCTGTTTACTCGCTGATGTCACTTTGCGTGATTGTGGTATCCAGTCATATTTTAACATAAACAACTCGGGCTCTGCCCACTCAACTTCGTCTCAGCGCCATTTTTGCTGCCCAACTCCTAGTTAGTTATCCTTTTTCCCTCCTCTATAAAGGTTATTTTAACAGGATTTCATTGGTAAGAAGAGCATCGGCTATGCAGGGGTTTCGAAGCCAGTCTGGACAGCGAAATTCACCATACAAGGTTAGGGCCTTTGTGCATGATTCAAGAAACTGTCCCAGTTACCTCACATCCCCATCTAGCAAAGTAATAAACGTCAGCCGCCCCCCCCCCCCCCAGTTAGAAATGTCCGAAGCAGTTTGATTACTTCCGGGGCATATATAAAGGTCAGTATCTCGTAAGGTTAACCTCTTTAAAACATGGGAGCAGCCTGGGTATTGGGGTCCCATATATGGGGTACAGTGCATCCTCGTGGGCCACCACACTCAGGCCATCCTTGGTGAAGGGGAGTCCAATCTCCAACATCCCAGTATCCTCTGGCCAGGTCACAGAGGACAAAATGAAGGTCATGCCATCAGGTCGAAGGGACAGCTTCTCTCCTGGTGCTATTGATGATTTCTCCTTTGCCAGCACTGATCACTCCCCAGGTTACCCATTGAGGTTCATGTAGATTCCGTAGGGCCATTGCCAGGACTGGGAGGGTCAGGACAGTCAACAGTTGGAGTATCAACATCTGCAATTGTTAGGGAACATGAGAGCTTCTCAAGCGCTTTTTGTCCTTGGGGATGATTAGTAGTTATCTTTTTAGCTTTTCCTCTTTAAAACACAAGCTGTGACCACCATAGCCATTTTCATCCTTGTTGGTAAGTTTATCCTTGGGCATCCTCTTGTATAGAGGAAATGGGTAAAAACTTAAATTCCTGACCATGATCAAAATCAGGGCTGTCTCTCCAATGGGAAAAACACATCCAAATCCCCTTCACATGGTAATTAGGGGGTCAGGTCTTCTCCAATGTTGTGTCAGAGGGTCCTTCCACCTGACTTTCACTTGGGGCTTAGGGTTTAATTGTCCCCAGTGCTTCTGAAATCTGGATTCAGATGCCCCTTTTGAAAAATTTGAAATGTTAATGGTGAATAAAGCTATCTGTAAATGTATGTGGGGGTTAACTCTCCCTTTTTGTTTTAATTAATGTTCCTTAAGACATTGGTGATTTCTTTCTATACTTGCATGGCCTTGGTGATTATAGGGAATTCCTGTAGTATGATTAATATGACATCTGTCAAAAAAGTCTGACATAGCTTTACTAGCAAAACAGGGTCCAGTATCGATTTTAACTTGTGCTGGTAGACCCAAGGTGACAAAGCATTAAAGAAAGTGTGCTTGTGAATGTTTAGTTTTTTTTTTTTTTTTTTTTTTTTGGTCGGTCGTGGGGCTTGAACTCTGGGCCTGGGCGCTGTCCCTCAGCTCTTCAGCTCAAGGCAAGCGCTCTACCACTTGAGCTACAGCGCCACTTCCGGTTTTCCGGTGGTTTATTGGAGATAGGAGTCTCATGGTCTCTCCTGCCCGGGCTGGCTTTGAACCATGATCCTCAGATCTCAGCCTCCTGAGTAGCTAGGATTACAGGCGTGAGCCACCAGCGCCCGGCGTGAATGTTTAGTTTTATCTTCTGTATGTGCTGTGCCCCAAGATGCTCTTGAATATAGAATATATAGAATCTATAGAACCAAAAATATATTTAAGCTTACCAAAGGCTGGGAAATGAGTAACATCAGTTTGCCAGAGGATGTTGGGTTTGAGGCCTCTGGGATTTAACCCTAGTGGTTGTAATGGGGGTATTTTAGGAAGGGCTGGCATGTTTTGGAGATATGTACTATCTTTTTGAGGTCCTTTACAGGAACCTGAGGAATTTATGTTGAAGTTCCCTCCATGACCACACTAAATGCTATCAAGAAACAGAGAAACTGGATGCTGGCAGGAATGTCAAATGGGAAAGCCACTTCTGAAAACATTTTGACAGTTTCCTAGAATATGAAATATGCAGCCACCCATAGTATAGCACAAGAATTGTGCTCTTCAGGCTTTGTGTTACAGAAATAAAATGTAACATTCACCCAAAGGCCAAAACACAGAGGATTATACCAGCATTATTTCCTCTACTCAAAGAAATGGAAATCAATTCAGGCTTTCTTCAGTTGAATGGCAAAGGAATTGTGCTACATTCTCTAATGACAGAACCAAAAGGCAATTAGAGTGAGCACAATACAATATTAAGTCATACAAAAACTGGGAAAAATCTACCATAGATTTGAAGGCAATCCAAAAAGCTTATTTATTGCATGATGTAGAAGTTGGAGAAAAAAAAATGTGTTGGTTTCCAGGACAAAACAGGCTTGGGATGGCACAAAGAGAAGTAGTGGGTTTAATATAAAAGGGAAGTATGAGACAGACTTATTTTTTGTTGAAGGAACATATCTTTAAATATGTTATATTCACATAGAGTTGATAAAATTATATTGGACTTAATATGTGCACAAAATAAAGTAACTGAAGTCTGCATAAAGTACTTGTGAAATATTAATGTCCTATTTGTGATGTATACTAGAAATATTTAAATAAATTGGAAAAAGTATTCAAGGCATTTATCTGTGATCTTCCAGCATCATAAAGATCCATAATAACCTCAGTAGAATTCAATGATATCTAGAAAACAGAAGTGAATATTTAATGTTTACATTGAAAACTAGTCTGGGTCCAAGGTTGAGATGAAATATACCTTGCTAATTAAAAGGCAGAGATTTAGAAGACTGATATCAGGGCCAATTCTGACAAAAAAAAAAAGCGCGAGAAACTACAAAAACAAAGAAAGCTAGATATAATATAATATTCCTGTTATTTCCACATTTGTGGAAGACATAGGTCAGAGATGATTGCTCAAGGGAGGCTTGGCTTGAAAAATAATCTAAAGTATTTAGAACCTTAGTAACTTCAAGCACCAGTAGTGACAAAGGAAAAAAGAAAAGAAGAAAATAGAAAAGGAAACAAAAGGATAGAAAAGGAACTATTTCCTCTCGTTCTTGTAGTTTTAAGTAATTGGCTACAAAAAATGAAAGTATTTGGTTTACTGTTTGAGGATTCAGGCCTCTCAAATATGAAAGCATTAATTTCAAATTATTATTGTATTACTACTATTTATTAACTTATTATTAGACCTTCTTGGAGATTGAACCCATGGCTTTGTATATATTAGTCTAGTTCTACAACTGAGCTGTACCCCAGCTCTCTTGTATAGTTTTGGAAATTGATTATGAATTCTTAAATAGTTAGCTATTCTAATTTTCAGCTTATGTTTTCTCTCCCATCTTTTCCCCTATGTATTTTAGTTTATGTGTTGAAAACTTTCCTCAATTTTATCTTCTAAACTTAGAATTTCACTTTTGAGTTTCCAGAGAGGTTGGTTATTTTATGACATCTTTTAAAATTGTAAACATATATATGTATTTCATATGTGTGATTGATTCTTAGAGTTGCTTGCAATAAGCAACATTTATATGGTCATATGCACATACGTATTGAGCCATTGTGATCCTCTCCTAAGAATAGCTTCCCTTGTTCTTGCCATGTGAATGTTTAGAGTGCTGTTAGTTAATCATATCCAAGTGCAATTATTTGTCTTTTATTATCTATTGGATTAACTTGTAGATTTATGGACATATCTAGTTATTAGAAATGAGGAAAACCATGTAGCATATATTTAATGGGATCAAGCTTATTTCACTTAATACCATTTTTTCGTAGTCTTTCCATTTCTTCAGGAATGGGTAATACCATTCTTTCCAATGGAAGCACAGAATTCCATCAATAAACAGAATTGAAGATCCAGAAATGAATACACTCCTATAGGCACATAATCTTTGATAAGAAAGCCAGAAACACAGGATGGAAGAAAAACAGCCTCTTCAAAAAATTGTACTGGTAGAATTGGCTGTAAACAGAAAACTTAAGTTAGTTCCTTATATATCCCCCTGCACCAGAATTGATTCCAAATGGATAGAAAACCTCAATGTAAGTCCAGATACCTTGAGAATGTTATAGGAAGACTTAGGGGACACATGAGGTCTGCTTGGCACAGGTCAAAACTTACAAAGTAAGTCTGGATAAATGAGATTACATCAAAACAAATTAATCATTTGTCAGACTCAAAAGCCATGAAAAACACGACAGTGTAGTACACAATTATTAGGGAGCAAACCTACAGATGAGAGTCTCAGCCAATGCTTAACCCTTTCTTCCTTTTCTTTTTTCATTTTTTTTAATTGTGGAAATAAATACAGAGGAGTTACAATTACATGGGAAAGATAACGAGTACATTTCTTATCAAGCATTGTTGCATCTTCTTTGTTTCCCCTTCCCCTACATTCCTATACACCCTCACATCCTCTCACTTCTTCTCCCCCACAAAAGTTGTAAAGTTTGTTTTTTGACATAACTACTTGTACATTCTCCCTTTTCTAACTAGGTTATTTATACTGGGTTTACATGAATGTAAGAGTTTTCTGGTGGGGATTAGTCAGAAAACAACTAATGCTAAGACAGAGATAGTATTTGAAATAAGTTGTAGCTGGAGAAAGGGAAGGATTAAGGAAGGAGGGTTTAGTTCAAACCCTTGGCTTGGTACAAACTAAGTAAGGTATATCTGCACCAGGGAAGGGGGATAAAACAGGAATGGTTAAAAAACAAAAGGACTGCTCTGAAGCCTCAAAATAAGGACCCTAGTCTGTGTCAACCCAACTGTCTCTACTATGAGGTTTTATTTAAAATAACAAGCACCATTTAATATTTTTGCAGAGTGGGATGGTGCATAGTCAAAGGCAATATCTCCTATGTCAGGTAATCCAATCTACTCTTTCATGTTACCCAATAGCCAGGTTTCAATACAAATGAATACAATGAGATTGTACAAATGAGACTGATTTTTTCCTCCATTGAATAAAAATTCTGTCAAATGATTTCTGTCTTCAAGTTGTTTACACATTTCTCGTGATTTTTTCCATTATCTTGTCTTCATTATTGAGGTTCATAATACTTTTTTGTTGTTGTATTGTGTTTATATGTCATCTTTAGGGTTTAAACTCGATGTTTCTCCCTTGTATTTTTTGCTCATGGCAGATAACACTCTATCCTTGAGCCACATTCTCACCTTCTGCTTCTTCACATTTATGTCTGTTTAGACTGACATTGAACTAAATTATTCAGGTTTATCCTCCTGAGTTCTAGGATTGTACACATGAATAACTAGCACCAATCTTTGCTTTACAGTTAATTATGTGGTAGAAGAAAGTGGAAGTATATTTGTGTTTAGTGTGCAATTTTCAAATACAAGTTTGAATCAACTTGATATAATGTAACTATTAACAATTTTAAGAGTTAAATCAATGAATATTACACATTCCCACAGAAATATAATTGAAAACAAAAGGCATAATGGTTTTCTTAAAACAAGCAATGGAACCATGAATTTCTTTCACTTAACAAATCATGTTTTATATAACTTTAATTATCAGACTTCTTTGACTAAAAGTAAATCTATTAATTTTATACCACAAGATACAAAGTGATTATAGTTAAGAATAGATATTTCATCACAGTCAGAAGAAAAGTTTTCGAGCATCCTCACTATAAAGAAATTTAACATGCAGTAATTAATGGATACAATGTAGCTTGATCATTACACAACATATAAATGAATGGGATTACCACTCCATACTTCATAAATGTGTAAAAAATAATTATGTAGCTAGGTGCCAGTGGCTCATGCTTATAACTCTAGCTACTAAGGAGTCTGAGAGCTGAGAATCATGGTTCAAAGCCAGCCTAGGCAGGAAAGTCTGTGAGACTATTATCTCCAATGCACCACCAGAAAAATGGCAGTGGCTCAAGTGCACTAGTCTTGAACTGAAAAGCTGAGGAACATTGTCCTGGCCCAGATTTCAAGCCCCACGACTGACAAAAATTAAAAATAAACATTTATAAATTAACAAATACTTTGACATAAATGTTAAAATATATATTGTAAAAAATTTTAAATACTTACTAGATATACTAGTTTATATAAATATAGAGAAGTGTTTTCTGGATTTAGTTGTCATTGAATCAACTTTGTAAATCACACGTTTCTTACTCAATTCATATTTGTATGTTTATATACTTTAAAACCTTAAATATAATTAACTGATAAGTGATAAACATTGCTGTTTTAGGAATCTCCCTTGGCTTTCTAACATTAACCTTTCTACCTTAAAATCGATATGCCCTCCAAACTTATCAGAAGTTTCATCTCATTGGAGCAGAAAAGTTTAAGCCATAATCTTTGTTTGGAACAACTATAACATTTTACATATATTTCACTTTTAGTTTAAGAATAAAAACAGGGGGCTGGGAAGGTGGCTCAGTGGTAGAATGCTTGCCTTGCATGCCTGAGGCCCTGGGTTTGATTCCTCAGCACCACATAAGCAAAAAGAAAAAAGCCAGAAGAGGCTCTGTGGCTCAATTGGTAGAGCACTAGCTTTGGACTGAAGAGCAGAGGGACAGCGCCCAGGCCCAGAGTTCAGGCCCCATAACCGGAACCCCCCCCGCCATAAAAAGAACCAAAACGTTCAAGTTATCGTAACAAAGCTAGTAATTCCAGTAATAGCAAAAAGTCTTATGAGCTTTTCAGTCTCTTAAGAGATGAAAATCTTTAATTATACATCTATTTTTTTTCTGCCTAATATCTTAGGAAGATCTTTTTGTGTAACCTTGTGTTCCTGATTAGAAAACCAAAAAAGGGCAATAGTGAAAATAGAAAAGGAAAATACTTGAAAACATTTAAAAAAGCAATCACAGACACTCCTATTTTCACCGGGTTCAATGAGAATATACATTAAAGTATCACATTTTTGTTGCATTAAAAGAACAATAATTAAACTTTAATTAGTAGTGACGAAGGGAACAGAAAACTTTGTTTGAAGACAGCTTGACTTTGAACAATTCAACATAAGCATAATGTATTTATCTTTTTTTTCTAGGTAATTGCCAAAATAATAGAGAACAATACCCAAAGACAGGAAAACACCTAAGCCAAACCAGTAAACTTTTGTGTATAAAATAATTGTGTGGGTCTGACTCTTTCAAAGTCAGGCTTGCAAAGAGGGAAGTGTATTTGCTTTGGTGTGAACAATAAAAAATATGAAAATACTTTATTAATCTTTATCATATCTTGGCTAGGACTTCTCGTGTTGGAGAAGAGGAAAGGTATAAAAACTTCAAGATTGTTTGACTATTCCACAAAATCATTCTTATTTATCAGCTATCTGGGTTATAAGCTGCAAACCCTTGAGTATTAATAAAGGGTCATTTCCTAAGAGAGGAAAGTTGCTGTGTAAACAAACCTAAAATATCCAAGACTTAGCATAGTGCAAACTATTTTCTACCTATATCACAAACTGTAGGTGTAGATTTTGTTTCCCATTGTTCCAGGGGACCCATTTTTGTTATCTTCTTTTTCACCATCTAGTGATCCTATAATATCCTATACCATCCTGGTATGGCTGTATCTTTACTGGATTCTCTAATTTCTGTTGGAAATTTAGGAGGGATAGAAAATAGACTTTCTGTTTCTGTTTTACCTTATTTTTTTTATTACTTTAGAAACTGTAACACAAAATGACAGGAATTATCTTTATAATATTAGGAGATAGTCTACATTTCCATATTCTTACCCTAGGCTTCTACATAACTTTGGTCCTTAGTGATCCCCAAATGTGAAAATAAAGGAAGGGAGCTTCTTATTTAAATATTATTTAGAATTTCAAGACTTGCTTTATGTAAGGCCCTTAGTAGTATGTACATCATACATGTGTACAAAGCCGGTGGCCAAATTTTCTTATTCTCAGAATCTAGGGTATGTGATGTCTCTGTAGTTGCATCAGGAAAAGGCTGTAGTTTTGAATTAGTTTACTAATCCAAATCTGCTGTAAAAAATTCTACAAGTTAATTGGCTTGAATAATGCCTGTTTATCATTTTATAGTTCTAAAGGACAGAAATCTAAAGGAAATCTCACTAGATTAAAATCGAGCCACCTAAAGTGCTAACATATTTTTCAAATGATTCTAGTGGAAAAGGCATTTATTCCTGTTCTGTTTTCCAGAAATTCAGAATCTGAGTTGTTGTTTTTTCCTTTATCTTTGAATGTAGCATCTTTACCTCTTTCTGATGTTTGTTACCTAATCATGTGCATACCAATTACACCTGGGACTTTTAAGTATCCATTTGAGTATACTTCCCCAATCTGACAATTATTCAAATATGTTTTCCTTGGGTAATGAAAGGTGATTTAATTTGTCAATTAAACCCTCTACTTACAGTCAGCATTGTATTATTGTTACATCAGAATCCTTCCCTACAAGCAAATGAATATGAGAAAATGAAAGAAAGGCATTAAAGCAAATTGTCTTTTTAGGCATTTAATCATAGTGGTGAATGTCCTGTCTGAACTCTTCAATTCAATAAAAGCTTGACGTTTATAAGATCACTTGCTACATATAAAAATTTGTGGCAGGTTGATTAACAGGGTTATTTCAGCATGGAGATATCCCTAACAAAAATTAGATTTCAATATAGTATATGGCAGTTATGATGTTTCAATGACTATTGAGGCATTTTCTATTCTAAAGAATCACTTCGAGGAGTCTTTAGTCACATCAGTAAAGCTATATGTTTAAACTAATACTTGGTGTTACTCGTCCTACATTTATTATTAATAGGCTGATAAGATAAGATATCCAAACATATCCAAAGATATTTCTATAAAATCCTAAACTGATGTGGATACATGGGCCACTCATTGGAAATGTAGGACAAATTAGGGTTGTCTGTGCTGTAGTTCAATCCATAATCTCCTGGCTAAACAAAGGCTTCAAAAATATTCACAGAATTCCTCTAAGTAAAGTTCAGAACAGTTATATTTGTATAACTCTTCTAAGGTCAGGATAAAAGCATTTGTTCCCAACATTTAAAATCAACAGGATCTGTTGAATTCATGGATACAGAATTTTATGGCTTCACATTCATATCTAAAAATTTTATCAATATAATTTTCACCAAAACACTGAATTGAATTTGTCTATGTCCTTTTAATTTTCAAATCCAAGTAGCATATTTCCTTGAATATCTTCCTGCAAATTCTTTCCTTCCTTTATTTCCATAAATTTGTGTTTATTACTTTTGTTTCCTTATTTATCTCTTCCATCATATCCACACTGCTGCTCACATTGCTCACACTTGTGTCTGAAATTTACTTTTCCTCTTCCCTTCAATAATGCCCCTAATTTTATTATTCTTTTTCAGATTTCTGGCCATGGATATTTTGATGATGTCTAAACAGACCTATCTTTCCATTTGTTTAATATAAACTTTAGAACTATCAGAATTTTTTCCCCTAAATCCATCATTTCCACCTGTGTTCCTTATCACTAAGAATAACACTAACACAGTTCCCAGCCAAACATATGGAAGCATTTTAGATTTCTTCTTATCCTTCTACTCCTTCACATTAGATAAGATGAATGATCAAGTTTTTCTCAGTTTCTGTCACTAATATTATTTGTATGTACTCCTTTTTATGCCCCTGGCACCAGCCTGTTTCATTCACTCATCACTGTCACCTAGTCCTAAAACAACCATTTCCAAAATGGCATTTTCCCCATAGTCTTTTCATATTGGTCCTCTCCATCACCAAATTACTCTCCTTGTAAGCACACAGAGTGAAGAGCTCAGACAAAAATTCTAGTATCATTATTTCCTCTCTACATTGACTGTTGGCCTTACATTTCTCATCTGTAAATGAATGTAATATACAAGAAATAATGAAGAATATATCTTTTTGACGTGTAGAGAAAGAAAAAATGAAAATTGAAGTGTCCTTACATTTTCGACCTTAGCTTTCAAATAAGGAAAGAGTCAAATTCAGTTTGTTGGTATAAAATCACAAATTGTTTCATGCAGAAATAAAAATAAATTTTACCTCCTGGCTTTAAAGCCTATGTCCTTCTAAGGTAACTACAGATATGTAAGTGGTTTTACGTAAATTGTGTCATGCGTTTACAGCTGTAGTGAAGAACATACTTTTAATATATCATTGGAAAACATTGGTGATTGAATAGTATCTATAGGAGAATGTTATTTGAACTAACCACACTAACTTGAAAACTACATCTTAGTCCATCAAATCTGGAAATAAACAATTTTATTTATAAGAAAATAATAAAACCAAGAAAAGTGAGTATACATTAGGGAGACTGCAGAAATAACATTAGCGTTTTTACAGTCTCTACTTATTTATGTGATTGTATTTCTTCATATTGAAACTCTGCTCTTGTTATTCTTATTGTATGTAATCCAATGCTGTATATTACTATGTATTCAATGTGGGAAATCTAGCTTCAAAAACGTAAAACTTTTTCCTTTTCAATCACAATATTTTCATTAGCAGGGTACACTGTGGTCATCATCTTCACCAAAATTATTGTTTGCATCATAAGTGGTAACTATGGAAAGTCTGATATGTATGTATGATTTTGCAATTATTTGTATATTGATTAATAATTTTAATGTTACAAATGTGCATGCATCCATATTAAAATTTTGAACAAATAAAGAATCAAAAAAAACTAAACCATAACAGGAAAATTGACTGTGCTTATAACAAATGTGCTTATAACAAATTATGGAATAGATTTTTGAAGGATTGCAAATTCCTAACCAGTATGAACTAACTTCCTTTCTACCCACCACTACACAAAAATATTTAAGAGTTTGAACAGAGTTATTTCAAGTAATATATTGTAAATGTTACTAAAATATCATGTGTATATCTAAAATTCCCTTGAAAGTAATAAACTACATTCTATTGAAATATTTGTTATTTTATTCTAGGAAACTTTTGGGAAAATAGACGGTATGTCTTTGAAATGAAAAAGTCAAAAAGAATAGCATAAAAGTTTTAAAGGGAGTCTGCCTTCAGAAATATATATATATATATATATATATACATATTATGTGTGTATATATATATTTATATATATATATATATATACATATTATGTGTAAAAAGACAGACATTTTTAGAGATAATTTGTCATCAGAAATATAAACATATCTCTAAATTTATGTACAGAACGATGTACATTATAGTTTAACAAAAATCTTAAAATATAATTAAAATTTAAAATATACATCAAACCAAGTGCCAGGGACTCACGCCTATAATTCAAGCTATTATGGGTAATGAGATCTTAGAACTGTGTTCAAAACTAGCCCAGACAGAAAAGTACTTGTTAGATTCTTATCACCAATTAACCACTAAAAACAAGAGTTAGCTCTGTGACTCAAGTTGTAGAGTGCTGGCTTTGAGCATAAAAAGGCTTAGGGACAATGCCCAGGCCTTGCAAACAACAATAACAACAACACAATATATCACATTAATTTCATAAAAGCATCTTTTAACTGCTATGAACATTATTTAGAAACATGAATACATGCCCCTGGAAAACGTTAAGTAAAAATTATAAAATATTTACATCCATGTTAAAGACGTGACTATTTAGATTGTTTAAGATATTTAGGTAATGATTAGAAATAAAGTATAATGATTATATATTGGGACTGATCTTTTATTCTATTTTATGATAGTAATAAAATGATATTTGTAATGATTATATAAAATTACTCTTCTTTGGTATTGGAAATATAGTAAGTGTTAAAGATTTTTAAATGATTTCCATAGGAAAGGATCATTTTCATAATGGTATCAATTCTTTTGTAATTTCAAAAAAATTAAGAAAATTATTCCAAGACTGGTTTGCTCCAAGACTATATTTGTTTGCTTGTTCAAATTTTCATATGTTGGTAGAAATTAAAATTTCAAAAATTCAGTGGATGTTGGCATTCAGGAACTTCTTCATAGATACTAATATTGGAGTCCCTTAAGTGGAATTATTTTGTTTCATTTGTTATTTTCACAAATAAATCAAGACAATTGTGTATTTTTTTTCTTTTCACTGATATTGGCTCTTATCTTGAGAATACTTTTTCCTAGCAAAGTAGAGAAAAGCACTTTGATTGAGCAAGTGACATATGATTTTCATAAAATGCAGATGCATAGATTTGGGTCTTTTGTCATTTGCTAACAGTTTCTTCCAGAAAAGGTTATCAATTACTTATAAGTGATGCATAATTCCTAGATATTCCATTTATCACATACACTTTTTGATTGAGTTATCTCTGCCTAAACTCAAAATAACAACCAAAAACCCCAAAATAAACAGAAATCACATCTTTGTTTCAAAAGCTGTAGTTTACAAAGAATTTTTAGCCAACACCGAAAACATCTTTTTAGGTATTCTGCAATCTGTGTGAAGTATTTTTAACAATAGTTATTTTTTGCTTACATGAAATTCTCATGCATAAATTATCTCCTTTTATTGTATATATTTTAGTGCTTTGGAAATGAATGGTACGATCATAGGTTTTCCAAGCCTAATTTTTACAAACTTGCATTTCTTCAACTAGAAATGCTGTAATTTTAGAACAGACATTAAAATACATATAAAATTCAATTACAGGAATTTGTCCAGCATACATCCTCTATAGTGTGTCTTTTCAAAATTTGTTTTGAGAGATTATTTCCAGGGTCTCACACATAATATTCAAGGCCACTGTCAATGAACTACATTCCTTGCCCAAAAAAGATTTCACTTCTCTTTAATATATACATGTAAGTGTAATGGCTGGATCCTATACAATTCTCTTTAACCTTTTGAAGACTTGAAAACTTGCTTCCTAAAATAATTGCAGTATTATACAAATCATTCTGCTATGTGGACTATATCAATTTCTCCACAAATGCATTACTATATTTTGTGTCATCTTTTTATATGATGGTCATATTAGTGAGTTTTCTTTTTAATTTTTCTTAGATACTAAACAGGAGCTTAATTCATAGGCTCCTCCAATTGTCTATTAATTTGCATACGTTCTTTAAAGAAATATCATGTTCAGGAAAATACTTATATAGAATTAGAAGATATAAAAGTACCTAATTCTCAGGATCATTGTAGCGTTAATATTATAGCATTAACAAATGTGTGCCGTCTATCTGTTGGATATGTTTTCACTTCTTTCATAGAATTATGAAAGGTTATCAGTTGATATTAACCAGTTTATTCTTGCTTTTCTTTAGCCATTAATGTTTTCCATGTCAAATTTTTAGAAACCTTCACGGATGCAATGTTGTAAATTTTTACATTTATGTTTTATAGGTTTTTATATTTCACACTTAGTTTGATAATCATTTTTTATTTTTAATTTTTGTATATGGTTTGAGGTAATAGTCTAAGATCGTTCTTTAAATCTATAGAGGTCACAGTGCCAATACACCCATTTAAGATTCTATTTTTATTTCATAAAGTCATGGCATCCTTTTAAAAATCTATTCACCATAAAACTATGAATTTATTTTGATAAATGTCTTACATTCTTCTATGTGTCTGTTCTTATAGTAGAGCTATGTTGTCTTCACTACTAAACATAGTAATAAGATTCAAATCTAGTATGAGGGCTCAAGCTACACCATTTTACAAGATTGTTCTGACTGACCTGTACTTCTTCAATTTACATACAAGTTTATTGAGCAGGTGGACCAATATTCTACAGAAATATCTAGATGTTTGCTAGTCACTCATATTTTGTACCTTGTGAAACACAAGAACCCAAATATTATATATAGAAAAATGTCTTTAGAGAATGCTTGAAGCATCTAAAATTGATTTAGGAATGAGTTAAGATTTAGATAACACTATAGCATAATAAAGCTGAATGATAATGACTTGAATTGTAATACAGAGGAGAGTGAGAGGGGGTAGAATGATGAACCACATAGGAGGTGTATGTCATTGTTATTGTGTTTCAAAAGGCAGAAAGACTTTAAAGAAGAGAAGGAGGATAATAATCAAAGTGTTCTGAATCAAGTTTCTTTTTAATCCACCTAGTAGTGTGGACTGAGAGTCAGAGAAGGTGCAAAAAATAAAGCATTGTATGGACATGTTACAATATAAAGAAACTGTAATAGAATATGATAATTAAATTCCAAAGAAATAAGAGAAAGAATGGGTAAACTCTAAAGGCAAAAAGAATGAAGAAAGAAATAAAGGAAAGTAAAACCTTTATCAATAAGAAAGGCAAGAGTTTGGAAATGGAAAGGCAGTGGAAATATTCTATATAACAATACAATAACAATGCAAATCGCTAACGTGGATAGACTATGGATCACATTTTATCATATATAATTTTGATAAAACATACTAGGAATGAAAATTTAGAAGTCATAATTTAAAACACTATTTACATTTTAACTAAACTGTAGAGTTCAGTGGTAAAACCTTAGCCTAGCATATGTGTAACAATGGTGTGATCTGCCAAGGATTACAAAGTACACAGAAAGCACACACACATATACAAACACATAAACCCACACAGACACACACACACACCACATACACACATTTGGAATATTGATATTATCATATTAAACAGAGGAATTTATCACTAATAGTAAAAGTAGGTTAATATATGAAATAATATTGCTCATACTATTTAAAAGTTTAGTAGAAATAAAATAGTCACAATATACTTGAATTCTTATAGATTAAGTAAATTGAAAATTAAGAAATAGAAGACTGGAGAACCTTTGCAAACCAGTTTTAAATAATAACCATTTTGAAACAGGTATCCTTTTATTTTGACAAAAGATTGATGTTATTGGTGTTTTAACTTAAAATTTAGAATATGAAAACCAGGTGTTCTATATCTCACTAGGGATTGCTATATCTCTAATCATTTCAGTCTGGATATTTTTTATAATAAGATCTCATAGTTTCTCAAGTTCTCGCGAATTACAAACCTATATGCAGTTCCTACCATAGGTAGAAAATGAAAGCTACAAATCACCATGCCCAGCTCAAACTTTTTAAATTCAAGTACAAATATTTACAAAAAAATGACCAGGTAATGAAGCCTTTCTTAATAAAGTATGTGCTTCTTGAAAAATTTGTTACATGGAAAAATATCTTTAGAAATATAAGAAAATAAATTTATTTAAATTCACCAACCATACAAAAATTGAGAAAATAATTTTAAATATTCACATGTTAAATATTTTAAAAGCAAAATATACGTGTCTGAATTATTTACATGTGTAAAAATCATTCACAAGTAAATTAACTAATCCTACAACTCTGAGAAAAGCACCCTAAAGAAACAAAAGAAAATAAGTTATTAAGTTCAAATCTTGAAATTTAGAAAATAAAATGAAGTGTACTCTTTAGTTGGCTTAAGTAACTGTAAACCATTTGTCTATCAATGTTATAATAAAATTCATGAATAATGAAAGCAAAAGTACCCATTGATCAATAGCAACAGCAAAAGCATCAGCAGTTGTTTGAGTGTAGAAAAAAAATCGATGGCGGGGATAACAACATTCCTTCCATAAGTAATGAACTCATTACCTTACTTATGTGACTAACCCTTGTGTACATCACCTTTACAATAAAATTAAATTGAATTTAATAATAAACAAAATAATATACCAATCAAGAATTCTTAGAAGCAATTGGTTAAAAACTTTGTAAAAAACTGCTCCAAGTACCCAAGGAATATACTTTGATGATACTAGTTAAATACTTAAACTTCAGCAGTGCTCAAAAAGTTTAAAAACTGTTACACAGTAAAGTAATAAATCAGAATAATAAATTAATATAATAATCATTAGGTGAATTTTTAATGGTAGTCAATTATGTAAGAAATGAGGCAAATTGCCATTCGTTTGCACTTAATAATTGAAAAAGAATTTTCTAGGTCTTTTTAAATATATCACAAGTTTAATGAAGAAACTATTCTGCGACAGCGTAGCATAATCAGTTAAAGATGATATTAGAGCAAAGAACAGATTGTACTATGTTTTTGGATGTTAATGTATATACTTATTTTGGTTGTGGAAAATTGTGGGGATTTCAACTTGGGGTATTATTCTTGCTAGGCTGGCATCATATCAGTGTTTAACTTTAGGATAGGTATTCCCTTTCGACAAGAACATTCACCTGATCTGTTGTTAGCCTTCCATTCATCAATGGTATCAGAGTTGTATACCAATTTATCGAGCTTCTTACCTTGGCTGGCCTGGATCTGCAGTCTTTCCAATCTTAGTTTCTATGTAGTGCAGGATGGTGGAAATGATCCAATGCACCCAGCTATAGATAGAGATGGAAGTCCACTAAAATTTGGCCTGGGTTCTGGTGCCAAGCAGTAACAGTATTTTTAAAGCAATTAGACATATATATCACTTAGACTTGTGATTACCTCAGGCAAAGAATTAAAGAGCAGTGAAGCACAGAGGACAGGCAGAATTTTAATTACCTACTCAGAGGCTGAATCAGCATAGCTTGCTACTCTGGAGGCTGAGATCTGAAGACCACTGTTCAAAGCCAGTCCATTCATGAAAATACATGCGATTATCTCCAAAAAACCAGAAGTGGAGCAGAGACTCAAGTGGTAGACCACTATCCTTGGGCACAGAAGCTTAGAGCTAGTGCCCAGGCACTATCAAGCCTCAGGAATGATGAATACATGCATGAGCACATGAACATGCGTGTGTGTGTGCACACCCACAAATACACACCCAATTGAGTATTTCAATGCAGAGTCCTTAATTTTTTCACCTTGCTGTACTTTATTTCCCTGTATTTGTTCACCAATTAACAAAATCAGCTAAGCACCTATTTACATACAACTCATTATGTTTCTCTAAAATCTACTCTCTTTTTGGAAGCCTGCTTTTATTTCATCCAAAAGGAAATTATTCAGGAGGTCAGTTCAGCTCCTTCAACTCTGTAGTGTTAGATGATTGTTTAGGTTCTTCCTAGCAATATGATTTTTTGAAATCGTACATAAAGCAGCATATTTCTTTCACGAGAAAGGAAGCCTCTGTCAAACAATTAATAATAGGTTTTTCTCCTCCTGGCAAGCATCTGTAGTTTTATCATCTTCATAAAATTCATGATCAGTCTGTGTATGCCAAAGACTGCTCTGAAAATAAAAAGACCCTTCTCAGCTCTTAGCATTCATATGTCATTCATAGATATGAAGGTGTTTAAATATTTTTGAAATTTCTTTGGACTAAATAATGTTCACCTTGAATATCTTGAGAAAGAAAAATTGGTTTCTCAGCCCTTTTGGTAAGAACTGGAGTGAAAGAAACAAAAGGAAAAATAAGGAAGAACTAAACACATACATTCAAATGAAACAAGACAACCCTAGAAAACACAAATTAATTCAGTACAATCAGCTATGATAAGCTTATGAAAATTCTGACTCTATGGGAGTGCACTGTTGTGAGGATAGTGGTTAAATCCCAGACTGAACAGAAAGATCTGTACACAATGTCAGGCACCTGTTATTCTAAATTCAAGGAAGAATAACATAAAGTGGACTGAGCCCACGATCATACCCAAGTAGGAAGCCAGATTCTATCTGAAAATTAATCTGGATAATATAGGGCTGGGGCATGACAAAGTGGTAAGAACACCCATGTAGGAGACACAAGACACCCAATTCAAACTCTAACATTATGTGTATTAAAGAAAAAACCTATTACTTTACATAATTGGAACAATAATAAGATTTGAGTATTTGAGTGGAGAAAAATCCATGAGACAGATAGAGTGAACCCATGTTGCAATGCTTTCTACTTAAATGAAAATCTTATGTGATACTCCAGGCATAACAGAGTTACCTTGCAAATGAGCATAGATGTGCATTTGGGTGATGGAAATACTCTACTTACATAGGGGTAAATTAAATATTTTTTTGGTAGATTTTAGTTCTTGAACTAAGAGCCTGGGTGAAGTCCCTGAGCTTTTTCTCTCAATGCTACCACTCTACCACTTTGAGCCACAGTCCAAATTCTGATTTTCTGTTGGTTGTTTGGAGATAAGAGGCTCATGGACTTTCCTGCCCAGCATGGCTTCAAATCCTGATCGTCAGATCTTAGCCTCCTGAGTTATCAGGATTCCAGGCATGAGACATCGATGTTTTTAATAAGTTAGTAAATTGTACAGTTACAGAAATTATAAATTATCATTATAACCTGTATAATATATGTGTGTATGTACATATCAATGCAAACGGAAAGAAATATTTTAATATATTCAAATCATCCTTCATTATAAAATAAAATGGCAACAAACATTAATGAAGAGCAAAACAAAGGGAATTGTCACATGTTTCTTGTTGTTGAATGGAATATGAATTGTGAGAATTAGTTTGTGAAAACCATCTTTCCTTTAACAAAATGGATAATGGCTATTAATTCCAATACATTTATTTACCCATATTGTGCATCCTCACAGATAGTGTCAAAATCAAACCACATATTTTGTCTTTGTATTTAAATCAACTGATATAATTTAGGGGATAGATGAAGTAATCAAATAAAGATTAATATAATAGTAAGTGAGGTTATGAGTCAGAAATGATAATTATTTTAAATATGATAATAGCTAATTAAATTTCTTACATAAAATCTATTGTCATGTCTCTCATTCCCACATTACGAAAGTACATAGAAGGTTCTCACTAAATTATGTGTCCAATCATGAAAAAAATGTATTGAAAGAATATGGGCACCGTGTGGTTTTAACTTATTGAGACTGATAGGAAGTAGTGTGTTTTTGAGGACTTGCACAACGTTGTGATGGAGATGAAGGGTGGGATGTACTTATTCTGTAAAATTGGCTAGAGGATTGCTCCTGGAAAAATAGTGATGAATTCTTCCAAAATGTTACAGTAAAATCACTTTCACAACCATGTTCACTGTTGCACTATTCACCATAGCCAAGTTATGGAAACAGCCCAGATGCCCTTTGGCAGAGGACTAGTTGGAGAAAGTGTGGCACATATACAAAATTGGATTGCTCCTATCCATAGAGAAGATTGTTACATCATTTGCAAAGAAATGGATAGATCCAAAAATATGTTAAATAAACGAAGTCAGAGCCAGACAAATAAAGGACCCATGTTCTGTCGTGTATTTGGAAGCTAGAACTTTATGCAAGTTTACACATCAGAATTAACCAAAGCATACTATTTACAGAGGAGGAGTTAAAAGGTGTAATTTCTTATAAAATTGAACTTTTAATCCCACAAAATGAATACCAGGAAACTATCACTCAGAAGACGTGAGGGAAAGTCAAAGGGAAGAAATAAAGAGTGTTATGGAGGAAGAGTGTGAGGGCATAACATTCAATGCAGATAGTATGAAACTTGAAAAAATGAAAGTGGAATGTGGAAAGGTATGTAAAGATCCCTTATACTCATAAACTGATTGTTGAATGGAAATTTCTCATACAACCGTTTAATTAAAATTTAATTAAAAACAATGTAGACATCTAATCTTAAACTGTGTTCCCTTAAACCATGAGTCAATATAATAGTTTCCTCCTCAAAAATTTTCTTTGCAGGTATTTTCCTTATAATGACAGAAAAGTGAACAACGCAATGAATATCAGTACATCACATTGCATATCCTAAATAGATGCAATATAAAAATCACATTGAAAATGTAAGAATTCATCACATGATAAAATAACAGGTAGAAAGTATCAAATGCTGATTGTTTTTCCAAGTACTTTACCTATGGTATCTAATTTAATCCTCACAATAATCCCATAAAGTGGAACTATTTCTATTTTTAATTCTCAGATGATGATACTGAAGTCTTCACAGTTGGAATTACTAGTATAATATTGCACACATGGTAAGTGTTAGCCTACAGCCAATTTCCACCATATCAAATAACCTCATTGTATTTTATGACTAAAATTCCAGCACGTTGCCTACTAATTATAGGCAAAAATCCCAGAATTATTTGTGTATATTCTGATAATATTTCACTTTATCTTTGTTAGAAAATAGGTAACTAAGCCGGATGCTGGAAGCTCACACCTGTATTCCTAAGTATTCAGGTGGCTGAGATCTGAGGATCCCAGTTCAAAGCCAGCCCGGGCAGGAAAGTCCATGAGACTCTTATCTTTAATAAACCTCTAGTAAACCGGAAGTGGCACTGTGGCTCAAGCTGTAGAGCACTGACCTTGATTCCAAGAGCGCAGGGACAGCGCCCAAGCCCAGAGTTCAAGCCCCACGACTGATCAAAAAAAAAAAAAACTAAACAGATAATTGTAATATGAAAACTAAAAGTTCATAAGCAATTTATACCTCGCTGGTGAAAGGTACTGCTAAACTATAACATTCTTGATTTCTAGCTCAAAATACTAGAAATCACATTCTATCGCATGAGTCATCACTGCACTGCCTGGGGACCCCATGTCTGTTTAACACTGTCATACTGAAAGAATGACTTGCCCAGGCAGTCATTCCTGATGGAAACACATTGCAGGTCTTATGGACCAATCATTTCCACATTGTAGCCCACCTAAATTGTCTACCATTAGAGGTATTTTGATTGCTTTTTATACACAACATTTTGACAGAAATATACTACTTTAAAATATTATTAAAGTAAGACTGACATAAAAATCGCCTTTGGCTCCAGGTAAATATTTTACCTTTCATATACCCCAAAATGCAGTCTGACCTATCATTAATATTAGGAATGAGAGGTTAAAAATCATAGACACCAAGACCTAAGCATGAATTAAAGACTCTCCAATTTGTGAATACAATTGTTTTAAAAAGACATCAATACTACTGCATTTTTAAAATTCTCTATGATAATGATAACGTTAATGATAATGATAAAGTATTAGCACTTGCAAATAAGTCATTTTCTTGGGAATAGGACACAAAACACAAGATTAATCATAATCATTTTAAAAGACCTTTATTTATACTGCAAATTCCCTCTTGAAATTATAAAAGTTCTAAAACTAACTGAATTAGAGAGACACAAAGAAAATAATGCATCATCTACATTCAAAGGTCTGTGTTAATAGAAAAGAAAGTTATAACAAAAATTAGCTTACCAAATTCACTTACATTCTTTTATTCTATTTCATTTACTTTCATAACATCTGAGTTTTAATAAAATGATGCATAAAAAGCCTATATACCTACTTACATTTTCTGATCTTAACAATATTTATTTCAAAAATGTCTTTAGCTATATAGTCAATGAACTGAAATAGTACTAAAATATTCAAAGGCTTTTCAGTAATTTACGACTCACTCTGGGATGTTATTTATATTGGAAAAAATATCCAAAATGCGATAGTTAAAGTTGCGATAGTTACTTCCATAAAAGAGCCATTAGTGAAGATCCCTTTGCATTTACAAAACAACTTCAAACGCATCCACATTCTTGATGTGACACATGCTTTTTGTTTGTTTGTTTGTGAAATGTATATCTAACAAGCATTTCCACAATACTGATTTTCAGTCAATATGATGGGATATTCAAACCTAATAAATATGGGGTTGATTATCTTAGTGAGAATAGATATGAACTTACAAAGGAAGTTATTTTCAAAAGAAATCTGGAAAGAGTTTATCCACCTTGTGCTGCACAGAAATAACCAGAAAGTAATACTTGTGTGATCTGGTCGGTCAAACTCACTCCATGAGTATATCTTAAATGTATAAACAATTTAAGAGGTCAAATACATATTTGTACTGACACTCATCTTACGGCAATAACTTGCTACCTAATTATGTCTGTATCTTCTCACCTAACATATAGTAAGAACTGAATGTGGTCTCTTTTTATCTAAATTAATGTTGTAAATGCTTTGATTATGATGATGTTATAATTTGACAACTAAACTGTACAGAAGGGTGGTTCCACTGACATGACATGACAGAACACTGATAAATAAAATATTGCAACAAAGTTAGCTCTTTTTAGCCTCAACTTGTCCACATTGGCAAGCAATATTGCCACATCATACGCACACATATACACATACATGTGCGCACATGTACACAAACATATACATGCATGGTAAATTCAGGGTTTATTGTACAAAGAAGTTCAAATAAAATATTAGTGATTAGGACAAATGATAATTTTCCTTATTACAAAATAATACACAATCCAGTCACTACGGGTGTTACATTTTGCTTGCTTTGCCACATGTGACCACTTAATTTATTTTAATTAATTCATTCATTCATTTGTTTGGTGTTAATATTAAGGCTTGAACTCAGGGCTTGGCTCTGTCCCAAAATTTGTTGTTTTTTCGTTTTAGTCTTCTCAAGGCTAGCATTTAACATCTTGTACCACAGTTCCATTTCTAGCTTTTGCTGATTACTTTCAAATCAGAATCTAATGATTATTTTTTGCTTGAATTGGCTTCAAATCACAATCCTCAGATTTCATCTTTCTGAATAGCTAGGATTAAAGACATGAGCCAACAGTGTGGCTTCTACTTTTTCCTCTATAGTTATCTAAAGCACATACTTTGATAGTAATTTAAAACTTCTTAAGACCATAAACAAAAAATACCATGATATAATATGAGAAATCACTATTGAAAATATGAACTTTAAGAGCTTTCTAATAGATCCATTAATTATTGTTATCCAACATTAGAAAAAATGTATAATGCAGTAGTAAAATAGAAGTCCTTTGTAGGACTACTTAAATTCCTTGATTTTTTAAAGACACTTGTTTTCATCTAAAATGCAGGCCTGTTTATTGTCTTCATGTGATTTTCATGATTAAAGTTGCTTAGTTACAAGTCGAAGAGGATTTGTAGTATTTGCTATCAATTAAATCTCACCTTTTCTTCTTGGAGAATATAATGATTAAAGCAATAATTCAGAATCACCAAGCAATAGTTCAGAATCACACTTCCAGCGCAAATGGCAATATCATTTTCCACAAAGTTTTGCCACAGATACAATCTGCCTGCCTTTTCTAGCTGCTTTCCTAGCCTGGACATATTCTTTAATTGTACAGGAAAAGTGTGATTCAACTGATTTCAGTCAGATCTGTTACTAGAATTATTAAGGATTTAGATTCTTGTCTGTAATTTGGTAAAAGCCATTTCTCTTTATGTAAGCTACTAACAATGTATGTACTAATTTCAAGTAAATACATACATTCTATTTCCAACTTTTCAAAAAATAAAATTTTGTTTGTTGTATAAATTAATCAGAGGTATGGATTTTGTGGCTAGCTAAATCATTGCACATCTGTCTCTCTCTTCCTTTCTCTCTTTCATGGTTCTCATAGATAATATGATTGCTTCATAATTATCTTAATTTAATTTGCTTTTTTATTTTTGGTTGCAACATTTCACTTTCTGCTCTGCCATTTCTTAAATCATTTAAATAGAAGGCATTGTTTCATATTTTCTCATTCCTAGAATAAGCTGAACCTGAAGAGACCATTGGTCCTCATTTTCAGTCTGTACCTTTGAATACCGAGGAACATCTTTCCTCTTCTCTCCATCAATTCCCTATTCCCCAGTTAGAATAATTTAGAATAGTAAAAAGACAAAAAGAGAATATAAATGATGGTGAAAAAACATATGCAAATGTTCATTGGATATTTCTGACCAGTTCAAACTATGTGAACTACTAGGGAAATACATGGACACCTCATTCCTACTGGCTCTCAAAGTCATTGGTTAGGCAACTCATGATGATGAGGAACAAGATGAACAAGTGAGGAATGGTATCAATTGCAAGAAAAAAATGGAGAAGGATCCAAGCAAATTTCTTCTTTGGGCTGCCAAAAATAATCGACTTACTACAGTGCAGAGACTATTTCTCATAAATGCCACTCATGTGAATACGAGGTATGACAATGAGTATATCCCTCTTCATCGAGAAGCCAACAGTGGACACTTAGACATTGTCCGTGAGTTGGTGGCTCAAGCGGCACATGCAATAACTGTAGATGGCTGGACAGCCCTTCACAGTGCATATATGTGGAATAATGCCAGAGTGGCTTCTTACTTACTTCATCATAATGTAGATACCAATGCCAAAACTGAAGGCCTCTTGACCCCCTTGCACCTTGCTGTTGAGAATTGAGATAGCAAAGATATGCTGGATCTCTTTCTGTTGAAGCATTATGTCAAACCAGGCCTGAAAAACAACTTGGAAGAAACTGCATTTGGTATTCCCAAAAGGATAAGTATGTATCACTACATCTTTGAAGTTGTGGAAGGCTGTACAAAATGTTCTCCTAAGTCCTAATGGTTCGGTTAAGTTTCTTATATTTCAAAAATGTCAGTACATACTTTGTGCACATACAAAATATTTTCACAATCCAAATAACAGCAATATCCTTTTTTGGACGGTTGTGGGGTTTGAACTTTGGGTCTTTGCGCTATCCCCGTACTCTTCATTTCAAGGCGAGTGTTCTACAGCTTGAGCTACAGCTTCACTTCCAGTTTTCTATTGGTTTATTGAAGATAAGAGCCTTATGGACTTTCCTGCCCGGGCTGGCTTTTAACTTCAATCCTCAGGTTTCATCCTCCTGAATAGCTAGCATTACAGGCGTGAGCCACCGGCACTTACTGTAAAAATTCACGGATTCCGTGGAATTCTTCCAAGTAAATTGCTTGCCTTTGATTTCAAAATGTATTCAAGAAGTTTTGTATACATCTATAATGATATCTACAGACTTTGTGATTTTTTCAATCAGAAGTAATTTAAACTTATCTGTAGTAAAGAAACTAAAGTATTTCTGGTCATTGTCTGAAAAAAGCATATTTTAAAATATTCTATATTCTATGTTTGTATAATGTCCATAATCTATTTTATTCTTCCTAGATATACTTTGAGTTTTACATTGTTTTATAATATGTAGGTTCATTAATGTGTCCTTTCAGATTGCATTCCATATAGAAACAGTTTAAGATTCCTTTTTTTCCTAGGTCCTTATAGTATGATTTTTTTGGGATAAAATATCAATGGTGTCAAATTTCAAAAGTTTTGTAAAGGTTATGTAAAAGGTTTTGTAAAGGCCTTTCTAAGGTGAAGATTTAATACACTGATGTCAAACTTACTTTTAATTATATGAATTACGTGTATTGTTACACTTCTAATTTTGTAATCAACTTTTTAATAACTGCTTTTCTTTTCTTGTATCTGAAGAATGAAAAATATGGAATACTTCATAAATCTACATATCATTCTTGTGCAAGTGCCATGTTAAACATTTATTGAAATTAGTGTATACACTGCTGAAACATGTAGTATCCTCTAAATTTAAGTAGTTAATGATGCAATCTTATACAGGCTTATATCCTTGTGTGCCTATTTGTAACAAGAAAACCTTATTGTTCCTAACAATGCTATTGATCTTATTTCCCTATAATTCTCGGAATAGTGGAAAAAATTATATTTTTCTGTCGATTGCTTACATTTGCAATTTTTTGTCAATGACTATTTATTTTTATTTTTTTATTTTTATTTTTTTTATTATTTTTTGTGAACATACTGTACAGAGGGGTTACAATTACATGGGCAAAATAATGAGTACATTTCTTTTTTTTTTTTTTGTCGGTCGTGGGGCTTGAACTCTGGGCCTGGGCGCTGTCCCTCAGCTCTTCAGCTCAAAGCGAGCGCTCTACCACTTGAGCTACAGCGCCACTTCCGGTTTTCTGGTGGTTTATTGGAGATAGGAGTCTCACGGTCTCTCCTGCCCGGGCTGGCTTTGAACCTCGATCCTCAGATCTCAGCCTCCTGAGTAGCTAGGATTACAGGCATGAGCCACCAGCGCCCGGCCCATGAGTACATTTCTTACCAAGCATTGCAGCCTCCTCCTTTGTTTACCCTTCACATCCCTTCCCAGCCTCCCCCCCACCCAATCCCACCCCCACCCTACCCCCCCCCCCCCCCCCCCGCACCAAAGTTGTAAAGTTTGTTTTCGACATGACAACTTGTACTTTTCATAGTTGCAACGGGTCCACCTGTATCCTTAAGCGACTTGTTTTCCCCATCTCCTCCACAAATTATACCGACATCAAATATAGTGAAAGCAGGGGTTATACTGTGAGGGAGGGACATACAAAGCAACAAAGAAATAATCTTATAAATGCATTAGAATCAAATGCATGAAAGAAAAACACATTTAAATACATATCTAAGGGAACATTTTCCTAACATCTCATTATCTGACCTTTTCTGCTTGACTCATACATATACTAGATATTGCAAATATGGGAAAACATGGGACCTATGTTTCTTTGGGCTTGGCTTACTTCACTTAATATAATTTTTTCCAAACCTTTCCATTTCCTAACAAATGGGGAAATGTCATTCTTTCTGATGAAAGCATAGAATTCCATTGTGTATATATACCACATTTTCTTGATCCATTCATCTACTGAGGGACAACTGGGTTGGTTCCTGATCTTAGCTATGGTAAATAATGCTGCAATAAACATAGTTGTGCTGGTAGCTTTAGTGTGGTTTTGTTTGTAAACATTTGGGTAAATGTGCAAAAATGGGATTGCTGGGTCATAGGGGAGCTCTATGTGAGGTCTTTTCAGGAACGTCCATACTGCTTTCCAAATTGGTTGAACAAGTTTACACTCCCACCAACAACGAAGTAAGGTTCCCTTCTGTCCACATCCCCTCCAGCATCTGTTGTTGTTAGAGTTCTTGATTATAGCCATTCTAACTGGGGTGAGGTGATATCTCAATGTTGTTTTGATTTGCGTTTCTTTTATGGCTAGGGAGGTTGAGCATTTCTTCATGTGTCTATTGGCCATCCTTCTTTCTTCTTCAGAGAAGTTTCTCTTCATGACTTTAGCCCACTTATTTATTGGGCAGTTGTTTCTGTGAGGATTTGTTGTTGGGGGATTTAATTTTTTGAGTTCCAAGTATATTTTAGATATGAGACCCTTGTCCATTGTATGTCTAGTGAATATCTTCTCCCAATCCGTGGGCTTAATTATTATTAATCTTGCTAGCTATGTCTTTTGCCATGCAGAAGCTCTTTTTCATTTGGGATTTGATCGTACTTTCAAATATTTATAGTTAGGTCCAAAGTTGATGGCTTTTTCAAGTACTTGTGGAGATAATGGATTCAAAGTAAGCCTTGCTTAAGAGCTACTTCTAAATTTCTGCAGCTGAAAATTTTCCAAATGAGGTCTTACTGACACAAATGTCTATCTGACCCTTTACCCTTCTTCCATGTAGGAACAGGCCAACAATAATATCTTACCTTGACACCCTAGATTGTCTTACTGGAATAAAAAAATGTTGGTTACAAGGGATCACAGAGAGACGAACAGTTCAGACAATACTGTACAGACTAGAAGGTATTTTATCAGAATATAATTATTTTCTATACCTACCATTTCAAAAGTAGCTAAAGCCAAGAAGGTGAAAAAAATTTTCATATGCATGATTACCTTATGTACTGGCCTGTCTATCACCCAAGTAGGCAGGAACTTACACTACTCTCTTTCTATCATCAAATATTTTCATAGTTGCAGAAGTCCATATGTTTCTCCTCGTTATTAGTCTTTAAATTGGTAATATTTTAATCACAATGTTTCCTCTTGCCTCCAGGCTGTAAATCTACAAAAATATTAAACCTTTAGTTCTAACTCTATCCAACACTGAGGTAGAGATAATGGAATAATACTTTAAAACAGAGTTGCCTTTGATAACCTAACCACAAAAGAACAAGGCATAACAAGTGCCTTTTTTATTATCTTATATATAGTCATATATTTTATCTTTATAAGTGCTGATTTTTTTATTTTACATGGTGAAACTTACTAGAATTAGTTGATAATTTGACAAATGAATTGGTATTTCTTTATTACAGTAAGTAGAATTGGAATATAAACAATTATGTTTAGAATATACATTAGAATATAAATAGTATCAATGCAATATCTTCGGTATAAACTTGTGATTCCGTCTAAGTGTTCTTGTCCTTCTGAATTCACATGGAAAAAAAACAATGTTTTCCTCTAACCTATAATGGATTTTATTCTGCTGCTCTGTTTATTGTTTTAACTCGCTTGTCCCAAAATGATTTTCTTCATATTTTTGAAGCATTCCTACTGATTATGCACAAATTTTGCTGATATGATATCTAAAAAATATTATTCTTCTGCAGGACCCTTGAGTCCTAGGATCCCAGGTTCCAGTTACCTACATGATCACCTAGCCCCATGCAACAGGCAAACAGAAAGTAATTGAAAACACATCTCAATTCCTCATTTCTCATATTTTAGGGCCCCAATTCCTTGAGATGCAAGAATTAGCAGTAAGCAATTGTAAAATGCAAGGCAACTTAAAACGAAAGATGAAATCACAAAATCTGAGAGAAAGTACTCTAATTCAAACTTTCAATTTACAGATGACCAGCCCATATGAGTGAACAAGATCACAAAGTGTCATAAGATTATTTTTAATACTCCCCCTAGTGACTAATGAAATATTTAGGTCCAGAATAAGTGGGGCAAAAAATAGGTCCTGGAAGGAATCCTTAATTGGTCTACCAAGAAGCAGAAAACTTGACTTAGAGGTCAAATGTAATTCAAAAAAACAATTATTAAGAAGATCATTAGGGCTTCAAAACACTGGTATTTCAGTACAACTTGGGTCTGTGGTATAAAAATGTTGTTATTCTCAAACCAATGATAATCTCCATTTAATCTCCTGAAAGTGTATTCCTTTTCAAATAAAATTTTTAAAATCACATTCAGCAAAATAACATTTGACAAGTAGATGATACTTACATTACAAGCTTTTCAAGTGTAGGGAGCAAGTTACAATAGAGTTGATTTATTTAACCAGCACTAATGCCAAAAAGGTTCAATGATTCATTAAAGTGTAGAAATAGTACCACCTACCATTTGTGTTGTTCAGTAGGTGCCTTCCAGATATGTGTTAAATAGATAAGCCTCCCATATTTCAAACCCAAAAGTTAGCTAATAAAGTAAATTTAATCACTTAAGAAGGTACATTTTAAAAAGTCACAAATAATTGCCTTATCATATGTTGTTTTATGTTTTCCCTATCTGTCTAACATAGTAAGAAATATGAATTTAAGTCTTGAATTTGGGTACTCTTCAGAGATGTGACAAACATAAAATCTGTCTTCTATTTCTATCATATTTCTCTATAGTCGTAAATTTAGTTTTCTTCTTTTTCCAAAACTTATAAGTAGTAGAAAGTATTATCCCATGTAAAATAAAATAATCACAAACCATTGTACAAAACCATTTATAAAAGCTGGTAGTTAGGAATATTTTCTAAGACATTTTTAAACTTTCTTGTTGACTGAAGATTAATCTTCCAAATGGATAATAATAAAATCATGTCTAGGTGCTTCACGTCTCCAGTCTTGCAAATAGTTACTGCAGATGAATGAATTATGGAAATGTAAGCTGACATCAGTTCAAGTATATGCAACATTGACATTCCATGGAATGTATATAAAGCTTGTAAACTGTTAACAGACAGTTTAACAGAATGACTATTAGGAAGTTGAAAGCAGAGAGAAATAATAGTAAAGACATGAAATGAATGAAAAATGGAACAAGGGGCTAGTACACCTAAAATACTCAATGTACACGTATGATAAAGGAATTGATAAATCAGATATAAATCTTGGAGAGGGGGTTGGTTGAGAATGATAGGAGTGACTGATCTAGGAGCATTCGACAATTAGATGGATATATTTAATTGCAACACACTTGCACAACCTTTTAAATTCAGTTAAAAATAAAACAAAAAACAAAAACACACAAAAATCACAAACAAACAGCAATCTCTAGAGAGTATGAATATGACCTCTCAAAATTTTAAGCAGTTAATGAAGAGCAGTCTTGGGAAAAGCAAACTAAGCTGTTCAAAGTGGGCAGTTAGGGGTAGGGGAGAATTTTGAACAGATTTAAGTAGATTGTCTCAGATTATAAATCATCTACATCTGCTGCAAATATTATCTTTCTTCTGCTAGTTCTCTTTGTCTGAACTGGATACTCCAGTCCTGAGACACCCTTGATAGATTGTGAAGATAGAATGGAAGAAACAAGCTCAAGGATCCATTACGCCACTGGACAGAAAACAATCCTCAATGGTTACTCTCATCTCTCTACACTACTCTTTCTTCATACTTTTAAGTAAATTCATTTTGAATTATATTGTTCCTTCTTTGTTTTGGCAAAGTAATTGGTCAAAGTAATTCCCTAAACATTATTGGCCATTTTTCCATCATGCTGTTTACATGTCCAAACGAGTCCAGTAAACTTCCCTCTTGCATTTGGTTGCCATGAAACAACATCTATGTTAATGAGGAGAAATCTAATGTAAACCTTTTCTCCAGAAAACCAGTCCAAGAAGCTGTGATCACAAACATTTGGCTTCATTTTTTTTCCTTTTTCTTTTACCTTGAAAGTCTTCTTGTGTCTAAAGCCCAGAAAAATAAGAACTCCATCACTCTTTGGTTCAATCAATTCAAAGATATATTTTGCTAACATGATGCTTAGAGGAAACCGAAAAATTCTGCACTTTTATGTTCTCTCTTATGACTCTCGTTAGATACCATATCAGGAACAGTGAAGTGATTCTTTGCAAAATTATTTCAATAGATTATTTTTCTTTGATCTTGCATTTGCTCTATAATATGTATGGAGGAGAATAGTATTAAATCACTCATACCTGGGAAGACAGTGTCTGGTAAAAAGGACAATGCTTACATGTTCTACTTCTATGTCCTCCTCTTAGCTCTTGCCTGATTTCCAATTATTCACAGCTTCTTGGCTTCAAGTCTAGTGAAGCTGAAGGACTATAAATCCTCCCCCACTGCTACATGTTCATGATTTCTCTTTTAAAAGTCTTTTTAGTTGCCTCTTTTGGATGTGGAATTTATTTTCATGTCTTCATTCAATCTGTTCTGCGTTGTAGTGAGCCAAATCGGCTCTGTAAAATCACTTTAGGTCGCAAAAATATTGACAAAATGTATATCAAAAAGTTTTGGCCTCCCTCCACTGCTGAAGCCAATACACTTAGGTAGGGCTTCTAAGAACACTGTTTTCTGACATTTTCAATTTGTTCAATTCTTTTCCGAACCCAAAACTTTTTTGTCTTATGTAAGAAGAGAAGTCTTCACTACGTCACTATTATATTTTGTGTGCCACTTACAAATGTGAAATTATTGGTTTGAAATATCCAATAGATTTTTTGTGTGTTTCAAAGCTTCACGTGTAAAGATATTGTAGAAAGTGTTACAAAAAGAAAAGTGTAAACCCAATACTTTCTTTCATTGTTAGGGCACTTTCTCCCTAAATATTTTGACCCAAATTATCTTTTTCAGAGTATTACTGTTTGGTAATTAAAGGTTAATTCACAAATTTTGACGTCTTATTTTTTATAAACTTTGAATTTATATTCCCTACAACCTTGTTTCACACAGTGAGAGGATATTTCCCGGGTAAGGACAATTCTCAAGGGAACCTACAGAATTTACAGCAAGGTTTCTGAGGTTTGTTTAATGTGAAAAAAGCCATCTTCATCCTCATTGCTCCCTCTCTACTAAGTCTCTATGGATTTCTTTGCATGAAAACCTATTCTCCCAGGCAATTTCTTAATAGGCTAAGTTGTTAAAAATGTTTGAACAATTAAAATTTAACTGTCATAACTTTAAAATTCTTTTGAAATTCCTTTATCAGAATCACGAATTCACCAATCCTAATTACACCTTTACCATAAAAAAGTTAACACGTTTTTTTTCATGTTAGAGTGTCCATGTAACTATTATTTTCCAATGGCTTTGTTATGCGTACATCTGACCATTTAAGCTGATGCTGAGCAAAATGAACTCCACGATTTGGAAACAGATTTTTTTCATTTGTGGTTGTTGTTTTTGATGTAATATGTGATTTCTGTTTTCTTTGGGTTTTTCCCCTATGGTTTATCCCTGCTGTATTTGATTTTGTATTGTATATAAATTTACCTTAATTAGGAACGGAAGAGGAAAAACAAAATGGTGAGCAAAGGACAAAGGGAAAACCAATGCAATAGCAATATGCACAAGACAATATGTTTGAAATGTACATTACAACTTGTGAGGGGTGAAGGGGTAAAAGAAAACTGTGAGAAAAATGAGGTAGGAGTAACAAGTTTGAAAAGTTAGGAGTTCACTACCTTACAACTACTGTAACCCCACTGTACATCACTTTGGTAATAAAATTTTAAAAATAAGCTGCATAAAATATAAATTCACTGTACTGATATGGCAAATATTATTCTTCATGTAGTAACTTTTAAAAGTCAATACTATTTGGCATCTAATTTGAATTAATTACCCCTTCTTTATCAGTGGACCATCAACTTGACTGTTATCCAACTAGACAATATTTTCACAATGAACTTGCCAATATTTTGAAAAAAGAATAAATTTAGTATATTCTCATACTAAAACCGAAAACAGTTTATTTCTAAGGAAACCCATAACTTTTAAAAGTAAATAAATTGTTAAGAGGACAGAATATATGTGTTCTTCAAAATTTGTATCAGTAATAACTACTCATTTTTAAATTCTCAACATTCCAAACCTGAGAGGTTCAAACAGTACCTGTTTGCATGTTATGAAATCCTGGAATAGATGCAGTTTCCAATGGGGTCTTACAGATTGAGAAGTCAACAGAAAAATAGAAACATTCTGTTAGAGGATAAAACTATGAAGCATTTGTAATAATTAATTTTTCATGAGTAAGCAATTGATTATCAGTGTAAACCATTATTTCTATGACCGTCAATTCCAAGATTTATGCCATAAAGTCATACTAGCCCAACAGTTTCCAACTTGTAGGGTGTATCTTAAAATTCCTTAATTCACATCATGAATAGCTTATCTCTATAGTGAAAATACTACACCTCTGCTAATGTGATGCCCTCCCTATTCTGGAAAGAACACCACAATAAACTGAGCTGCATCATTTTTCCCACAGTGTTACTCTTGAGATCAGAACATTTGCAAATATTATTTATATTTATACTTTATAACTATATTATATATATTCAGGATGCTAAGAATGTAAAATTATGATTCAAAGCCCACCCAGGCAGGAAGATTTTTAGACTCTTATCTCCAATAAACTTCTCAGAAAAAGCCAGACACAAGTGGCAGTGAGATTGAAGTGGTAGGGCATGAGCCTTGAGCTCAGCGACAATATCCAGGATGAGAGTTCAAACCCTAGGACAAACCAATAAAACAGAAACAAAAATAAAATTGAACCCTAAACCTAGCATTTTTATCATTGTGTACAGGCGCACATAATTAAGGAAATTGTTTCTTGTTACATATATGTAGAAGAAAGAAGATGTCACGCAATTATTCTATTCATACCATGTTATACCAAAGACTCAAAAAACGCTTCATGTTCCACTTAGGAGTACTGCTTTTTCTATATCAATCCCATAAATCTACATACTGGACTTGGCTTCAATGTTTTAATGTTGTCTTATTTGTAGAGATTTTTATATTGTATTGAACACTTATACTTAAACACAAAACTTCTATTTTTCCTATTATTGCTATTGGTTCTCTTATTTTTACCTCATGTGCCCTTGGGAAATTAATGCACAGCACACACACTCACAAGAAAATCATCTGAGATCTTTCTTACCGTTTAAAATTCACCTTACTTTATAGAGCACTTAAGAAGTTTGAACTCAATCTACTCATGGATAATGTATTTATAAGCAATTTAAATTTCATATTTTCTCTTTACTAAGTTGTCTCTGAAACATGTGTGACCTCATGTCCAAAGCTGTCCTTGTGCTATTTCAATGAAGCCAAAAAGCATTCATTTTATCTGGAGCAGCGCCATATATTCTTACTGGAAGTAAATGGAAGTAACTTTTACTGGATGTGAAAATTGATTCCAGGAGAGGAATTGAACATAGCGGAATGAGAAAATTCAAGTTAACTTTTGCTTTCCTCTTTATTGTAAGAGAAAAGAATCCAAGGCTTGAAGGAACCTCTGTCATTGACTTTTTTGAGTGTCTTCTTTACTCATATAAAACTTCTAATTGAGAGTATTACAAAAGGAAACAATGGCTGCTTCAAGGCCAGCATATAACAAAAGGAAATAACTTTTTTTTAAAAAGTGTTCTACTACAAAGAAAAAAAACACGGAGGTTAAAAAGTCTTACGGATGAATGTTTCACTCCTGAGGTGATTCTTTTTTGGCAGGAGTCACTTATCAATTCCTTTAGTCTGGTCCTGAATTTTCTATAGCAATAAGGATTCCAAAAAAGCAGGATCCAATGAGTATGATCGGCAAAAGCAACCTTTTCTCAGACCAGTACTCCTTTAAAGAGGGACCCAAAGAAATACCTAGGATTTCCTTTGTTTGGTTGTTTGTATAGTTTGTGCTGGTTCTGGGGCTTGAACTCAGAAGCTGGAACTCGTCCCTGTACAGTTGTCTTTCCTGCCCACCTGCCCCCAAAACTAGTACTCTACTGCTTGAGCCAAAAATCAACTTCTGATTTTTTGGTGTTTAATTACAGATAAGAGTTGGACAGACTCTCCTAAATGGGTTGGCATTGAGATGAGATAGTAAGAAAGCTAAGTGACATCAATTGTATAGACTTCTCTTTTGAACCAAGAAATATTAGGTGAAGTTTATTATAAAACCAATGTTTGACAATTTTTAAAAGAGAATATGTCCAGCAAAGAAGCCATGACTTAAATAACTCAGCAAAAGTAGGTGCACTGAATCATTTAGGAATTACTTTCTCTGCTTGGGAAGATTAATCTTGAATTCATCATTCCTTTTGGGGAAACAAAGTTTTATTTGCACTTTTTTGTTGGTTGTGAGGCCGGAGCTCTGATCCTGGTCATTGTCCCTCAGCTCTTCAGGTCAAGTTAAGTGCTCTACGACTTTAGATACAGCACCACTTCTGATTTCCAGTGGTTAATTGAAGATAAGAGTCTCATGGACTTTCCTGACCAGGCTGGCTTTGAACCACAATCCTCTGGTCTCAACCTATTGAGTAACTAGTATTACAGGCATGGGCCACCAACACCTCGCTCATATTTGCATTTATTGCAGTTAATGACACTAAGTAGACAAAGAATGGAAATCTGAATCAAATGATGTGACATTGTAGCTTTTCAGAAAAATTGAGATAGCAGTAAATATTTCCTCCTTTTCCATTTTGTTATATTAATGGCTCATGAGCTATGGAAACCTTACATTAGCATTCTCTTCCATATGTGTAGGTGTATTTAGTATCAGGAAATGTTCATAGAGATATAGAGAAAGACAGATTTTTAGAAAACAAAGGAGATCAGGTATGAAAGAACAGCAAAAGAGATACATTTATCACCCAGAGATTAAGAACTAGCTTAAGAGATTTAGAATGCTAAAGGCAATGAGCAATAACCTTGGTTGATAACTAATTCTTCAATAACCAAAAATGGTTCCCTAGAACGCTTTCTGCTATATCTTAGTTACTATTATTTATTCCTTCCACCTGGAGTTATTCCTTCTCTTCTGTCAAAACTGTTAATTAGCCGCTGCTTTTTGGTGCTATGACTGGCCTACAAAGTTTCCAAATCTCAGTTTACCCTTCTCATTGTGATTAGCAGTGACAACTGAAAAGCCTGGAATCTTTGAATTTACAGAATTAATCTTCACCTGATATCTAAGCCCATTCCTGGCATTAACTGTCATGACCTAATGAAAAAACATTTTTTTCAAAACAGTATCGTAATATAAGTAAAGTACATGAATTAGGGACTATTGTCAGGTATCAGTATGGAAGGAGGAATTATATATTTCAAGTATGGGTTCTTTATTTTGCATTTAATAACTAAATGTTTATTGTTGCTTCTGTTGTTGTTGTTGTTGTTTTGCCAGTCCTGGGGCTTAAACTCAGGACTAGGGAATTATTCCTCAGCTTTTTTGTTGTTGTTGTTCAAGGCTAACACTCTACCACTTGAGGCACAGCACCACTTCCAGTGTTTCTTTTTCTGTTTTTGTGGTACTGAGGAATTAAACCCAGGGTTTTGTGCATGCTAGGCAATCACCGTACCATAAAAACACATTCACAGAGCCCTAAATGACTTCCTTAAAATGGCATTACATTTTCATTCCATAACTATATATCATAATTTTGGCCAGAAATTTTTGCTAGACAAGGACTTTGAACATAATACTAAGTCCAACAAGGCTAGATGTACAATGAATGACTGTCATGGTCTAGCCATGGACAAAGGGCCTTACCTCATGGAGCTGGTACAACAGACTGAACGAGACAGCTCCTGACCCACAGCCCACCTCCAGAATTAGAGAATCTCTAATTCTGGAGCCATAAGGGGATGCTGGCCTCCTCCTCCAGCACCCATTCTATCAGTTCCTTAGAGAGAGAGAGAGAGAGAGAGAAAGAAGGTCAGAATTACACTTAAGGCATGTGCCGGTGGCTCAGGCCTCTAATCCTAACTACACAGGAAGCTGAGATGTGAGGATCATGATTCATAGCCTGCCCAGGCAGGAACATCTGTGAGACTCATCTCCAAAAGAACCACCAAAAAACCGGAAGTGGTGCTGTGACTCAATTGGTAGAGTGCTAGCCTTGAGCTGTGAAGCTTGGGAACAACAACCAGGCCCAGAGTTTAAGCCCCATGACTGACAAGAAGTGGACCTTCCCATCACATGAAGTGGACTGAATAGCACTCATTGTCCTAGAGAGCATGGCAGAGAAGTCAGACCAAGCTTCTTGTCAGCTGGGAGTCATGAGTAGGTCACCTGGTTTCTCTGTGCCTAAGTTTCTCCAGTTGCAAAACTGAACAAAGTGAAGGATTCCCTTCCTCATAGGGGTAGAGTAATAATGAAAGAGAGCCATGTTTTTTTTCATAATCCCATACCAGTCGCCCTATTAATAACACACACCATCTAAGCCCTTTCCAGGTATCTTCCTGTCATATGCTCACAGAATTGCTGAGAACAGGATCTGACAGCCCCTCCCTCTGTACCTGGCCCTGCTCTAGAGATTCCTGTGTATTAATCCCTTGTTTCCTCAAAACTGTCCCATGATGACACTGAGGTCCAATAGTTGAGGCCCTACCCCGAGCTTCACCTGTGGTCAAGAATCAGCTGCCATGGACTGAGTTTGGGATATTCCATCTAAACCATTGACTGAGCATGGTGCTACATGTCTATCATCCCAACTACAGAGGACCGGGCCTGGTGGCACATGCCCCTCACAGATAGGAGTACCACGATCCAGCCCAGCCTGAGCATATATGAAGTCTTAATCTCGGAAATGCCCGACAGAAAAGCTTGGCTCGCATGGTCAAATACGTGAGTGGCAAGCCTAAGGCATTGAGGTCAAACCCTAATATACCAAAAAGAACCAGAGGCCCAGTGCCAGAGGCTCATGCCGATAATCCTAGATCTGAAAATCACAGCTCAAGATTTAAAATAGGGTTTGCCTGCCTATCAGACGTCATGATGAGAAGACCCAAAGTCTGACCTATGCTGTTGCACTCCATATTAGCAGGGCTCACATCCTTACTAAGTTCTCTGTCTCCTGGGAAACCAATCCCTAAGCGCCGCACTCCCAGGTCCTCCCAAGCTTCCACTGTTACCAACCAGGCCCAAGGGAGTACACAGCTCCAGGGCACACAGATCCCTTGTTCTTCTAATTTAACATTGCTGAGTCCCCTTCAAGCGTCTTACCCTTTCAGGCCCCCAGACCTCAGCTGTGAAGCCCATGCACCCCTCAAAGATAGCAGGTAGAAGTTACCAAAGCATCCAGCCTCCATGTTACAACCCACTTCTACACACAAACACACTCATTCAGACTGGTGAGAGAAGGCTCATCCATGCAGTACCTGCAATTTGCCAACTGATCAGTCACTTGAGCACAGTCAGTCTGTACAAGGAGAAAGATCATCTATCTCTCTGTGTCTCTCTGTCTCTCTCTATGACTCTCTGTCTCTCTGTCTCTCTGTCTCTCTCTGTCTCTGTCTGTCTGTATGTCTGTCTCTCTCTCACTCTCTCTCTCTCTCTCTCACACACACACACACACACACACACACACACACCGACTCAGAACAGTGCCTCTCTTGAGTTTGTTGGAGACCAGATGGACCGGGAGGACCAGCATAAGCTGGCAGAGCTGGGAAATGTGATCACCTGGAAGAACTGTTGACAGCTGGGAGGGGTTGAAAGTCCACGTGTATGTGTTTGTGTGTGTGAGTGTGGAGGGATGTTCCCCCCAGATATTATCCTTCTGTTTTGACCCCTGCACCCTCACCTCCCTACTGGGCTTTTCTGGAACCCTCTTCACATGAAAGTGTGACCAAGCACAGAAGACAAGGGCTCACACAACAAGGGGTTGTTTATCTTCTGTATCCAACACCCCCCACCCCCAGAGAAAAGGATAAGACCCCAAAAGGCAGATGTGGACATGCTGCTCCCCATCTCTGACTAAAGCCACCAAGTTCCCACCAGGGAAAGGAAGGGTGCAGAATCACTGCTATGAGTCTCCCACTGTTCCAGGCCAGAGGCTCTGTGGCTCCCACTCCTCACCCAACCCTGTATTTCCCCATTTCCTAGGACACTGGCTGCTAGGGATAGTTTGGGGTCCTCAGGTCTACACCCACACCCACCCCTGGGGCACATTTTTGGCAGGACCTGGGCCAGACTGTGGGACATGGGAGAGGCACAGTTTTGGGGAAAGGGTGGAGGATATGGGGTCACGGGGTGTGGGCATGTGCGGCAGCCACTCACATATGGCACTGGGAGAAGCTACTGGCAGCTGCTCTGGGTGGGGCGAGCAGTGATGGCAGAGGCATGACGGACACTCAGGCCCAGAGCAGAGGACACAGGGGCAAGGACCATGTCAGGGATGCCAGCCGGCAGCACACCAATGCACCATTTCCTGAGGACTCCAAGAACACTGCGGATCTGAGCCAGTAGCACAACCTTTGAAATGCTGTGCTGTAGGGAAATGAGGGAGGGGGCCAGGGTGCGGGCCGGCCTGTGTCGAGTTTGAGCAAAGCCTCTCCTCCTAGGCCTCAAGTCTCTTACTCACTATTTAGCCAACTCTACATTCCTCAACTGCTGGTAGTGATTTCATTCAACAGAGGGAAAACCAGTGCTACAGGGAATCATGGAATGTGGGCGTGGCTGCCATTCTTGTATCCCATTGGGCAGAAAGAACCATGAAATAAAGGGGGTGTGGCCAGAATCCTGTGATGCAGGCAGAATGGGCAGAGTCAAGGTGACAGCAGCCCCTTTTCCAGGGAACTCTGTCCAACCATTTGGGGACAAGAGGGTGACCTTATTTACCCAGATGGCTGCACAGATTGTTGTGTATGTCTGTTTGCTGCCAGTCCTGGACCTTGAACTTGGGATCTGGGCACAATCCATGAACTGCTTTTGCTCAAGGCTAGCCCACTACCACTGGAGACACACATCTCTACTTCTGGCTTTGCTGGCACTCAAGTTGGAAAGGGGTCTCAAGGACTTTCCTGACTAGGGCGACTTTGACCATGATCCTCCTATCACAGTCTTGTAAGTATCAAGGAGAGCTGGTGAGAGCCACTGGTGCCTGTCTACTCATTGGTCTTGCTGATTTTCTTGGATAGACCGGAGAGTTCCCCATCCCTGGGTTTCAGTGGTAGGAGTTGGAGCCCACAGTTTGAATCTTGGTCCTGCCACCTCCAAATGGCAGGAGATGCTAAGAAACTCATTCTTATTCATATGATTATCAATGAAATGTGATGTATGTCATGATTGAATGGGCAGTTCTTGAATGATTCTAGGATAAAATTATTCACAATTATATTATAGGACATTGGTTGATACTTTATGAAGCATTTAAACAATCCAATTCATTAAACGGAGGCATAATGAAATACCTAAGAATTGGGCCTCAGATAGTATAAAGGTGTTATTTTTTCTGCCAGGACTGAAATTTTATCTCATGGTCTGGGTAACACTGTTGCACTGTGAGGGAAGGGGAAGCTTGCCTCCTTGAAGTCAAAAAATTCAAGTCTGTTCCTTAGGCATGAAATCGATCCTCACCACTAGAAAACATCCTATTTGTGTACATTTTAAATATATGATTTATATTTATATACATATGTTGACTCCATATTTTGTTCAGTGTCTTAATTTATTTTATTTTTTGTTTTATTCATGTATTGACTTCATTTGATTGACTATTATGACACATAGAACAGTGATTACATTGATTACATAGGATAGAGTCTGCATATTTATTCCACTTCATACCTGACACTCAGGACTTTTACAAAAAAGGAAAACATGTGTTACCATCAGCTTCGTACTCCACAATTCATTTTTTGGGAATGCTGGCATCTGAACTCACAGCCTACAATGCCCAATTAATGAATGGGTGAGTGTCAGCATGCCATTCTGGGGCAAATTTAGCTGACAGGCAGTTCCCAGGACCTAAGATTGAGCCCTAGGGGTTGACAAAATAAGAACAGATTGACAAGCAGATGGTAGTACACTAATAAATATATTTCTTTATAGAGTGCCAGAGATGTCTATACATTATTCAATTATATAGACTACATTCCTACCAATTTTTGGGTATTTATTATGCCTCCATGTAATTAACGTTATTGTTTTCATCCTTAACAAACTAAGTAAATCAGTGTCCTGAAATTTTTGCATTCCTGTAAGTAATAATATTCTTTTAATACTTTGTAAATATTAAATAAAATCAGTCTCCTGAAATCATGCTGTCTTATTTTATAGGAGCATCATCCACTATCAACTCATTCAACAGTGACATTGATAACATTCAAATGTTATTCCTATGGATGGGAAGGAGTCTCTTATTATCTCCTGCCATTGATTGGTGTCAGGATGGGGATTCGAAATCAGAGCGTACATTGCCACGTGGACCTATGGCTTCCCGAATAGCCCAACAACCTTCAGCAATTCAAGGTGAAGTACCCTTTGCAACAGTGTCATTCAGAACTAGGACGGTAACCGTGCAAAGGAAGAAATCATAAAAAGTCCATCTCACCGCATTTTTTTCTGTGCAATTTTTTCCATACAAGGCCTGGGGGTCTAGGATCCCAGGATCAGTTGTGGGTCCAGTGGCTGCACCCCAGCATAGGGTGATCATAGGCTGAGGCAGAGTTTCCATGACTTTAATTCAAGCCATTTGTTGAGCAAAAAACAAAAAAATAAATAAAAGAAATTAGCTCCCAGTATTGCTATTCACCCCTTTTATTCGGCCAGGCTTTGGATTTGAACTCAGGGTCTGGGTAAATCTGCAGTACTATGGAAGAAGGGGAAGCTCACCAAACTTGAAGATAAGAAAGTCAGGCCTGTACTCTAGGCCTGAATTCAGGCCCAGGCATGGAAAACAGACTTTTTATATACATTGTAAAGCCAGGATTTGTACTTACCTATGGATGTTCAGTCCATACGCGTTTGGTGTGGTTGTTCCTTGTACTTTTTCATTTATTCATTTATTTACTGTTGATTTTACTATGATAATACCCATTCCGTTTATTACATTGAGAGCATCCTATAACATGGCATCCAGATTTGTAGACATGTTCTCCATCATGCCTCACACCCAGGACTCTCAGAGAAAAAGAAAAAATGTTTCACACTCTGCTTACTGCATGATCCAATTGTTGGTAGTGCTGGGATCTGAACTCAGGGCATAGTAGGACCAATTGGTGAATACTTCAAGGTGAACACACCAGTCTGTGAGCAACTACGGAGTTAGGCCATACCCAGGATTTGCTATTGATCCCTAGGGTGGCCACGATACTCATAAATTCATTATTTAAACATAGGATCTATATTTACATACGTGTGGACAGCATCTTGCATTTGGTGTACTTCTCCTTATTTTCTGCCTTATCCATGGAAGTATTGTGTATTTTACTGAGTATTTTGACAAGTGCTTACATGTATGACAGCCTATTGCCATGGCTACAGGATTTTCTGTTCATTCTCCATCCTAGCTGAGACCTAGGACTTTCACAGGAAAAGAAAACAGGTGAATCGATGGGCTTCTCACATCAGGATTAATCTTTTGGCAGTGTTGGGATTTGAATTCAGGGGCTAGCAGGCCCAAATGGCGAAAGGGTCAAGGTCAGGCCACCAGCCTGTGAGAAACGGAGGAGATACACCATTCTCAGTACCTGACATTGAGTCCCAAGGAGGGCCAGATAGTCAAAAATTCATATTTTAAACGTAGGATCTATATTTACATACATATGTGGACAGCATCTTCCATTCAGCGCACTTTTCCTTATTTTTTGTCTAATTCATGGAGCTTTTGTGTATTTTACTGAGTATGGTGACAGGTATAAGTGTGCTGACATGGATGACAAACTGTTCTCATGGTTATAGGGTTGCCTATGCATTCTCCATCCTAGTTGAGACCTGGGATTTTCACAAGAGAGGAAATCATGTGCAAGACCTGGCTTCTGACAGGACAATGAATCTTTGCTCAGTGCTAGGATTTAAACTGAGGTCTGGGTAGCTCTGTTTCACTTTGGGGGTAAGAGAAGCTCACCATCCTTGAAGACTAGAATGTTAGGCCTGGTTCAGGGCCTGATTTGAAGCCCCAGAACTGGACAAAATAACAGGCCCACCTTGTTTAAACATAAGATCCCTCTTTACCTACAGGTGTGGTATGGATCTTGCATTCAGTGTAGTTATTCTTTTTATTTTGTGTTTTATTCATGGATGTATTCTGTATTTTATTAAGAATTGTGATAGATTTAACTGTGCTAACATGGATGATAAACTATTCCCATGGCTATAGAGTTGCCTATATAGAATTCTCCATCCTCGCTGAGACCCAGGACTTTCACAGGACAGGAAAACAGGTGGATTGATTGGCTTCTCCCATCAAGGTGAATCTTTTGACAGTGATGAGATTTGAAGTCAAGGCCTATCAGGCCAAATTGCTGAATGGATCATGGTGAACCCACCAGCCTGTGAGCCACTAAGGAGCTAGACCATCCCAAGGACCTGAGATGGAGCCCTGGTGGGGGCCAATATAGTCATAAATTCATCATTTAAACAGAGGATCTATATTTCAATACATGGGTGGGTAGCATCTTGCATTCGGTTTAGTCATTCTCTTTATTTTGTGTCTCATTCATTGATGTATTGTGTATTTTCCTGAGTACAGGATGACAGATATAACTGTGATGACCTAGGGGACAACCTGTTCCCATGAGTATAGAGTTGCTTATGCATTCTCCATCCTAGCTGATACCCAGGACTTGCACAGCACAGGAAATCAGGTCTAACGACTGGCTTCTCACATCAGGGTGAATTTTTGGCAGTGCTGTGATTCGAACTTTGGGCCTAGGAGGACCAACTGCCCAATGGGTTCATATGAGCACACCAGTCTGTGAGCCACTAAGGAGCTGGGTCTTTGCCAGGAACAGAGATTGAGCCCCAGGGAGGCCACAATAATCCTGAATGCATCATTTAAACATGGGATGTATATTCACATCCATGTGTGAACTGCATTGTGCATTTAGAGTAGTTATTCTGTTTTGTATGCTATTCATGGATGTATTGTGTATTTTCTTGAGTATATGATGACAAGTATAACGGAACTGAAATGGATAACAACCTATTTCCCTGGCCACAACATAGCCCATGCATTCTCCATACTAGCTGAGACCCAGGACTTACACAGGAAAGGAAAACAGGTGCAACAATTGGCTTCTGACATCAGGATGAATTTTTGGCACTGCTGGGATCTGAACTTGGTGCCTAGCAGGCCCAATTGACGAATGGGTCCATGTGAGCACACCAGCCTATGAGCCACTAAGGAGCAAAGCCATTCCCAGGACCTGAGATTGAGCCCCCAGGTGTGTGTGTGTGGGGGGGGGGCATCGGGAGGGCACACAAGAGTCATCCATTCATAAGTTGAAGGTAGTATGAAAATAAGTACATATTTTTATGGAGTAGGAGAGACAGTGACCTGTGTTGGAATCCAATCTACAATGTGTCTACTGATTCATGGATATTTCCAGATGCCTCCATTTCATGACTGTCATTATTGTCACGCTTAATCACCACTTCTTCACAAATAAGTGATACCCCATGAATCTTGCCTAACATTTCCTACTGACATCATGCAGAAACTACTCATTCAAGGATGAGATCCATTGTATTCCATGATTTTCCTGGTCCAGAAACTAGTATATCAGGATTTCCTGCCATTGCCTTCTCATAGGACGTCTGAATTCAAGCCTCAGGTGTGGAAAACTTACTCCTTACATACATTTTAAAGATAGAATTTATACTTCTATTCAGATGCTCAATACATATCGTGTGTGGTGTGGTCAGATTTATACTTCCATACAGATGTTCAGTCCATATTGTGTTTGGTGTGGTTATTAATTTTATTTCTTGTTTTATTCATTTATTTACCATTCATTTTATTGACTCTAATGACACGTATGCCATTTATTACATTGTTTACATTCTATCACATAGCATCTAGATTTGTAGATGTGTTCTCCATCATGCCTGACACCCAGGACTCTCCCAAAAAAGGAAAATATGTGACACACTCAGATTTTCAATCAAAAATTAAATTTTTGACAATACTGGGATCTGCACTCAGGGCCTAGCAGGCCCAATTCATGAATGTGTGAGTATGAGCACGGAAGCCTCTAGCCAATGACGCAGTCAGGTGATTCCCAGGCACTGAGATCAAGCCTCAAGTTTGGCCAAAAGAGCAATACATAGATAGGCAGACAGTGGGATACAAATAAATATATAGCGTTGAGAACATGGCTCAGAGGTAGAGCGCTTGCCTTGCATGCATGAGGCCCTGGGTTCGATTCCCCAGCACCACATAAGAAAAAGAAAAAAGAGCCAGAAGTGGCGCTGTGGTTCAAGTGGTAGATTGCTAGCCTTCAGCTGAAGAGAAGAGGGACAGAGCCCAAGCCCAGAGTTCAGGCCCCACGACTGGACCCCCACCCCCCAAAAATAAATAAATATTTATTAGTAAAGAGTGTCAGAACCGTCTATCTATGATTGAATGACATCTACTACATCCCTACCAACTCTTAGGTATTTATTATATTGCCATTGAAATAATATTATTCTTTTCATGTTTAATAAACTATTAAGATCAATTAGCATCGTAGGATTATTGCCTCTATTTTAGACTAGACAAATGCAGGAACTACTCTTTCAATCGGTATTCCTTTGCATAGGAACAAGTCTTTTGTGATCTCCTGCCATTGGTAGGTGTAAGAATCAGGATTAGAACCCAGGGCTGATGTTGTCATTTTGGATTATGGCTTTCCTGATTGCCTGCCAGCCATCAGCAATGTTAGGTCAGATCCACTTTGCAACTGTGTCATTCAGAACCAGGATGGTGACTGTGCAAAGAAAAAATTGTAAAAAACCCCAGCTCACCACTTTTTATGCTGTTCTGCTTTTTTTTTTTTTTACTTCCTGCAAGCCCACTGGGCCTAGAGTCCCAGGATCAGCTATGGATCCGGAGGCTGCACCCCAGCCTAGGAAGATCAAAGTTGAGGCAGAGTTGCCAAGACCTGAGTTCAAGCCACGTGTTTGGCAAAATTAACTAGCTAACTAACTAACTAACTAACTAAATTAAAAAAAATAAAGCTCCATGGTTTGAAATTTCTGCCAGTTTTCTTTCCTAGCCTGACATTTCAATTTAGCGTCTGGTAAATCCGTAGCAATGTGAGGGAAGGTGCAGAGTTGCCAGTACTTGAGTTCAAACCCCATGCCAAGCCAAAAATAAATAAGTCACTGAGCTCGGCATTGAAAGGTGGTTGTGGAGATGGGAGGGAAGGGATAGTGGGAAAACAAAGAGGCAACAATGCTCAATACGAAATGTTCTCATTACTTAGCTCATGTAACTGTAACCCCTCTGTACAACATTTTTACAATTAAAAAATGTACAAAAACTAATGAGGTGCTCAAGAAGCACTTTGGGGAAAATGGAAGGGTATCTGAACACTGTACAAAATTCTACACTGCTTTTTTTAATGTTCAGTATGGAACTGAATAAACATAACTGCTTCCATTACAAACATTAAGTCACTGTCTTGGAACTGGGGCCAATATTTCTGCTACTGATGGGTTTTGAGATCACCGTCCAGGTAACTCTTTTACACCATTTGTGAAGGGGAAGCTCACTGTCCTTGAGGAAAAAAAAAATTCAAGCTAGAGTTGCCAGGGCCTGAATTAAGGCCCTGCAATGGAAAAGGTATTTATATACATGTGTAATATTTGATATATATGTACATATGTATGTTTGTTTCATATTATGATTATTATTATTGATTTTGTATTTATTTTTATTTTATACATTTTATTTTTATGGTATTTAGTATTATTATAAACATAATATTTATTATGTTTTGTACATCTATTATAAAATTATACACAATAATTTAGGACATTGACTCATTTTTCATTAATACTTTATTAAGTGTTGAATCATGATACATAATTAAATTGAACCATTAGTCACATTCAACATGTGTTTAGAGTCTGCCACCAGTATGAGATTTGTCTTATCTTTGGACAACTTCCTATAGGGATTTTTTCAGATGATTTATACTCTGAAGCCTTTTCTTGAGGATAGGCAAATTGAGGGATAAAATTGTAAGCTTGGGGCTGGGAATGTGGCTTAGTGGTAGAGAGCTTGCTCAGCATGCATGAATGCCAGGGTTTGAATCCTCAGTGCCACATAGTCAGAAAAAGCCAGAAGCTGTGGAATGGCTCAAGTGGTAGAGTGCTAGGCTTGAGATAAAGGAGCTCAAAGACAGTACCCAGGTCCAAGTTCAAGCCCCAGGTCTGGCAAAAACAATAGGCCAGACGCCAATGGCTCATACATGGAATCGTTCCATCTCAGGAGGCTGAGATATGAAGACCACAGTTTGAAGACAGCCTCGGGATGGAAAGCCTGTTAGACTCTTACCTACAATGAACCCCAAAAGACCCCATGGGGCCCTGTGAGTCTAGTGGCAGAGTGTTCACCTTGAGCTGAAGGGCTCAGGGACGGTGCCCAGGCTTCGATTTGAGAGACACAACTGGAAAAATAGTGAGGGATAATCAAAGTCCTTTTCCTATTTGCTAATTATGAGAATATTTTCTGGAAAGTGAACTCTGATGTACAACAGAATTGGAGTTCGAGCTCAAGGTTCAAGTATAGTATATCCATATTCGCAGCATCTCAGACTCTAGCATTATAACCTTGTGTCCTACAGGGTTCTGAATGGTCTATTGTTGAAGGGCTTAATATACTCCCCAAGCTCTATTTGATAAGCAGTTGACTTGCATTGTCAATGTTACTACAGTTCTGAACCTAGCAGAGAACCAATAGCTCATGTCCATCACCCTAGCTCAGGAGACCGAGGTCTCAGGATCACAGGGTGAAGCCAGCCAGGGCAGGAAAGTCTATGACACTCTGACTTCTGCTTCTGAAAGGTGTGTTTCCTCTGTTTCCCTTGGTGATAAGAAGTTACTTGCACTCTCAATGTTCTTAGATTTCTCGAGCTATAGAAGTAGGAAAGAAATATCATTGACCCATCCTGGGTTCAAATGAAGTTCTCAGGATGCAAGACCTAGCTCTGTTAGCAGATGAAGTCCAATGTAACACTGTATTTGAAGGACAGAAACCAGTTGCAAAGGCCAGGCTAGGAGCAGAGCCCTCGGCCTGCAGGATTAGGAGGCAGAATGTACACACTCAACAACAGGGAACTGAGCTGCAAAAACACTTATTCACTCCAGGCACAGGCAGCAACGGGGGAAAACCTGTAACATTTGTTACAGTTACACCAGGGTCAGGCTTTTCTCAGCTTCTTCAAACAAGGGCTAATTAACCTTCCTCCCTCAGGTGAACGGAGACTCAGTCTATCTTTAGTTAGCAATAGAGAGCCAGATTAGTGGGGGAGAGGGAAGGAACAGAGTAGAAAAACCCTGTTCTCTGGTCTTAGGGACTGGGTTTTTGTTGGTTTTTTTTTTTTTTTTTTGCCCGTCACGGGGCTTGAACTCTGGGCCTGGGCGCTATCTCAAGGCAAGCGCTCTACAACTTGAGCCACAGTGCCACTTCTGCTTATGTGGTGCTGAGAAATCGAACCCAGGGCCTCATGCTTGCAAGGCATGCACTCTACTACTGAGCCACTTTCCCAGCCCCGGGTTTTTGACTCTCCATCTATCAGATTTGAAGGCCCTTCTTCATCTCTGCAAATCCATTCTTCTTCCTTCATTCTCCACATCATTAATGCAAATCCCCAGTCCAAGGAGAAGCAGGGTCTTTCTTCTTCTGTCTCCAAGCACCTGATTCTGCCCTCGTAACTCTGGGGGCTCTTGGCTACCTGAGTAGTGGACCAGAGACCATCTCCCTGCTCTGTAGTTGTGTGAAGGTGATGCTGGTTTCCTGGCACACTACAGAAGACTTCATGATTGGGAAGTGTTCCCTTCTTTTCCTGCCACCCAAAACCAGATTCATCTATCAACTTTCTTTTTTCTATCATCTTTCTCTCTTTCTTTTCTTTCTCTCTTTCTTTCTTTCTCTTTCTTTCTCTGTTTCTTTCTCTCTTTCTTTCTTCTTTCTTTCTTTCTTTCTTTCTTTCTTTCTTTCTTTCTTTCTTTCTTTCTTTCTTTCTTTCTTTCTTTCTTTCTTTCTTTCTCTCTCTCTCTCTCTCTTTCTTTCTTTCTTTCTTTTTCTACCTACCTACCTACCTACCAACCTACCTACATACCTATCTAGCTATCCCTTTTCCAGTCCTTGGGTTGAACTCAAGGCCTAGGCACTGTGTACAGCTCTCTGCTACTTGAGCCACAGCACCAATTCTGGGTTTTTCTGTGTATGTGCTGCTGAGGAATCGAACCCAGGGCTTCTTGCATGCTAGGTAAAAACTCTCTCACTAATCCACATTCCCAGCCCCCTCATATTTTTCTTAATGGTAGTTTTACGTAAGTATGCTGCCACTTTAAGTTCGCAAGTTTAATTTTCTGAATACCAGTTACTTCTATGCAACCTGATCTTCTCTTCCTCTGCCTGATTTTTGACTGTTCCTGTATTGGTCTCATAATAAAATGTAAATAAATGCTGCTGAAAGCTTAAGTGTGCATCATATAAGGACAGAGGCCTGGAAACCTGGAAGAGAAAAGCGATGGGCCTGAAATGAAGAGAATGATGTAGTGTGCACAATTACAATATCTGAAAAGTAAACCAGTGAATAAAAGCAGAATCATTGCATAGGTATGTTTGCACTCGGAGAGGTAATATATATACACACATAAGTAGGTAGGGTACTGATACATAAACTTGGCCTTCTCTTTTTGAATGTTTTGTGGCCATCCTAAGACTTAAACTCAGGGCCTGATGTGTTCCTGAGCTGTTTTGCTCAAGGCTGAGGCTCTACCACCACCACAGCTCCACTTCCAGCCATCTGGCCATTAATTGGACATAAGCAACTCCCAGGCTTTCCTGCCTGGTCTGCCTTGTATCTCCGGCTCGGTTTTCATTCTCAAAGCTGGAGCTCTACCCTCTGGGCCTCTGATACACTTCTGTTTCTGTGGTGGTTTATTGGAGACAAGAGTCTCACAGACTTTCCTGCTCAGCTGGCTTTGAATGGCAATCTCTCACTAGGCTTCAAGTGGCTTTACTCAGGGCTTCGCCAGAGAGCCACTCCACACAAACCTTTAGTCTAAATCTTGAGAGGTACTACAGAAAAATGGAAACATGAAAATGCTACTAGTGTGTTTTAGATACTTAATGTTGGAGACACAAAACACTCATAATTATTAGTTCATTTTATAGGCAAAAGGAGCAATGCAGACAGTATGAGGATCGCTCCAGCTTTCAGTCCTCACATCCTGAGACAGTAAATTCACTGCAGCTCAATGCTAACTGACAGAACTGGCATGTCCTGTGGATATTTGCTCCCAAATCCTCTGACACTCATTTCTCACTTTTGGCCTCAAATTTGTGACTAGATGGTAAGATGAGGAGAGAAAATCCTTCTCAGTGAAATCAGCTATAAAGAATATTGGAGTAGTTTACTTATAAATTCAAACCATTGGAATGACCATGTTAAGAAGTCAAATTGTCACGGTGAAAAAATGAAGAAGTAAATTTGTATTTTTTAATTTTTGTCTGCCATGGGGCTTGAACACTGGGACTGGTCATTGTCCTTTTGCTTTTCAGCTCAAGGTGAGTGTTCTACCAATTAAGCCACGGTGTCACATCCCCATTTGTTAGGAAATGAAAAGACTTGGAAAAATTTATATTAAGTGAAATAAGCCAGGCCCAAAGAAATATAGGTCCCATGGTTCCCCTTATTTGTCATAACTAATATATGTCTGAGACAAACAGAAACTGTCAGATAACTTGATGTTAGTTGAAATGAATCCCACAATAAGGATTCAAATGTTTTTCTTACTTGCAATTGTTACCAACATACTTATAAGATGATTTCTTTGTTGCTTTGTATGTATGTTCACCATCGTATAAGCCCTGCTTTCACTGTATTTGATGTTGATATAATTTGTGGAGGCAAAGGGAAAAAAACACACTGCTTAAATAGGGTTAGAGGTGAACCCATTACACAATTAGATGTAGAAGACATTATGTCGAAAAACGAATTTTACAACTTTGGTGGTGTGGAGGGTTTGGGGAGTGGGGATACGGGTAATAGAGGGGTGTGGGGTGGGGAGGTGGAGAGGTGAAGGGATGGTATGGGGAAACAAAGGAGCAGACAACAATGCTTGATAAGAAATGTACTCATTATCTTGCCCATGTAGTTGTAACTCCTCTGTATGGTATTTTCACAATAATAAAAAAATTAAAAATTAAAAAAATGAAGAAGAAAAAAAAGAATGTGCCAGTGGCTGCTGACGGTAATCCCCGCTCCTCAGGAGGCTGAGATGTAGAGAATCTGAATTTGAATCCAAACAGCTTAGGAAAGTCCATGACACTATTATTTCTAAGAGATCACAGAAATACCCAGAAATGAGGCTGTGACATAAGCTTAATGCAGTACCCTTGAGCAAAAGGAGCTCAGGGACAACACCTAGGCTCATAGTTCAACCCCGGGACCTGCCCCCTCAAAAGAGCCTGTACTTCTATGTCTTTGTGTATGTATGGATGTATTCCTATTGGTGAAGCTCCTGAGTAGCTATGATGAATGGCACCAAGCTAGAAAATTTGTTTTCAATACAATGAGTTCATAACACAGAGACTTCTTTCCAGACAGTGCATGTTCCGGGGCTTCCTTCACTGTTTCCTGTGGGTTTCTCTGTATCCCAGGATTGCTGGAAGAAGTCGCTCTCATTGTCTGGACAGGCAGACAATAAGACTCAGTCCTGTACCACTGGGTAACAAACAAATCCATCTGGGTCAGATAGTGAGGAAGAGTGTGGGCGGGCTCTGAAGGTCAGGAGAAAAAGGCCTCTTTGTACTCCAAGTTATGTCTATCCCCAGTGCTCTCTCTTAAAATGAAGCCTTCATTTGTGCTACCTCCCATGCCAGGCCAAGTTCTGTGCATTTATCCTGCCTTTGTGGGACTATATTCCGGTGTTCAGATACATGCTCAATAAAATTCAGGAGTTCTTCTGGCAGACAATTAGGGCACTGAACCTAATGAAATGTTTCATTGCTGGCGATGATGCGCCTATGATGCCTCTCCTAGGATTCCAGAAGCTTGGGAAATCCAAGCACATGTCTGATATCACAAAGCTTCCTGTCAGATAAGGCTGGTGAAGCTCATCAGGTTTTGAAACCTTTGGCCTCTCCTAGTTGTGCCCTGGGTGGCTGGGTTTTGGGGTTAAACACAGGGCCTGGGTGCTGACCATGAGCTCTGAGCAGAAGTGTAGTCCTTTACCATTTTGTGTCACAGCTTCACTTCTGCTTTCTCTCTCTCTCTCTCTCTCTCTCTCTCTCTCTCTCTCTCTCTCTCTCTCTCTCTCTCTCTCTCTCTCTTTCTCTGTGTGTGTGTATGTATGCGCATACACTAGTCCTGGAGCTTGAACTGAGGACCTGAGTACTGTACTTAGTTTCTCTCATGCAAGGATTGCCCTCTCCTACATGAATCAGGGATACTTCAGGTCTTTTCCTAGTGATGTGGCCCTGAGAAATCAAGCCCAAGGTTTCATATATGCAAAGCACTCTACCCACAAGGCACATTCCTAGCCCTCTAGTTACGTTTTTGTTAGTTTATTTCTGTCTTTTTTTGTTTTTGTCAGTTGTATGAGTTGAAGTCTGGGCCTGGGTGCTGTCCCTGAGCAATTCAGCTCAAATCTTGTGTTCTACCACTTGAGCCACAGAGTCACTTCAGGTTTTCTAGTGGTTCATTGGAGCTAAGTGTCTCAAGGACTTTCCTGCCCAAATTAGCTTTGAACCATGATCCTCAGATCTCATCCTCGCGTGTAGCTAGGATGACCGGCATGACCCAAAAACACCCACCTTCCACTTCAGGTTTCTTAGTGGTGAGTGGGAGATAATAGTCTCATGGTATATTTTATGTCCGTGATAATTTGGAACCCAGATCCTCAGATCTCAACTTCCTGAGACGGCAGGATGACAGACCTCGACTATAGGACCCTAAGCTGTGGCACTTTGCTCCAATGGGGTCATTGGTTCCACGTGGTGGATTGCTAGCCATGAGCCCAAGAAGTAACAGTCAGTGCTTAGGCCCTGATTTCAAGGTTCATGACTGAGAAAAAAACAAAACAAACAATTGTCTACAGTAGACAACTCATTAGTTTTCAGTAATACATAATTTTGTCCCTGCCATGGGGACCTATCTGAGCCTCAATATTCTTGTCTGCATAATCATCTTAGTTGTGGAGCTCTTACAAGGACAGGAAGAAAGAATTCACCCTTTGAAGGAGGACAAAACACATAACATTATTTACAGGACTCAGCACACAGCATCCTGTGAAAGACTCAGCACCCAGCACCCAATGAAGGACTCAGCACACTACACACTGTGAAGGACTCAGCACGTAACATCTTGTGCAAGAGTCAACACACAGCACCCCATGAAGGACCCAGCACCCCAGGAAGGACTCATCACATAGCTGTATCCCACAAGCTGTCATTAGTATTAGGGTGCTTTCATCAGTATTGCCATTCTTTCAGAAACACATCACAAAGTGCACAAAGTTCACATCTAATGATTCAGAGGAGTGGGTTTTTTGTGTGTGGGGGGGTCAGCCACGGAGATTGTACTGCCCTAAGAGTTTTTGTTTAAGGCTAGAGCTCTACCACTTTGAGCCACAGATCAGAGTTTCACAGACATCCTGCCAGGGCTGGGTTTTAAACCCACCAATGTCAGATCTCAGCCCCCGAGTATCTTGGATGACAGGGGTGAGCGAGCCAGCAGGCATCTGATTCCGTGGCTGGGTTCCAGTGGTATACCTCTGGCTAAATCAGATTAGATGGCAGCTGTCAGCACCAGACTCCTGGTTTGCTCTGTGACGAGGTACTTGAAGTCCTATCCTTATAGAGTTGCAGTCACCACATTCAATCTTTTTGTGGTGCCAGTCCCGGGTTTGAGTAAGTGTTTAGACCCATCCCTTAACCTTTTATGCTCAAAGCTAGTGCTAGACTGCTTGAGCGACAGCACAGCTTCTGGAATTTTATGTGCATGTGGTAGTGAGGAATCGAATCCAGGACTTTGTATGTACTAGCCTTCACTATACCACTGAGACCCAGGAGTGACAAGTGTATAAACAGATAAATGTGTAGATTGGCATATATATACATAAACATGTATATATATATATATATATGTATAAAACAAGAGAAAGATGTTTGTATATTATGAAATTACATATCCTATATTACTACCAATTATTTACCATTAAATTATTCCTTCCATTTTTAAGTATCATGATTGAATACATAATAAGTATTAGTTGAAAATTAGTCAATGTAGTATAATTGTTGTGTATAATTTTATAATAAACTCATTAACTACTAATTTAATTGTTACTTTTTTAACATTCCATTTGTATGCATGTATATTGGAATGTGTTTCTTAGTATCTCCCACCAATCATTAGTGGCAGTACCGGAATTTGACTTCCAGGCCTAAGTTGAGGTTTGGGGTATGGCTTCCCTAATAGAAAGACAAATGTCAGCATGCAAGGTCGTATACACTTTCTGGGCCTTGTCATTTAGACCCAAGATGGTCGCAATGCAAGGGGAAAAAAAAATGTAAAACCACCTTCTTGAACTTCTCCATTTTATCCTTCTCCCTTTTTTTTTTTTTTGCCTTGCCCAAGATTTGAAATTGGGTCCTAGGATCCCAGGGTGAGCTGTGTCAGAGATGCGAAGATCTGAGTTCAAGCCCCATGGTTGGCCAAAAAAAAGGCCCTGGCTTGGAATTTGCTCCATTTTTCTGGCAGGCCTGGGATTTGAACTCAGGGTCTGGATAATACTGTGGCAATGTGGGTAAAGGGGAAAGGCTCACCATCCTTGAAGACAAGAAATTCAGACCAGTTCCCAGGGCCTGCATTGAAGCTCTAGCACTGGAAAAAATAATCTTCATATATGATATCTATTTACATACATGGTTTGAGTGAGTATGAAGTTTAGTACCCTTATTTGTTTAGTATTATTACAATATAACATTTCATTTATTACATCCTAACACATAGGATATATTGGCAAACAGATATCTAGTTAGGTACGTAGGTAGGTAGGTAGGTAGATAGAAAGTTAGATAGATAGATAAATAGATAGACAGACAGAGACAGATGGATAGATGATAGATAGATAGATAGATAGATAGATAGATAGATAGATAGATAGATAGATAGATAGATAGATAGATAGATGATAGATGATAGATAGATAGATAGATAGATAGATAGATAGATAGATAGATAGATAGATAGATAGATAGATAGATGATAGATAGATGATTGATGAATCTAGTCTTGGATGTCAGAAGTAAAGTTGGCAACAATTCCCAGTAATGAGAACTTCTGCAGTGTGCTAGGCCACCAGCATCACCTTCACACAACCTCAGAGCAGGAAGACTGTCCCTTTTCCACTTCTCAGGTAGCCAAGGGCCACAGAGACAAGAGGGCAGAACTAGATTCTAACTCAGGTGCTTGGAGAGAGAAGAGATACAGCCCTGCCTTTAGTTGGTCTGAGGATTTACAATAATTATATGGAGAATGCAGGAAGAAGAATAGACTGGCAGAACTAAAAGAAGGGCCTGTATATCTGACAGATGAGTCAAAAAACCACGCCCTAAGACCAGAGAGTGGGGTTATTCTACTCTGTTCCTCCCCACTCCCCCACATAACTGGCTCTCTATTGGCAAGCTAAAGATAGACTGCGGCTCCCTTCACCTGAGGAAGGAAGGTTAGTCATTGTTTGAAGAGGCTGAGCAAAGCCTGACACTGGTGTAATTCTAAAAAATGTTTCAGGTTTCCCCATATTTCTGCCTGTGCCTGGAATGAATGAACTGGTTTTGCAGCTCACTTCCCTGTTGAGTGTGTACATTCTGCTCTTAATCTGACAGGCCTGTTCTCTGTACCTAGCCTGGCTTTTGAAACTGTTTTCTGTCCTTCAAATACAGTATTACACTGGAGTCCTTCCTGCAAATAGTGCGAGGGCTTGGATCCTGAGAACTTCATCTGAACCCAGGATGGGTCAATAATGTTTCTTTCTTGCTTCTATAGCTCAAGAACTCTAAGAACATTTAGAGTGCAAGTACTTCTCAACACCAAGGGAAACACAGGAAGCTCTTGAACATCTTGAACAATTTTCAGAAGTGGAAGTCAGAGTGTCACAGACTTTCCTGTCCTGGCTGGCTTCACCCTGTGAATCCTGAGACCTCAGCTTCCTGAGCTAGGGGGATGGGCCTGAGCTACTGGTTCTCTGCTATGTTTAGAACTGTAATGAAATTGACAATACAAGTCAACTGCTTATCACAAAGAGCTTGGGGAGCATATTAAGCTTTTCAACATTGGACCTTTCAGTACCCTGTAGGACACAAGGTTACAATGCTAGAGTCTGAGAGGCTGAGCATATGGATGTGCTGCACTCAAACCGGGAGCTCTGACTCCAATTCTGGTGTACATCAGTGTTCATTTTCCAAAGAATGTTCTCATAATTAACAAGTAGGAAAAGTACTTTGATTAACCCTCACTTTTTTCCAATTGTGTTTCAAACTCAAGATTGGGCACTGTCCATGAGCCCTTCAGCTCAAAGCGAATACTCCACCACTTGAGCCACAGCACCACATGGGGTCTTTTGGTGGTACACTGAAGAGAAGAGTCTAACAGGCTTTGCCTGCCTAGGCTGCATTGAATTGTGTTCTTCAGCTCTCAGCCTCCTGAGATACTAGGGTTCCAGGTGTGAGCCACTGGCATCTGGCCTATTGTTTTTGACAGTCCTGGGGCTTGATCTTAGGGCCTGTGTACTGTCTCTGAGCGTCTTTTTCTCAAGGTTAGCACTCTACCACTTGAGCCACTCCACAGCTTCTGGCTTTTTCTGAGTATGTGGCACTGAGGATTCAAACCCTGGCATTCACGCATGCTGAGTGCACTCTTTTCTACTAAGCAACATTTTAAGCCCCACCCTGACAATTTTCCTCCTCACTTGCCTATCCTCAAGAAAAGGCTTCTGACTACAAACCAGCTAAAGAAATCCCAATAGGAAGAAGTCCAAAGATAAGATAAAGCTCATACTTGGGAGAGATTCTAAACATGTGAGGACTGTGACAAATGCTCCATTTAATTATGTATTATGTTTCAACACAATAAAATACTAATGAAAAATTAATTAATGTCCTAAATTATTGTGTATAATTTTATAATAGAAGTGCAAAATTTAATAAATATTATGTGTATAATAATAATAAATACAATAATAAATTAATGAATCAAAGTAAAATAAAATACCAAATCAATAATAAAAATTATAATATGAAATTAACATATGTATGTAAGTATATATCTTATATTCCACATGTATAGAAATATTTTTTTCCTTTGCAGGGACTTCATTCAGGCCCTGGGAACTCTAGCCTGAATTTCTTTTCCTCAAAGACTGTGAGTTTCACCTTCACCCATGGTGCAAAAAAGTTACCTAGACGGTGGGCTCCAATCCTAGCAATGGCAGAAATACTAGCCCCAGTTCCAAGACAGTGACTTAATTTTTTTTAATGGAAGCAGTTATGTTTATTCAGTTCCATACTGAACATTAAAAAAAAAAAAAAAACAGTGTAGAATTTTGTAGAGCTATTCAGACATCCTTCCCTTAACTCAAAGTGCTTCTCTGAGAACTACAATCTTTTTTTGTACATTTTATTATTGTAAAAATGTTGTACAGAGTGGTTACAGTTACAGGAGCAAGGTAATGCGTACATTTCCTATTGAGCATTTTTGACTCCTCCTTTTTTTTCCCCTTACCATCCCTTCCCTCCCATCTCCACAACTACCTCCCCCTACCGATGTCAGTGACTTAGTTTTTTCATTTTTGGTTGACACTCAAGTAGTGGCAACACTTCCCTCACAATTCTACAGATTTACCAAGACCCTGAGTTCAAATCCCAGGCTGGGAATGAAAACTGGCAGTAATTGAAAAACTGGGGGCATTATTTTTTTAATTTAGTTAAATAATTAATTTTTTATTTATTCTTTTTTTTTTTTTGGCCAACCATGGGGCTTGAACTCAGCTTGTGGAAACTCTATCCCAGCTTGGATCTCCCTAGGCTGGGGTGCAGTCTCTGGACCCATATCCGATCCTGAGATCCTAGGCCCAGAGGGCTTTCAGGAAGAAAAAAAAAGATGGGAAGCACAAAAAAATGGAGAGCTGCAGAGGACTGGGTTTTTACAATTTTTTTCTTTACACGGTGACCATCCTGGGTATGAATGATACGGCTGCAAAGTGGACCTGACTTGCGGATGGCAGGTGGGCTATCAGTGAAGCCATAGGCCAACTTGTCAACATAAGCCCTGGGTTCAAATCCCAGTCCTGACACCAATGGCAGGAGATCACAAGAGACTCTTTCCTATGCTTAGGAATACAGATTGAAAGAGTAGTTCATGCATCGGTCTAGTCTAAGATTGGATGCAATAATCCTAGAATGCTGCTTGATCTTAAGTAATAGTTTATTAAGCATGAAAAGAATAATATTCCTTCAATGGCGGTATAATAAATACCTAAGAGTTGGTAGAAACATAGTAGGTGTTATTCAATCATAAATAGACCGCTCTAGCACTCTTTACCTATATCTATTTATTTGTATACCACTGTCTGCCTATTCATGTATCACTGTTTTGGCCAAACCTGGCGGTCGATCTGAGCACCTGTGGACCATCTGACAGCTTCATTGGCTAGAGGCTGCCATGCTCAAACTCATCCATTCATTAATTGGGCCTGCTAGGTTCTGAGTTCAGATCCTAGCACTGCCAAAATTTAATCTTGATGTAAGAAGCCGAGTGTGACACATGTTTTCCTTTTCTGGGAGAGTCCTGGGTGTCAGGCATGATGGAGAACATATCTACAAATCTAGATGTTATGTGATAGGATGTAAACAATGTACTAAGTGGTATAGGTGTCATCAGAGTCAATAAAATGGTAAATAAATGACTAAAACAAGAAATACAATGAATAACCACACAAAACACAATATGGACTGAACATCTGTACCAAAGTATAAATCCTATCTTTTTTTGGTTATTTTTTTTTTGGGGGGGGGTCCAGTCATGGAGCCTGAAATCTGGGCCTGGGCACTGTCCCTCAGCTCTTCAGCTCAAGGCTAGCGATCTACAACTTGAGCCTCAGTGCCACTTCCGGCTTTTTTCCTTTTTGGTAATGTGGTGCTGAGGAATCGAACCCAGGGCCTCAGGCATACAAGGCAAGCACTCTACCACTGAGCCGCCTTCCAATCCCCTATGAATCGTATCTTTAAAATGTATATAAGAAGTATCTTTTCCAGGAATGAGGTTTGAGTTCAGCCCCTCTATGAAGAGGGAATGGCGGGAGAGCCTGAGATACTGGTTTCTGGACCTATGACGAGTCATGGAATGTCATCGATCTCATCCTTGAATGAGTAGTTCGTGCATGATGCAAGTAGGAAATGATGGGCAAGACTCATGGAGTATTGATTATTTCCAAAGAAGAGTTGATGAAGCATGACAATAATCATCAGCATTATGAAATGGAGACATAAGGAAAGATCCAAGAATCAGTAGTCACACAGATTGAATTCCATCACAGGTCACTATCTCTACTACTTTATACAAATATGTACTTATTTGCATACTACCTTCAGCTTATGAATAGATGAATATTATCCTCTCCACTTTCCCCCAGTGGGAGCTCAATTTCAGGTCCTGGGAACGTCCTAGCTCCTTCGTGGCTCCCAGGCTGGTGTGCTCATGTGGACCCATTCGCCAATTGGGCCTGCTAGGCCCCGAGTTCAGATCCCAGTCCTGCCAAAACATTCATCATCTTCATGTCAGAAGCCAATTGTTACACCTATTTTCCTTGCACCTGTGCAAGTCCTGGGTTTCAGTGATGATGGAGAATGTATAGACAACTCTCTACTCATGGGAATAGGTTGTCATCCAGTTCACCAGATTTATTTCTGTCATCCTATACTCAAGGAAATACCCAGTACATCAATGAATAAGCCACAAAATAAAAAGAATGACTACACTGAACGCAAGATGCCGCCCACCTCTTTGGAAATATAGATCCTCTGTTTAATTATGAATTTATGACTATATTGGCCCCCACCAGGGCTCCATCAAAGGTCCTAGGAATGGCCTAGATCCTTAGGGGCTCACTGGCTCGTGTGCTCAACATGACCATTCACCAATTGGACCCGTTAGGCCCTGAGTTCAAATTCCAGCACAACGAAAGGATTCATTCTGATGTGAGAAGCCTATAGTTGCATATGTTTTTCTGTCCTGTGAAAGTTCTGGGTCTCATCGAGGATGGACAATTCTATATAGGCAACTCTATAGCCATGGGAATAGGTTGTCATCCATGTTAGCACAGTGATATCTGTCACCATACTCAATAAAATACAAAATACATCCATGAATAAGACACAAAATAAAAAGAATAACTACACGGAATGCAAGATGCATACCACACCTGTAGGCAAAGAGAGAGCCTATATTTAAGAAAGGTGGGCTTGCTATTTTCTCCAGTGCTGGGGCTTCAAATCATGCTCTGGACAAGGCCTGACAGTCTAGTCTTCAAGGATGGTGAGCTTCTCCTACCCCCAAAGTGCAACAGAGCTACTCATATCTGAGTTCAAAACCCAGCACTGACAAAAAATTCATCCTGATGTCAGATGACAGTTATTACACACATTTTCCTCTCCTGTGAAAGTCCTGGCTCTCAACTAGGATGGAGAATGCATAGGCAACCCTATAACCATGGGAACAGATTGTCATCCATGTCAACACAGTTATACTTGTCACCATACTTAATAAAACACACAATACCTCCACGAATAAGACACAAAATAAGGAGAAGTGCACTGAACTCAAATTCCTGTCCACACATGTATGTCAATATAGATCCTACTTTTAAATTATGAATTTATGACTATGGTGTACCTGGGGATCAATGGCAGATCCTGGGAATGGCCTAGCTCCTTAGTTGCTCACAAATTGGTGTGTTCACCTTGCCCGGAGTTCAGATCCCAGTACTACCAACAAGTGGTTCATGGAGAAAGAAGCCGAGTGTGAAACTTGTTTTCTTTTTCTCTGAGAATTCTGGATGTCAGGCATGATGGAGAACATTTCTACAAATCTACATGCTCTGTGATAGGATGTCATCAATGTAATGAACGGAATGGGTTTCATCATAGTAAAATCAACGGTAAATGAAACAAAAATTATATGGAACAACCACGCCATATATGTATGGATTGAAAATCTATAGGTAAGTATAAACCCTATCTTTACAATGTATACACATAGTACGTTTTCCAGGGCTGGAGCTTGAATTCATGACTAGTCAACAGGCCTGACTTTCTAATCCTCAAGTAAGGTGATCTTCCCCTTCATCCACATTGCTGCAGATTTACCCACATCCTGAGTTCTAATACAAAACCTAGAAGAATAAACAGCACGAATTGCAAGCCAGGGAGCTAATTTTTATTTTTTAATTTTTCTCAGCACGGGGGTTGAACTCAGGTCATGGCAACTCTGCCTGAGCATTGATCAACCTATGTGGGGGTGCAGGCATTGGACCTAAAGCTGCTTCTGGGATGCTAGACCCCAGGCCTTGTAGGGAAAACAATGCACAGAAAAAAATGTGGCCTTTTTATGTTTTCTTCCTTTGTATGGTGACCCTCCTCGGTCTGAATGACACTGTTGCAAAGGGTACTTCACCTTGCATTGCTGTATGATGGCAGACTATCAGGGGAGCCATAGGCCCACCTGGCAACATAGGCCCAGATTTTGAGTCTCCGTGCTGAAACCAATGGCAGGAAATATTAAGAAACTGGTTTCCATCCATAGGAATAACAGTGACATGTTATCAGTGTCACGGTTGAATGATTTGATCATGAATGATGCTCCTATAAAATTAGACAGCATCATTTCAGGAGGCTGATTTATTTTATTTATTATTTATGAAGCATTAAAGAATATTATTACTTACAGGAACGCAATAATTTCAGGACACTGGTTGATTTCATTAATAGTTGAAGGATGAAAACAATAATATTAATTTCATGGAGGTATAATAAATATCCAAGAATTGGTATGAATGTAGTCTATATAACTGAATAATGTATAGACATCTCTGGCACTCTATAAGGATGTATATTTATTAGCATACTGCCATCTGCATGTAAATCTGTTCTTAATTTGTTAAACCCTGGGGCATGATCTTAGATCCTGGAAACTGCCTGTCCGCTCAATTTGCCCCAGGATTTTGTGTTGACACTCACCCACTCATTAATTTGGCCCTGTAGGCCACGAGTTCAGTTGCCAGCACTCCCAAACAATGAATCGTTGAGTAAGAACCTGATGGCGATTCAGGTTTTCCTTTTCTGTGAATGTCCTGTGTGTCAGGTATGAAATGAAATACATATGCAGACCTATAACCTATGTAATCAATGTAATAAATGTTCTGTGCACCATAATAGTCAATAAAATAAATGGTCAATAAATAAATAAAACAAAAAACTACACTGAAGGCAATATGGTGTCAACATATATATATATATATATATATATATATATATATATATATATATATATATATATATATATATATATGTGTGTGTGTGTGTAGTGCAACAGAGTTACCCAGACCATGAGTTCAAATCCCAGGCCTGGCAGAAAAAATGGCACCTCTATACTATGTGAGGTCCATAATGAATATTATGCCTCCATTTTATTAATGTGATTCTTTAAATGCCTCATAAAGTATTAACTAAAATCGATCAGTGTCCTATAATATATTTGTGCATAATTTTATCCTATAATCATTCAAGTACTGCTCATTCAATCATAACATACATCACATTCCGTTGGTAATCATATGGATAGGAAGAAGTTTCTTAGGATCTCCTGCTATTTGTAGGTGGCAGGACCAGGATTCCAACTGTAGGCTCCAGCTTCCACCACTTCAACCCAAGGATAGGGATCTCATCGGTCTGTCCAAGGACATCAGCAAGACCAATAGTTAGGCAGGCATCAGTGGCTCTCAGCAGTCCTCCATTATACTTACAAGCTCTGATAGGAGGATCATGGTCTAAGTCACCCTAGGCAGGAAAGTCCTTGAGACCCCTGTCCAACTATAGTTCCAACAAAGCCAGAAGCCCTGTGGCTCCAGTGTGGAGGGCCAGTCTTGAGCAAAAACAGCTCACAGACTGTGGCCAGATCCTGAGTTCAAAGTCCAGGACTGGCAACAAATGGACATACACCGCTATCTTTGCAGCCATCCAACTAAAGCAGGTCACCCTCTTGTCCCCAACTGAATTGGACAGAGTTCCATGGGAAAAGAGCTGGGGGACCTGCTGTCATCATTACTCTGCCCATTCTGCTTGCATAACAGGATTCTGGCCACATCCCCATTCTTTCATGTTTCTTTCTGACCAATGGGATAAAAGAATTGTGGCCATGCCCCATATTCCATGATGCCCAGTAGCACCAGGATTCCCTCTATTAGTTTACACCACTACCAGTAGTTGAGGAAAGTAGAGGTGGCTGAGTGGTGAGCAAGAGACTCGATGTGACTTTGGAGTATAGTAGGATATTGATGCACTAGCCAACCCTTATCTCCCACCCCCTTCCCACCTTCCCGAGGTGCAGGGTTTTAAACCTCAGGCAATGGCCCGCTGCCAGCCGGCCTAAGGCCCAACCTGGTCCCTGCCATTGGTCCTCTGTTCTAGACCCATGAGTCCATAATGCTGCCACCTTGGCTGCTTGCCCCACCTGGAGCAGCAGCCAACAGCTTCTCCCAGAAACTCAGGTGAGTTGCTGCCCTAACACCACCCCAGCCCGGGTCAGACACCCCTCTGGGGCCACCATGATCGATCCCCTGCTTGTTTTCCCTCCTTGGCTCTGAAGAGCAACCTTTCTGTCTTGGGCATTTCTGAGATAGAGACTCTATGCTCAGGCTGGGGTGGATCGTGGTCTTCCTATCTGTGACAGGTATGATCCACCAGGCCTGGTCCTCTGTTGGGAGGGTAGACATGTAGCGCCATGCTCAGTCATCAGTTTAGATGGATTATCCTAAACTCTTAGTCCACCACAGGTGAAGCTCTGGGTAGGGCCTCAACCATCGGACATCAGTCTCCTTACAGGACATTTGTGAGGAACCAAGGGATTTATACAGAGGGACCTCTGGAGCATGGCTAGGCAAAGAGGGAGCGGCCTTCAGATAAGGTTCTCAGCAATTCTGTGAGCATATGATAGGAAGATACCCAGAAAGGGCTCAGGTGGGGCCTGTTATTAATCGTGCAATTTGTGGGATTATGAAACAAAACATGTCTCTCTTCCATCATTACCTTGTCCCCATAAGGAAGGGGATCCTTCATTCTGTGGAATTTTCCAGCTGGGGAAACCGAGGCACTGAGAAGCTAGATGACCTATTTATGATGTCAAATTCACAGGAAGCTCAGCCTGACTTCTCTACCATGCTCCCTAGGACAATGGGTGCTATTCAGTTTACTTCTTTTGGTGGGAAGTACACTTTTTGTCAGTTGTGGGGCTTGAACTCTAGGCCTGGACATGGTTCCCCAGCTTCTCAACTCAAGGCTAGTGCTCTACCACTTGAGCACACAGTGCCACTTCCAGTTTTCTGGTATTTCTTTGGAGATAAAAGTCTCACAGATGTTCCTGCCCAGCTGGCTATGAACCATGATCCTCATATCTCAGCCTCCTGTGTATTTAGGATTAGAGTTCTGAGCCACCGGCACCCGACTTAACTGTAATTCTGACTTTCTTTCTCTCTCTCACTCTCACAGGTGAGAGAGTGAATGGGTGAATGGGTGCTGGAGGAGGTGACCCAGAGTCCCCATGTTGTTGGTACCCAAAGTGTCCCTCTCATTCTGGAGGTTGGCTGTGGGTCAGGAGCTGTCTCACTCAGCCTGTTGAAATAGCTCCACGAGCTAAGCCCCTCTGTGCCCTGGCTAGACCGTGATGGTTATTCATTGTCCATCCAGCCTTACTCGACTTATTGTATTTTATTGTTTTCTACATCATTTTCTAGCACCTGGCCAAAATTATGATACATAAGTACGGGATGAAAATGTAATGCCATCTTACGAAAGTCATTTAGGGCTCTGTGAATGTGGCTTCATGATACAGTGATTGCCTAGCATGCATGAAACCCTGGGTTCAGCTCCTCAGAAAAAAACCTGGAAGTGGTTCTGTGCCTCAACTGGTAGAGTGCTAACCTTGAGCAAAAACAACAACAAAAAAAAAGCTCAGGAATAATTCCCTACCCCTGAGTTTAAGCCCTTGGACTGGCAATAAAAAAAAAAAGCATTTGGCTAGTAAATGCAAAATATAAAAACCTTACATGGAATATATAATTTCCCCTTCCATACTGACACCTGACAATAATCCCTAATTCATTTACTTTACTTATATTAGGATACTGTGTTGAAAAAAGAGTATTGTTTATTAGGTTACAGCAATTATTGCCATGAATATGCTTAGATGTCAGGTGAAGATTAATTCGGGAAATTCAAAGATTCCAGGATTTTGTGTGGTCACTGCTAATCACAAAGAGAAGGGTAGTCTAAGTGAGATTTAGAAATCTTTTTGGTCAGTCATGACACCAAAAAGGCAGAGGGTAATTAACAGTTGTGACAGTAGAGAAGGAATTACTCCAGACCGAAGGAAAAACTGATAGTAACTAAGGTATACTAGAAACTGCTCTAGAGAACCATTTTTAGTTATTGAAGAACTAGTTATCAATCCTCATTGCCCTTAGCATTCTAAATCTCTTAGGCTAGCTCTTAATCTCTGTGTGATAAGTGTATCTCCTTCTATGCTGTTCTTTCATACTTGATCTCCTTTGCTTTCTAAAAATCTCAATCTTTTTATATTTCTCTATGAACATTTCCTGATAATGAAAACACCTATACAGATGGCAGAAGATATTAATATAAGGGTCCCATAGCTCATGAGTCATTAATGTAACAACATGGAAAAGGAGGACATATTTATTGCTACCTCAAATTTTCTGAAAAGCTGCAATGTTATCATTTGGTTCAAATTTCCATTCTTTGGCTACATAGTGTCATTCAGTGCACATAAATGCAAATATGAACCGGGTGCTGGTGGCTCACTCCTGTAGTCCTAGCTACTCAGGAGGTTGAGACCAGAGGATTGTGGTTCAAAGTCAGCCTCGCCAGGAAAGCCCATGAGACTCATATTTTCAATTAACCATCAGAAACCCAGAAGTGATAATAGCTAAAGTGGTAGAGTGCTCAACTTGAGCTCAAGAGCTGAGGGACAGTGCCCAGGATCAGAGTTCAAGCCCCATTACCAAGTGCAAATATGAATTTAATTTTCCGTGAAAAGAACAACAAGATCAATAATCTTCCCTAGCAGAAAAAATAATTCCAAAATATTTCAGTACATCTGCTTTTGCTGAGTTATTTAAATTACAGCTTTCCTTTCTGGACATTGTCTCTTCTTTTTAAAATTGCCAAATATTAGCTTTACAGTCAACTTCATCTAGTATTTCTTGTTTCAAAAGAGAAAACTATACAGTTGATGTCACTTAGCTTTCTTACTATCTTAGGTCAAAAACGACCCAGGCAGGAGAGTCTGTCAAACACTTATCTCTAATTAAACACCAAAAAAAAAAAAAAAAACAGAAGTGGAGTTTTGGCTCAAGCAGTAGAGTACTAGCTTTGGAGGCAGGTGGGCAGGAAAGTCAACTGTTCAGGGACAGGGTCTAGCCTCATGGTCCAGCACAAACTAAAAAAACAATCAAATTAAAAATCCCAAATATTTTTTTGGGACCCTCCTTAAAGGAGTGCTAGTCTGAGAAGAGCCTCCTTTTGCTGATCATACTCACTGGATTCTGCTTTTTTGGAATCATTATTGCTCTGGAGAACTTAGAACCAGACTAAAGGACTTGATAACTGTCTCCTGCAACAAGAGAATTATCTCAGGGTTGAAATATCCATCCATAATAAAACCTTCATGTCTTTGTTTCTTTGCTGTAGAACACTTTTAAAACAACATTATATTTGTGTTCTATGCTGGCCTTCAAATGGCACATTATTTCTTTTTGTAATACTCTCAAATAGAAGTTTACAGAAAAGTTTTATATGAATATAGAACACACTTGAAAAATCGGGGACAGAATTTCTTTCAAGCCTTGGATTCTTTTCTTATAGGGTAAAAAGGAAAGCACAAGTTAACTTGAACTTTGTCATTCCTCTATATTCAATTCTTCTCCTGGGATCAGTTTCCACATCCAGTAACTGTTACTTTCAGTAACAATCGATGGTGTTGCCTGAGGCATAATGAGTGTTTTCTGGGTTTACTGAAATAACACAAGGACACCTTTGTACCTGAGGTAACACGTGTTTCCGAGACAACTTAGTAAAGGGAAAATATGAAATTTTATTGCTTATAAATACATTATCCATGAGTACATTGACTTCAAACTTTGTAAGTTCTCTGTAAATTAAGGTGGATTTTAAATGGGAAGAAGGTTCTTAGATCATTCTTTTTGTGAGTTTATGTGCTGCGCATTATTTCCCGTGTACATGAGTTAACAGTAAGGGAAACAATAGCAATAATAGGAGAAAGAGAAGTCCTGTGTTTAAGTATAAGGATTCAATTCACTATAGAATGAATGCCAGAGCCTTCCAGCAACAAAAGGGAATACTGATTTATGGAGCAAGGATAAGAAAAAAAAAAGACATAAGGCAAAGGTTGGGGTCAGGAGGTCTGCAGCTCAAGACTGCAGCACCTTTTACTTCTAACTTTCCCTAATATATACTGTTAGAGTTCAAGAAGTAGTATAAGGTTACTATAGTCCAGAAAAACAAGGAAAATTTCAGTAAAAACAGAGTGCAGTAAAAACAAGACAAGTTCAACTGGTTGAAAGTAAAACAAACTCTGCAGACATAGCAAAGCAATCCCGGGCACCTGGTGTCTTTCAAATAAGCCAGTTCCTTGTAAGTGCCTTCAAGCGAGGACAAGTGTCAAGATGACCTTTGAACTTTACTGTTGGCTCCCAACAATAAAAGACGCTACAAATAAGACAACATTGATACAATAAAGCCAAGTCCAGTATGTAGATTTGTGGGAGTGATATAGAGAAAGCCTTACTCCTGCATGGACCACGAAGTATGAGGCCACTCCCTTTCTAAATCATGCTTCCAAATCAAGCAACTTTATAGAAAGTAGAATGGAAGAATAATTCTGGCTCTAATGCAAGTCAGATGTAAGAGCATGGACTTAACTGGAAAAATGTCCATCTTGAGAGAGCAGGGATTATACTAGCAATGAACTGGTGGCTAAACTTACATTTCTTTTTCTTTCCTTCACTTATATATATTCTTTTTTTGTTGGTGGTAGTCTTGGCACTTGAAATCTGGGCCTGGGCACTGTCCCTCTGCTATGCAGCTCAAGGCTTATGCTTTACCTCTTGAGCCACAGTGCCACGTCCAGTTTTGTTATAGTTAATTGGAGAAAAGAGTCTCTGGGACTTTCCTACCTGGGCTGGCTTTGAACCCCAATCCTGAAATCTTACTGCCACCCATCTTAAGATTACATTTCTAACACTGTACACTCAGCATATGTAACATGTATGTTCATCTATCTTTATATGAATTCGTGCATTAAAAACTGGGCTACACCTTAGACTTTACACTCACAAACATGTTTGTAGTTCAAAAGTTGATACTACTGGAGAAATAAAACCTAAGAATGTAAAGGAGTCTGGGAAGTTCAGTTTGCATCCAGCCTGGGCAGAGCAGTCTTTGAGACACTATCTATAATTAACCAGCCAAAAGCTGGACTGGAAAAATGCCTCAGGTGATTAAATACCAGTCATGAGCAAGATTGATGAATAAGAGCTAAGGCTTTTGCATACGTACATACAAACATACACATACCTACAGAGGCACTATTATGTGCACACACAAATACACAAATGAAACACTCTCAGAATATGTAGAAAAGTTAGAAAACAATAGAAAATATGTCCTGAGAAAGACTAGAATCAAGGGATAAGTTTTAATATTAGAAAGTCCTCAAGTGAACTTTCTTCGAAAAAGTTTGAGACTATTACCTAGGTAAGGATCAGAGATAGTAAGAGAGTCATGTAATCAAAATTAAAGGGATTGGATCCATGGAGCAATGAATCAGAGACCTCTGCAGGTGCATCTGAAAATGTTCATAGCCTATGTCAAATGTTAGAACATCTTTGAAAATAGTTCATGAACACTCTGAGCAGTCTAGTGGATAATATCACGGGAGAAGTTCAGAATTGCCAGTCTGTATCTATAGTAAATAAACCAAGAAACTATGGCTGGGCAATGTGATACAAGCCTAAAATTCTAGCATTCAGACTAAGACAAGAGATTAGAGAGTGGAATTACATAGTGATACCTTCCCTGGACCAGGTAGTATAATTTAGTCTTATTAAAACAAACCAAACAAGAAAGAAATACACAGTTGGAAGTCTGGGCTTATTTTGTCACTATGATTTGAGAAGTCAACTTTCTTATTGAAATGCAACTCATATATAATCCTCAGTTGTGTTTTAAATGCTCTCTTCATTACAGAACATTCCTAGATGCAAAATGGCTCATGATTCCCATCCAAAATTTGAAAAAGTAAGTAATCATCATTCTGTTGGATTCCAAAGAAATGATGGATTACAAAAGCTAAATTATAATCTAGATTTAAAATAATTGGTTTTGTAAGTAATTTCATATACTATAGGATACGACAAAATTCTTTTTAAGTAGAGGGTTTAATTGACAAATTCACAAATGATCATGATTTCCCTTAATTGCAATATCTAGTATAGGTATGAGTCAAGCGGAAAAGGTCAGATAATGTGATGTTAGGAAAACGAACCCTTAAATATGTATTTTAATGTTTTCGTTTCTTTCATGCATGTGTTTCTAACGCATTTATAAGATTATTTCTTTGATGCTTTGTATGTCCCTCCCCCACAGTGTAACCCCCGCTTTCACTATATTTGATGTCAGTATAACATGTGGAGGAGATGGGGACAAACAAGTCGTTTAAGGATTCAGGTGGACCTGTTGCAACAATGAGAAGTACAAAATGTCATGTCAAAACCAGCTTTACAATGTCGGTGTGGGGGGGGAGGGGGGTATGATTGGGTGGGGTGGAGGGCGGAGGTTGAGACGGGAGGTGAAGGGTAAACAAAGGAGGAGGCTGCAATGCTTGGTTAGAAATGTATGCATTATCCTGCCCATGTAATTGTAACCCCTCTGTACAGTATGTTCTCAAATAAAATTAAATTAAATTAAAAAAAAAACTGAAATAATGTCCGAAGCAGTTCAATTATTTCCAAGGCATATATAAAAGTCAGTATCAGTATCTTGTAAGGTCGTCCTCTTTGGAACATGGGAGCAGCCTGGATATTGGGAGTTCCACACATGCGGCGTGGTGAATCCTCGTGGGCCCCTACACTCAGGTCGTTCTACTATAGTCCAGAAAAGCAAGGAAAATTTAAAACAAACTGCAGACATAGCAAAGCAATCCTGGGCACCTGGTGTCTTTTAAGTAAGCCAGTTCCTTGTACATGCCTTTAAGCTAGCACAGGGGTCAAAATGACTTTGAATTTGACTGTCAATGGCCCCCAACATCATCTCCCCCATCTTTGTTTAAAGAAGCGAACTGGCCTGTCTTAGTTTGGGTGGATCGCCTTGTCTGCCTTACTCGTCACTGGGAACTTCTTCAGAGAGAAGCTGACGGCTTTGTCTTAGGTTGTCGTTTAAGGATTCAGGTGGACCTGTTGCAACAATGAGAAGTACAAAATGTCATGTCAAAACCAGCTTTACAATGTCGGTGTGGGGGGGGGGAGGGGGGTATTATTGGGTGGGGGTGAGTGGGGAGGCTGGGAGGGGAGGTGAAGGGTAAACAAAGGAGGAGGCTGCAATGCTTGGTAAGAAATATATGCATTATCCTGCCCATGTAATTGTCACCCCTCTGTACAGTATGTTCTCAAATAAAATAAAATTAAATTGAAAAAAAAAAAAGAACTCTAATAACAACAGAAGCTGGAGGGGATGTGGACAGAAGGAAACCTTACTGTATTGTTGGTGGGGGTGTAAACTTGTTCAACCACTTTGGAAAGTAGTATGGAAGTTCCTCAAAAGAATCCACATAGAGCTCCCCTATTTCCCAGCAATCCCACTTTTGGGCATTTACCAAAATGATCACAAACATAACCATACTAAAGCTACCAGCACAACTATGTTTTTTCCAGCATTATTTACCATAGCTAAGATATGGAACCAACCCAGATGCCCCTTAGTAGATGAATGGATCAAGAAAATGTGGTATATATACACAATGGAATTCTATGCCTCCATCAGAAAGAATGACATTGCCCCATGTGTTAGGAAATGGAAAGACTTGGAAAAAATTATATTAAGTGAAGTAAGCCAGGCCCAAAAGAATATATAGGTCCCATGGTTTTCCTTATTTGCAATAACTAGTATATTTGTGAGACAAGCAAAAACGGTCAGATAAGTTGAAATTAGGTGAAAAGAACCCAAAGATAAGAACTCAAATGGTGTTTTTTCTCTTGCTATTGTTTCTAGCATATTTCTAAGATGATTTCTTTGTTGCTTTGTATGTCCCTCCGCCATGGTATAACCCCTGTTTTCACTCTATTTGATGTTGGTATAATTTGTGGAGGAGAAGGGAAAAATAAATTCTTTAAATAGGGTTACAGGTGGACCCATTGCAACAATCAGATGTACAACACGTTATGTCGGAAAACGAACTTTACAACTTTGACACATGGGTTGGTTTTCTGGGTGGGGAGTTGGGAAGGGATGGTAAGGGGAAACAAAGGAGGGGGCAACAATGCTTGATAAGAAATGTAATCATTACCTTGCTCATGTAATTGTAACCCCTCTGTACATATTTTCACAATAAAAATATCATGAAATTTAAAAAAAAATTCACAAATGATTCTTGTATTTTATAAGCCTAGAATATTCTTTCAAGTGAGTTATAATTAGAACTTAGTTAATAGATAATACCAACAATTCATGTATAAAATGATAATGTGAATAATGTAGACAGAGTTGCCAACAAAGAGAATAATTGTGTGACATCTAATTTCTTCTACCTGTATGTAACAAAGGAATCAGTTTCCTTAATTACGTGCCTCCTTATACAATGAGAAAAAAGCTAGGTTTGGGGGTCGTTTTTTTTTTTTTTTATTGGTTTGTACTAGGGCTTGAACTCTGGGCCTGGACACTGTCTCTAAGCTTGTTTATGCTCAAGGCTCGTGCCGTAGCACTTCAACCTCAGTGCCACTTTTGTCTGGCTTTTGCTGTGAAGTTTATTGGAGATAAGAATTTGGGGAATCTTCCTGCCTGGGTAGGCTTTGAACTGTAATCTTCCGATCTTAGCATCCAGAATATCTATGATATTTAAAAAAGAATAAATATAAATAATATTTGCAAGTATTCTGATCTCAAGAATACGTGGGTGAAAAATGATGCAACCTAGATTATTGTGGTGTTCTTTCCAGAACAGGAAGGGCATCACATTAGCATAGGTGTAGTATTTTTTCACAATAGAGATAAGCTATTCTTGATGTGAATTAAGGGAATTTTAAGAGAATGAATTTCCCTTAAAAGCGTTGGGCTAGGATGACTTAATGGCATAAATCTTGATTGATGGTCTTAGATATAATAGCTTACTCTGATAAACAGTTGTTTACTCTTCAAGAATTAATTATTAGAGATGCTTCATAGTTTTATTTTCTACCAGAAACTACATCTATAGTAGAATTACATAACATGCAAACAGGTACTGTTTTGAATCTCTCAGGTATGGAATGTTCAAAATTTGAAAATGAGTAGTTATCAGTCATAGGAATTTTGAAGAACAAATATATATTCTGTCCTCTTAACAACTTATTTACTTTTAAAAGTTATGGGTTTCCATAGAATTAAACTGTTTTCAGTTTTAGTATGAGTATATTAAATATTTTTTTTCAAAATATTGGTAATTATATTGTGAAAATATTGTCTAGTTAGATAACATTCAAGTTGATGGTCCTCTGTTAAAAAGGGGTAATTAATTCTAATTAGATGTCAAATAGAATTTATTTTTAAAAAGTTACTACACTAAGAATAATATTTATTATACCAATACAGTGAAATTTTATTTCATGCAGCTTACTTTTTAAATTTAATTTAATTGTCAATGTGATGTACAGTGGGGTTACAGTAATTGTAAGGTAGTGAACATAACTTTTCAAACTTGTTACCTCTGCTTTCATTTTTCTCACAGTTTTGCTTCACCGCTTCACCTGTGATATGTGTAATGTACATTTCCAACATATTGTCTTCTGAGTATTACTGTTGCATTGGTTTGCCCTTTGTCCTTTGTCTCGCCATTTTGTTGTTCTCTTACCTTCCCTAATTAAGGTAAATATATACACAATACAAAGGGTACCAAAATCAAATACAGCAGGAGATAAACCATAAGGGAAAAACACACAGAAAATAGAAATCACACAGTACATTAAAAACAACAACCGCAAATAAAAATTTCTGTTTTCATATCTTGGAGTTCATTTTGCTCAACATCAGCTTATATGGTCATATATATGCATAACAGAGCCACTGGAAAATAATAGTTTCATGGACACTATATCATGAAAATAACATGTGAAATGCTTTTGATGATAAAAGTGGAATTAAGGGTGGTGAATTCATGATTCTAATAAAGGAATTTCAAAAAGTTTTAAAATTATGAAAGGTAAATTTTAATTGTTCAAACATTTTTAACAACTTAGCCTATGAAGAAAATTTAAAATTGTCTGGGAACATAGGCTTTCATGCAAAGAAATCCATGGAGACTTAGTGGATAGAGAGCAACGTGGATGAAGATGGCTCATTTTCACACTAAACAAACAAACCTCAGAAACCTTGCTATAAATCCTGTAGCTTCCCTTGAGAATTGTCCTTACCAAGGAAATATACTCCCATATGTGAAACAAGGTTGTAGTGGAATTTAAATTCAAAGTTCTTTAAAAAAGACATCAAAATTTGTGAATTGACCTTTAATTACCAAACAGTAATTTCCTGAAAAAGATAATTTGGGTCAAAATATTTAAGTAGAAAGTGTCCTCCACAATTAAAGAAGATATTGCGTTTACACTTTTCTAATTGTAAAATTTTGCTCAATGTCTTTGCACGTGAAGCACTGAAACACAGAAAAAAACTGATTGAATACTTCAAACCAATAATTTCACATTTCTAAGTAGCTCAAATATATAATATCCTTATTAACATCAAATAGTGAAGACTTCCCTTATTACATAAGCCAAAAAGTTTTGGGATCAGAAAAATTTTTAGCAAATTGAAAAGGTAAGAAAACGGTGTTATTAGAAGACCTAGCTGAGCGTATTGGCTTCAGAAGTGGAGGAAAGCCAAAACTTTTTGACATGGATTGCCTTAATATTTTTGCTACCTAAAGTGATTTTACAGAGCCTATTTGGCTCACTACAATGAAGGACAGATTGAATGAAGACATGAAAATAAATTCCACATCCAAATAAAAGGGTTTTAAAAGAGAAACCATGAAGATGTAGCAGTGGGGGAGGCCTTACAGTCTTTCAGCTTCACAAGACTTGAAGCCAAGAAGGTGTGATTAGTTGGAAATCAGGCAAGAGCTAAGAGGAGGACATAGAAGTAGGACATAGAAGTATTGTCCGTTTTAACAGACCCTGTCATCCAAGGTATGGGTGATTTAACTCTATTCTTCTCCATACATCTTGTTGAGCAAATGCAAGAACAAGAGAAAAATAATCCATTGAAATAATTTTGCAAAGAATGACTTCACTGTTCCTGATATGGCATCTAAGCATCGTGTTAGCAAAATATATCTTTGAGTTTAGAAGTAATTGAAGCAAATAGTGGTAGAGTACTTATTTTTCTGGGCACTTTAGACACAAGAAGACTTTCAAGGTAAAAGAAAAAAAGTATAGCTAAATATTTGTGATCACAGCATCTTGGACTGGTTTTTGGAGACAAAATTTTACATTAGATTTTGTCCTCATTAACATAGATGTTGGGTTTTTGTGGCAACCAAATGCAAGGGGGAAGTTTAATGGACTCACTTGGACAAGTAAACAGCATGATAGACTTAAAATGGCCATTAATATTTAGGGAATTAGTTTGACCATTTACTTTGCCAGAACAAAGAAGGAAAGATATAATTCCAAATCACTTGACTTAAAAGTATGAAAAAAGAGTAGTGAAGAGAGATGAGAGAAAACATAGAGGACTGTTTTCTCTCCAGTGGAGTAATGGGTTCTTGATCTTGTTTCTTCCATTCTATCCTCACAAGCTATAAAGTATGTTTCAGGAATGGAGTATCCAGTTCAGACAAAGACAACTCGCAGAAGAAAATATTTGTATCAGATATAGGTGATTTATAACCTTAGGCAATCTATTTAAATCTGTTCAAAATTCTCCCCTAACCCAAACTGCCCACTTTGAACAGCTTTGTTTGCTTTTCCCAAGACTGCCCTTCACTATTTAAAATTTAGAGGTCATATTTATACACTCTAGAGATTTCTGTTTCCTTGTGATTTTTATGTGTTTTTGTTTTTCGCTGTGTTTTTTCACTGAATTTCAAAAGGTTGTGCAAGTGTGTTACAATTAAATATGTCCATCTAATTGTCCAATGCTCCTAGATGAGTCACTCCTTCTATTATTCTCAACCAACCCCTTCTCCAAGATTTATTTCAGACTTACCACTTACCTTATCATATGTGTACATTGAGTATTCTAGTTGTACTTGCCTCTTGTTCCATTATTCATTATTCCATTATTGTACTATTATTCATTTTCTAGTTTCAGTTTCCTGATAGTCATTCTGTTAAACTGTCTGGTAATAATTTGAAAGGTTTATATGCATTCCATGGAGTTTCAATTCTGCATATACTTTAACCGATGTCTGCTTATATTTCCATAATTTATTCATCTGCTATAACAATTTGCAAGAGTGGAGACGTTAAGCACCAAGACATGATTTTATTCTTATCCATTTCGAAGACTAATCTTTAGTCAACAAGAAAGTTAAAAAATGGCTTAGAATGTATTCCTAACTACCAGCTTTTATAAATGGCTTTGTACAATGGGTTGTGATTATTTTATTTTATATGGGATAATATTAAAATTTACTACTATATAGGAATACGATAGAAATAGAAGACAGATTTCATGTTTGTCATATCTCTGATGAGAACCCATATTCTAAACTTAAAATCATATTTCTTACTATGTTAGACAGATAGGGAAAAGATGAAACAACATATGATATGGCAACTATTCATGACTTTTTAAAATATACCTCATTATGTGATGAAATTTACTTCATTAGTCAATGTTTGTGTTTGAAATTTGGGAGGCTTATGTATTTAACACATTTCTGGAAGGCACATACTGAAAATTACAAATGGTGGTGGTACTATTTCTACACTTTAATGAATGGTTGAACCTGTTTCCCACTAGTGCTGGGTAAATAAATCAACTCTATTGTAACTTGCACCCTACTCTTGAAAAGCTTGTAAAGTCACTAAGCATCATTTACTTGTCAAATGTTATTTTGGTGAATGTGATTTTAAAAAGTTTATTTGAAAAGGAATATATTTTCACGAGATTAAATGTAGGTTATCATTAGTTTGAGAATGACAACATTTTAATACTACAGGACCAAGTTTTACTGAAGAACCAGTATTTTGAAGCGATAAGGATCTTCTCAATTAATGTTTTTCTGAATTATATTTGACCTCTAAGTCAAGTTTTCCTAGCCTTGGTAGACCAATTATGGATATATCATTCCAGGAACTTTTTTGGCCTACTTATGCTGGACTGAAATCTTTCATTAATCATTAGAAGAGGGGTATTAAAAATTATTTTATGACAATTGTGATCTTGTTCACTCATATGGGCTGGTCATCTGTAAATTGAAAGTTTGAATTACTGTACTTTCTCTTAGATTTTGTGATTTCATCTTTCATTTTAAGTTGCCTTGCATTTCACAATTGCTTACTGCTAATTCCTCTGTCATAAAGAATCGGGGCCCAGAAATATTATAGGAAATGAAAAATTGAGATGGGTCTTCAATTACTTTCTGTTGGCATGTTGCATGGGCCTAGGTGAGAAGCCTTGATCTTGTTATCTGATGCTGTAGATACTTGGGACCTGGATCTTAGCACCCGTGGGTTCTGCAGAAGTATAATAGCTTTTAGATATCATATCAGCAAAATTTGGGTATGATCTGTAGGAATGCTTCAGAAATATGGAGAAAAACATTTTGGGACTAGCGAGTTAAAACAATGAACAGAGAAGCAGAGTAAAATTCCTTACAGATTAAAGGAAAACAACAATTTATTTTACCATGTGAATTCAGAAAAACAAGTACACTTAGAAGGTATCACAAGTTTATACTGAAGACATTGCATCGAGACTTTTTATATTCTCATATATATTCTAAGCCTAATTATTTATTATGATGTCATTTTAGTTTTAATGTGCATTTATTTGATGACTGATGATGTTTTTCTTGTGCTTATTTTGCACAAGATGTATTTTACTGGTCTCTGATTGATTTTTTTATTTATTTTACTTTTTGTAGTTTTTTTAAAATGTGAAAATACTATATAGAGGGGTTAAAATTACATGGGCAAGATAATGAGTACATCAACAATCCATCCAAAAGATCATACACCACAATCAAACAGGATTCATTCAGGGATGCAAAGCTGGTTCAATATACGCAAAACAATTAAAATAAATCATCAAATCAACAGGAGCAAGGATAAGAACCACATGCTTATCTCAATAAATGGAGAAAAAGCATTGGACAAGATCCAACACCCCTTTAAGATGAAGGTATTGGAAAAATCAGGAATCCATGGAACATTCCTCAATACAATAAAGGCTGTATATGACAAATCTACAGCCAGCATTACACTTAATGGTGAAAAACTAAAGCCATTTCCTCTTAACTCAGGAGCAAGACAAGGATGTCCACTCTATCCACTTCTCTTCAATCTAGCATTAGAATGCCTAGCTACAGCAATAAGACCAGATGTAAACATAAAGGGGATCCAAATAGGGAAAGAAGTAAAACTCTCCCTCTTTGCAGATGACATGATCTTGTATTTAAAGATCCCATAGACTTCACTCCCAAATTACTGAAGATGATTCAAAACTTTGGCAAAGTACTTGGGTATAAAATTAACCCTCAAAAATCAATGGCTGTTCTGTACGCCAACAATGAAAAAAGTGTGGCAGAAATTAGGAAAACAACTCCATTCATAATAGCCCCACAAAAAAAGAAAATAACTAGGAATTAACCAAAGAAGTGAAGGACCTCTATGATGAAAACTTTTAAAACTTGAAAAAGGAAATCAAAACAAAATTTAGAAAGTAGAAAAACACTCCCATGCTCCTGGATTGGAAAGATCAACATCGTGAAAATGGCAATACTTCCCAAGGCTATCTACAAATTTAATGCGATACCTATCAAAATTCCAACCTCATTCTTCAAGGAAATAGAAGAGGCAATCCAAAAATTCATATGGAACAATAAAAGACCCCGAATAGCAAAAACAATCCTCAATAGAAAGAACAGTGCTGGAGGAATATCATTAACCAAATTTCAAACTCTACTATAAAGCCATATTAATCAAAAGAGCTTGGTACTGGCACAAGAACAGACCTCAGGACCAATGGAATAGAATTGAAAACCCAGAAATGAACCTACAGACATATAGACAGGTAATATTCGATGAGGGAACTAAAAAAATAGAATGGAAGAAAGACAGCCTCTTCAGTAAATGGTGATGGCAAAATTGGTTAACTACTTGCAGAAAACTAAAGCTAGATCCCTATATATCACCCTGCACTAGAATCAACTCCAAATGGATCAAAGACCTCAAAGTCAAAGCAGACACCCTGAAAAAATACAGGATGGAATAAGAGCAACCCTAGGACTCCTTGGCCCAGGCAGATATTTTCTTAATAGAGACTCAGAAATGCAACAAATCAAAGAAGGTTGGACAAATGGGATTGCATGAACTTGCAGAGCTTCTGCATGGCAAAGGACATAGCTAGCAAGGTCAATAGAAAGCCTACGGATTGGGACAAGATCTTCACTAGCCATACAATGGACAAGGTATCATATCTAAAATATACCTGGAATTCAAAAAAATTAAATCCCCCAACAACAAATCCTCAAAGAAACAACTGGCCAATAAATAAGTGGACTAAAGACTTAAAGAGAAACTTCTCTGAAGAGGAAAGGATGGTCAATAGACACATGAAGAAATGCTCAAACTCCCTAGCCATAAAAGAAATGCAAATAATAACAACATTGAGATACCACCTCACTCCAGGTAGAATGGGTAAAATCAAGAACTCTAAAAACAACAGATGCTGGAGGGGATGCGGACAGAAGGGAATCTTACTGCATTGTTGGTGGGAGTGTAAACTTGCTCTATGCCTCCATCTAATTGATTTTTTTAACATTAGGTTTTCAGAATTCTACGTAGAGTCTCGATTTGCGGCATTCTTCAGGTACAAGATTTGCAAATATTTTATCCTTGACTATGGTTACCCTTCATCATCATTGTCGTAGTCGTCGTCATCATCATCATCATCATCACTATTATTATTACTATTATTACTTTTGTACATGTATGTATGCTCCTGAAAATTGAACTCAGGGTCCCTGAGATTTGTTGCATTTTCTTAAAAATTTACCCTTTAAATGAAGCCTCACTTCTGCATTTTTGCTGATTAGTCACAGATAATATTTTCAGGGACTGTATTTTGTGTGATGGATTCAAAAAACAATACTCATATCACAGCCTCCCAAGTAGCTGGGATGAGATACATGAGCCCTGTGCTCCCAAATTCTATTCACTACGTTTATATGAGCTTCCACACACCAAATTATTTTACAATTTTATTGAGTTCTACTATATCAAGTTTTTCTTTTTTTCTTTTTCTTTTTATTGTTCAAATACTATAGAAATGGGTTACAATTACAGGGACAAGGTAATGAGTACAATTCTTATCAAGCATTGTAGCCCCCTTCCCATCCCTTCCCATACTCTCCCCCATACTCCGTCCCCCCACCCAATGTTCCCCCCCCAACCAAGTTGTAAAGTTCGTTTTCCACATAACGTCTTGTACATCTCATTGTTGCATTGGATCCACCTGTATCCCTATTTTTAAACAATTTGTTTTTTCCCTTCCCCTCCACAAATTTACCAACCTCAAATACAGTGAAAGCAGGGGTTATACCATGGGGTTGGGACATGCAAAGCAACAAAGTGATAATCTTATAAATGTGTTTGAAACAATCACCTGAAAGGGAAAAAAACAATTAAATACATATCTTAGGGTTCATTTCTCTAACATCAACTTATATGACCTTTTCTGCTTGACCCAAACATGTACTAGTTATTGCAAATAAGGGAAAACATAGGACTTAAGTTTCTTTGGGCCTGGCTTACTTCACTTACTATATTATTTTCCATGTCTTTCCATTTCCTAACAAATGGGGCAATGTCATTCTTTCTGATGTAGGCATAGAATTCCATTGTGTATATATACCATGTTTTCTTGATCCATTCATCTACTGTGGGGCATCTGGGTTGGTTCCCTATCTAAGCTATGGTAAATAATGTTGTAATAAACATAGTGTGCTGGTAGCTTTCTTATGGTCCTGTTTGTGATCATTTGGGTAAATGCCCAAAAGTGGGATTGCTGGATCATAGGGGAGCTCTATGTGAAGTCTTTTGAGGAACCTCTATACCGCTTTCCAAAGTGGTTGAACAAGTTTACACTCCCACCGACAATGCAGTAAGGTTACCTTCTGTCCATATCCCCTCCCGCATCTGTTGTTATTAGAGTTCTTTAGTATGGCCATTCTAACTGGGGTAAGGTGGTATCTCAATGTTGTTTTGATTTGCATTTCTTTTATGGGTAGGGAGGTTGAGCATTTCTTCATGTGTCTATTGGTCATCCTTCTTTCCTCTTCAGAGAAGTTTCTCTTTAAGTCTTTAGCCCACTTATTTATTGGGCAGTTGTTTCTTTGAAGATTTATTGTTGGGGAATTTAATTTTTTGAGTTCCAGGTATATTTTAGATATGAGACCCTTGTTTGTTATACGGCAAGTGAAGATCTTCTCCTAATCCGTGGGCTTTCTATTGATCTTGCTAACTATGTCCTTTGCCATGCAGAAGCTCTGCAATTTCATGCAATCCCATTTGTCCAACCTTCTTTGATTTGTTGTGTTTCTGGGTCTCTATTAAGAAAATATCTGCCTGGGCCAAGGAGTCCTAGGGTTTCTCTTATCCCATCCTGTATTGTTTTCAGGGTGTCTGCTTTGACTTTGAGGTCCTTGATCCATTTGGAGTTGATTCTAGTGCAGGGTGATATATAGGGATCTAGCTTTAGCTTTCTGCAAGTAGTTAACCAATTTTGCCATCACCCTTTACTGAAGAGGCTGTCTTTCTTCCATTCTAGTTTTTTAGCTCCCTTATCGCATCAAGTTTTTCTTTCCTATAAGTTTATTGCCTGAGTTAAAAATGCTTCATCTCCAAAATTGTCAAGAAATCTTTCTTTGCTTTACATTTATATCACTCTATTTCGTTTATATGCCATGTTTTAATCTTGCTTGTAGCTAATATTTGAATAAATTGTTATGTTTAAGTCAATGTTCATTTTTTAACTCTCCCCAATACTGTCTAATTTATCACTACTTATTGAAGAGAATGTAATTCGACAAACTTTTGGTTTTACTCCTTATTAATATTCCTTGATAATAATTTTGTGGATTTAATCTGGTGCTTTACAGACCCATTGAACTGTGTAATCTTTCCTCTACAAATGTAACAATTTTACACTAACAGCTTAATATTGGTCAGAGAAATATATTCCAGTTTATATTCAATGGTCAGTGAGTCAAAGAATGCTGGTCAGGTGATTTAGAAATTATCATAAACATAAATATTAATGCCAATCAAAAACTTTAACTTTCCTGAATAAGTTATCAAAAAATACAAATATATATCTCTGTAATAATATACCAACAACCAAAGAACATATGGAAAGGTTATATCATACTTAGACATTGCATACATATAGAGATTAGTAGAAATAGAAACAACAATAAGATATACCTGCACAACAACTATGTAGAAATTGGAATCCTTGTACATTGTGGCTTGGCACTTAAAGCAATATAGCCAGATTGTTAAACATACTGGCAATCATTAAAATATTACAACATAGAGTTGCATCTATGATCCAGCATTTGCAATCATAATTTTATATACAATATATATTTCAACATATGTCCAATGAGACACATGTACAAGAATATACATAGCAAAAGTTTTTAGAATACCATATAATAAAATATTGAAATTGCCCTTGAGTACGTTACACAAGTATATACATGAATACAAAACAATATGCTCTATCCATGAAAAAAATTTACATGGACTTACTTACTTGGGAAACACTAATATTGCATGGGAGAAATGGATAAAACAGACTACATTTTCTAATTATATGAGCTTTTTAAAATTGACACATCTGTAGTGGTAGACTATGAAGTAATGGTTGGTCAAGTGGAGAGTAGGTTGAAATGATGACAGGAAGTGTGAGCTAATAAATATTGGAGTATTTTGAGAGGGCAGTGATGATAAAATATTCTAGAACTGAAGGTGATGTTCATAGTACATCTCTTTGACATTCTAAAAATCATTGTACTTTATCAAAGAATTACAGATTGCATTTGCGTTAACCTTAGTAAAAATTTTTGAATAGTAGTGAGTGAATCTGAGTGATAATTTAGAATTTTAAATCACAGAATTCTGTAAGGTATAAGTTTAGCATGTTGATGAATAAGAGTATAAATAAAATATAATCTGTGACATATCCTCTGAGTGACTATATATGACATTGTGAGTCAGTGAATATTCTACAAAATTAAGTAAATTGAGGGATAAGATAGAATTGAGATGGATGAGCGATAATGAACCTCAAGGTGCATTGTATTAGCCATGAAATGTGGATTAATTGTAGACTGTTTGCCTTGCATGTGTGAAGCCCTGTGTTTGATTCCTCATTACTACATAAACAATAAAGCTTGAATTGGCACTATGACACAAGTCATAGAGTATTAGCATGAGGTAAAGAAGCTCAAAGACATTGCCAAGGCCCAGGACTAGTCAAAAATAAAAAGGATGCATTGTATTAAGCCGGGCACTAGCGGCTCATGCCTGTTTTACTAGATACTCAGGAGGCTGAGGATTGAGGTTTGAAACCATCCCTGTCGGGAAAGTCTGTGAGAGTCTTATCTCCAATTAAAACTTAGAAAAATCTAAAAGTGCTGCTGTGCCTCAAGTGGTAGAGCTCTATCGTTCATTGAAAGGAGTTCAGGGACAGCGCTCAGAACTAGAGTTCAAACCTTAGGAGAGGAAAAATAACTCACTAAACACTATTCATAAACTGCTTTTTCAAACAGCAATTCCCATACAACAACATAAAGTTAAGTTAAAAATATGATTAGAATAAAATATGAATCATTTTAGGAATAAGACATAGATAGGATTGAAAGGTTGTTTACAGGGGACAAAGTAAATTTTATATCATGCATTATGAGTTGAAATTTGTCCTTCAGTATTCTTACATCATTTATGAAATTGGCAATATATTGTCCATTACGAGTCAATTTCTTTGAGGAACAGATTGTATTCTGCTGTCTTTTCATAGGAAACCATAGAGGTGATATTTTGGCCTCATTTTTTTTTCTTGATTGTGAAAATAACTTACAGGGGGTTTAAAATTACATGACCAATGTAATGAGTACATTTATTTTTCTTTCATTTTTTTTGGGGGGGAGGGTCCAGTCGTGGGGCCTTAACTCTGGGCCTGAGCGCTGTTCCTCAGCTCTTCAGCTCAAGGCTAGTGCTCTACCACTTGAGCCACAGCGCCAGTTCTGGCTTTTTTCTTTTTGCTTATGTTGTGCTGAGGAATCGAACCCAGGGCCTCATGCATGCAAGGCAAGAGCTCTACCACTGAGCCACCTTCCCAGCCCCCGTTCTGAAGTTTTTAGTACAATTGTCTTAAGATATAACATAAGTTATTAAAATTAATATTAATCTAGATAACATTTATAATTACTCATAACACTTTTGAGTACAACTGTTGGTATTTTTTTCTATAGCCAAAAGAAATATTCTGAGTAAAAGAAAGAGAGGAAGTTGGAAGAAACAAGAAAGATAGAAAGTTCAAAAGAAAGAAAGGAAGAAGGAAAGAAAGGAAGGAAGAAAGGAAGGAAAGAAGGAGAGAAAGAGAGAGAAGTAGGGATGGAGGGAAGGAAAGAAGGAAGGAAGAAAGGAAGGAACAAAACAATTTAATTTATAAAATCTATTTAGCCCAGAAGAGGCAATCCAAAAATTCATATGGAACAATAAAAGACCCTGAATAGAAAAACGCTCCTCAACGGCAAAACACTGCTGGATGAATATCAATACCAAATTTCAAACTCTACTATAAAGCCATAGTAATCAAAAGAGCTTGGTATTGGCATAAGAACAGACCTCAGGACCAATGGAATAGAATTGAAAACCCAGAAATGAACCTACACACCTATAGCCATCTAATCTTCGATAAGGGAGCTAAAACAATAGAATGGAAGACAGACAGGCTCTTCAGTAAATGGTGCTGGCAAAACTGGTTAACTACATGTAGAAAACTAAAGCTAGATCCTTATATATCACCCTGCACAAGAATCAACTCCAAATGGATCAAAGACCTTGAACTCAAAGCAGACACTCTGAAAACATTACAGGATGGAATAGGAGAAACCCTAGGTCTCCTTGGCTCAGCCCGAAATTTTCTGAATAGAGACCCGGAAACACAACAAATCAAAGAAAGGTTGGACAAATGGGATTGTATAAGGTTGCAGAGCTTCTGCAGGGCAAATTACATAGCTAGCAAGATCAATAGAAAGCCCACGGATTGGGAGAAGATCTTTACTAGCCATACAACGGACAAGGGTCTCATATCTAAAATATACTTGGAACTCAAAAAATTAAACCACCCAACAACAAATCCTCAAAGAAACAACTGCCCAATAAGTAAGTGGGCGAAAGACTTAAAGAGAAGCTTCTCTGAAGAAGAAAGAAGGATGGCCAATAGACACATGAAGAAATGTTCAACATCCCTAGCCATAAAAGAAATGCAAATCAAAACAACATTGAGATATCACCTCACTCCAGTTAGAACGGCAAAAATCAAGAACTCTAACAACAACAGATGCTGGAGGGGATGTGGACAGAAAGGAACCTTACTTCATTGTTGGTGGGAATGTAAACTTGTTCAACCACTTTGGAAAGCAGTATGGAGGTTCCTCAAAAGACTTCACATAGAACTCTCCTATGACCCAGCAATCCCACTTTTGGGCATTTACCCTAATGTTCACAAAAAAGACCACACTAAAGCTACCAGCACAACTATGTTTATTGCAGCATTATTTACCATAGCTAACATATGGAACCAACCCAGATGCCCCTTTGTAGATGAATGGATCAAGAAAATGTGGTATATATACACAATGGAATTCTATGCCTCCATCAGAAAGAATGACATTTCTCCATTTGTTAGGAAATGGAAAGGCTTGGAAAAAATTATATTAAGTGAAGTAAGCCAGGCCCAAAGAAACATAGGTCCCATGGTTTCCCTTATTTGCAATATCTAGTATAGGTATGAGTCAAGCGGAAAAAGTCAGAGAATGTGATGTTAGGAAAACGAACCTCAAATATGTATTTTAATGTTTTTGTTTCTTTCATGCATGTGTTTCTAACGCATTTATAAGATTATTTCTTTGTTGCTTTGTATGTCCCTCCCCCACAGTGTAACCCCCGCTTTCACTATATTTGATGTCAGTATAACATGTGGAGGAGATGGGGACCAACAAGTCGTTTAAGGATTCAGGTGGACCTGTTGCAACAATGAGAAGTACAAAATGTCATGTCAAAACCAGCTTTACAATGTCGGTGTGGGGGGGGGGGAGGGGGGTATTATTGGGTGGGGGTGAGTGGGGAGGCTGGGAAGGGAGGTGAAGGGTAAACAAAGGAGGAGGCTGCAATGCTTGGTAAGGAATATATGCATTTTCCTGCCCATGTAATTGTAACCCCTCTGTACAGTATGTTCTCAAATAAAATAAAATAAAATTAAAAAAAAATCTATTTAGCCCAACACAAACTTCATCTAATTGATCCTTTAGTAAATTCAACTTTTCAATTTTCACTTCTTTGCATTTTCTCCATGCATGAATGAAACCAAGAAATGAAGGATCATAAATAACCACTTGAATCTGTTTGCATCTGTAGTAATATGTATGCAAATCTTTTTCTCATTTTCTATACATCATCAAATAACTATTTGCATACAATATACACTTAGGTATAAATATTCTAAAAACTGATGAAATCCAAGTATGTCAATAATTATAGAATGTGAATACAAGTATTTATAGTGCTATTAATATTACAGTCTACATGTTATATTAATTATAAAAATGTTATTACATATTTTATCAGAGAAATTAGTATCCTCTGATTTTGGTGTCTGAGTCCTACTAGCAGGCCTTAATTAAAATCAAAGAGATCTGTATTTGTTGGCTCAAACGAATATTTCTGAAAGCAATTGACTCATAGGGGATTGTTCAAATATATCAGAAGGGCCTTAGAAAGTTGTACCACGTTTACATGATTACCTATGATTGATTCAAGAGCCACTAAGCAATCATATTTCACTTTACCATCACTGTAATTATTCCCATTGTAAGAAGAATCATTCACATAAGCCATATGATATAAGCTTGTCCTTAAGTTATTATTTTCTACGAAATTATATCCAAATGATACACTACACTGAGTTAAAGCAAAAGTTGCAAAGTGTATTGGACGATGTAACTCCTTCCATATATACATGTTGAAATTCTATTCCCCTGTCTGGTGACATTAGAATCAATATTTCAGAGATAACACTACAATAATGATCCTGATAAAAGAAACCTTATATAACTACTCTGACATGTGAATGTCCAGCAAATGATGAGCCAGAAATTGGACCCCCATAAGACAAGGAATTGCTTTGAACAACCATTTTTATAATCAATGTCTAAATTTCGAGCATATGGGTAATATACTCCTGATGGTTTTAAAACACTTACTTTGAAGTATTCTCTTATAACAGCTCAAAGGCTGACTAAAGACAAAGTAGTTTTGAGTTAATATCCCAAATTCTGATAAAAAGAGATTCATAATGTTTTATTATTTGAATTTTAATCTCCAAGTCTCCAACATAAAATATTTTAAAATGGGAGTTGATTTGAGGTTTAACTCTATTCAACTATCATAATTAATATTTTCAATATTTTTATTATCTTTAAGTAGTTGTACAATGGAATTGCCATTCACTGAAACAGTTTATGGATACAGTGCATCTTGATCAATGTCACCTCTTTCAACATTCTCATCCACCCCTTCCAATCAACCCAGTCCTTATGTAACTCAAGATTATGTTATGGAATTACTTGCCATTTAACCAAGCAGTTTCTGTGTACAATGCACCTGAAATTGAGTTACCACTTCAACATCTTCACCCCCATTTCACACTACCCTTTGCTTTGTATATTTCAATTCTGGGAATTATACAATGGATTCTTGCCCGTATTCTATCCTTTTCACCTTCAATTTCCTACCCCTCCTATATTGCCCTCCCCAGTTGTCCTGTCTTGTAGTACATATTTACTGGTATTTATTTTGTTGGGCTTTGACTTAGTCTTTTTTGTCTTTTCTTTTTTTGTTTGTTTGATTGTTTCTCCAAAATTTTATTTTAATTTAAATTACAGGACCAGCCAGATATTCTGATGAGAAAGTCACTTTTCCTCAGGAGATGGGAAATGCTTCCATGGCATAGTTAACAACTGTATACATCTCTACTTTTTTGTGTTTATCAAGGAAGCGCTAAAAAAATCACATTAGGTCACTGACTTAAGTAAAATTAAACCTTTATAACACAAAATTTCCATAGTGTATTCTAAAGTAGTTGAACAAGATTACATTCCCACCAACAGTGTAATAGAGTTTTCTTTGGGCCACAACCCTATCAATATCTTTGATTGTTCATTTTTTTCATAATTACATTGTAACAAGGGTGAGATGAATCTGTGTTGTTTGCATTTGCATTTCTTTTATGGAGAGAGATGTGTCTATTTGTCATTTTTTTTAATTGGTTGTGGGGCCTAAACTCGGGGCCTGGGCACTGTCCCTCAGCTCTTTAGCGCAGGGCTAGCACTTTACCACTTGAGCCACAGCACCACTTCCAACTTTTTCTGCTTATACGGTGCTAAAGAATTGAACCCAAGGCTTCATGGATGCAAGGCAAACACTCTACACTGAGCCACCTTCCTAGCCCCTTATTTGTCATTCTTACTTCTTCTAAGAAGTTCTCTTTAAGTCTTTACCCCATATATTAATTGGATTCTTGTTTATTTGAGGGTTTATTTTTGTTGGGCTTAACTTTTTGATCTCTAAATATGGGTTAGTTATGTGAACCCTTGTCTGATGCTTACCTAGTAAAAATCTTCTTCCATTCTGTTCTGCTTTTATATATCCTGCTAACTATTTCCTTTGCCATGAAGAAAATCTTCAGTATGATGCAATTCTATTGATCCAGAAAGAATGAAAATACACCATTAATAAGAAATGGAAAGACTTGGAACAAACTTATACGAAGAGAAGAAAGACAGACTCAGAGAAATATAGACTTCCTAATTTACCTCATTTCTTGTAGTAGAATGTGCCTCTAATTCTGCAAGTAAACACAGTTGGATGGTAAAAGAAAAAACATTACACTTAAACATGATAAATTTTATGGGATTCTAAACATTTATACGGTGAGATCAAGGGAGGATGCCCTTTGAATAGGATCACGAAGGCTCAATAGCTATATGAATATTATGATATAAAATAATGTTCATTAAAATGATCTCCAAGAAATGATGAGAGTTTTTTTTTAATATTTTGCTTTTTCCTTCTGTGTTGTGATAGTGTTATTTTTTTTTAATTTCTGCACCTTTGGTCTTATATGTAAGTTTGGAAAGTGCAAGGGGGAACACAGAAATGGAGGGACAAAGGGTGAACAAATGCATCAGTGCTACTCAATGGACACTACATTATAGAAGAACTATACAACTTTTTGGGGAGGGAGGTTGAAAGGGAATAACTGGGAGACCAAGAAGAAAGAGGGGACACTGTTCAAAAAGAAATGTGCTCACTATGTGACTTAAGTAATTGCAACCCTTCAGTACATCATCTTTATTGTAGCCAGAGTACCTCAATAATATTAGATAAAATATGCTTTAAATTAAAAGTGGTATGAATGTAAAAAGAAACAAAGAAGGACATTAAATATTGATAAACTTTCCATCACAGGGATATAACAATTCTAAATACTCCAGAGCTCCCAAAATCATCAGACAAATTCTACTTACCCTAAAAACATGCATACGTCCAAATACATTGCTGGTTGCTTGAATACATTATTCTTACCTCTGGACAGGCCATCCAGATAAAAATTTAGCAAAAAAAGTCAGAGCTAAATAAATACATTGACAAGCTATACCTAACAGATATCTACAGAATATTTCACCTAGCAGTGTCACAATATATATTCCTCTGAGCAGCCCATGGAACGTTCTCCAAAATAGATCATATCTAGATCACAAAAATATGTCATAATACAAAAATAAAAAATAAAATTACTCTTTGCATCTTGTCAGTCCACGATGGGACCAAGTTTAATCTCGACATCAAAAGAAATCACAGAAAATTCTGAAACTCACAGACTGAATAACACATTGCTAAATCATCAGTGACTCACTGAAATGATATGGAAGGAATTTCCAAAATTTATGGAATTCAGTGGAATTGAACACACAAAATACTACTACCCCTGGGACACAATAGCACAGGCAATACTCAGAGAAAAATTTCTTTGAGTATATCATCAACAAATTAGAACAATATTGAACCAGCACTAATGATGCATCACTAGGTCCTTGAAGAGCAGGAACAAGCCAAACCAAAACCTGTATACAGAAATAATACAAATTAGATTAAAGAAATAAATGAATCAGAGTCTAAAAAAAAACACAGTCATGATTGAATTTTATCTACTAGTAGCTCAAAAATTTGACAGATTAATGTCAACATAGCTTTTTTCAGAGATAGACTCACCCAGCCCAAATGAGTGAACAAAACAAACTTCTAAGATTCTAAGAAAAAACATTTTGTTTACCTTTTTAAAATAAATTTACTCTGTTGTTCTTATTAAGGTGATTTATAGATGGATTACAATTCCATGAGTCAGGTAATGAGTACATTTCCTTTTGTGAAATGTCTTCATTCCCCTCCCTTGTTCCCAGTCTCACCCTGCTGTCCCCCACCCATGTGTTAAATAGATAACTTTCATCAATGTTCAATGAATTCCATTGCTGCAATTTTTCACTCTTTTCCCTAATGCTCTGTGCCCACCTCCCCACTTTTCTGAAGACGTACAATGAATAGACCAGGCATAAGTTAAAGAAGACCAAATCATCACAAGCTATAAACAACAACAAGCACAAATCCAAAAAGGAATTTTCTGTTTTCACGACTCACAGCCTGTTTAATTATGTCTATCTTGTTATTTAAATATAATTGCTTTTTATCATAAAGTCAATTCAAGGATTAAGGTGTGATAACATAATTTTCCTTTCTATTTAATAATGCTTTTTATTTTAATATTAAGGTTGAAAATAACCCAATTCAAGTTTTAGTGAAATTTGAAGGTTCAGATTTAAAGTTAAAGTTTCAAAATGGCTAATAGTTCCATTTTGGCAACGAAAATGAAAAACGCATGTTTTATCCTCAAGAATGTCATTATTTCATGTGCAAAGAAGAAACTAAATGCAATATTAATTCAGTGGAAATAAGGAATAAAAAACTTATTCAATGCATCAATTCCATAGATCATATCTATTGATAAAATTAATAAAACTTGTTTTAAGTAGATTACTTAAGACATGAAGTAAGTGATAATTTTCTTTTCTAGGTGTAGTTGATATAGAAATCAAAGCCCAAAGATTCCATGTGAATTTACACATATGCTTGTCTCATCACAATATTATTTGAACTGAGAACCGGATTAGAATAAAAAAATCATGCAAATGTTTAGCTGTATTTTGTGAGTAATATGTTCGTTTTATATCTATTTTATTTGAAAAATCTGGAAAATTTATTTAAGTCACATCAACATTAATGAGAAATAAATATCTCCTAGCTCCTTAAAAGAGAATCAATAAAAAAAAGGAAACAACAAAGAAAAAATTGAACCCCATTTTGTACGTGGTTTTTGTATATTGTGGTGCTTTGCAAGTGTGGATTATGTGACTATCCCATGAATCTTGGCTCAAATCACAAGGGCTAGTAGAAGAAATTTTCAAAATCTAGAGCAGCTAACACAGCTGTGCAGTTGTTTGTAGGTTTCACTACAGTCACAGCTGGACATCAACTGTACAAAGGTACTAATACTACTGATTTGGAGGCAAGAATGTGATGAAAAACAAACTTTTATCTTCTTAGATGAAGTTAGAAGACCACACTTTAACAGCTTACTAAACGATCAGCCCTTTGAATAACAGTGCCATTTTTAAGGCACTCTAGATAATTGAAATCCTTCATCCCTGCACAACCATTAATGCCTTTCACAAATCATTGCCGAGGGCAATTTCTAGTTCTATTTGATATTTCAAATGGCTTAGGAGTGACATAAACAGTAATTCAATTTTTGAGAAAACTTAATTTAGATTAAGCAAACAAATCAGATTCAACTCCATAGCATACCCTTTAGGGAAAATGAATTAAGGAATAGGGCATGTCCTTTGTTATTTAATATTAGACATTAGGGCAAAATGCCAGAAACAGACTGCAAGACGGAAACAGAAGTCTTTGTTAAGATATATTAAACATTACCTAGGGACAAGTAATTTTACCTACATTTTCTATTATATGATGATATATTTTTGTCTGCTAATCAGAAAGACTCAAAAAGATTTTTAATTATGATATGAAAAATGCATCATCATGAATGAATGAAATCAGGAAGTAGATGGCTCAGGAGCTGGTTGGTTCTGTTAAATATTCTCATTAGTTTGAATGATCTGATGTTTTTGTATGTGCAAAATTATGAATGTATTTTATGTCTGGACAAGAAAGTTTGATTATTAGATCATTGTCTGATACCCAATGTTAAGAAACTAACCTAAGTCAGAGTGTTAAATATATATGGGTGTGTGCGTGTGTCTGCAAGTTTATATTTAGACGGCAGTACCTTAATTCCCTCAGGGTATATACTTAATTCTATTAGTTATAATACATTAATGACAGTACATTAACATTTTGAGACATATTTATATGTTCCTATGATTGCATGAACAAACTAAAATTTATGTTTTGGCTATGAGTTTTTGAAATGTCAGCTGAAAGTATGAGCATTTGGAATCTTGAGAAAGATATCAATGGCAAACATTTCAGTATAGATCAATTTTAGACAACCCTTGCAAGGATCTGTAATTTATATGAAATGCAACTTTCATTGAATTTCCAAGGCTACAATATTCTAGAAATTTGTAGGAAAACCAGTTAAATTATGGAAACATAAAAGTAATGTGATTATTGTATACAGTTTTACATTTTAGTTTTGTCAAGTAAAAGTACTATTTATTGCTTCTGTATAGGAAGGAAAACCGTAATTATTAGAATTTGTGCCGTATTTCACATTGGGAAACTTTGTCTGTATCAAAAAGTTTATTTCTTTTGTTTCTGCTTTCCTATTCATGATTCTGTTTCTCATAGTATTACTCTAAGGACTTTTTCTTTTTCCCAGTTTGGAGTTGAACATACCTCATGCTCTCAGTTTGTTTGCTAACAGTAGTCAGTCTACCATTTGAATCATGTATCCAGCCCAGAAATTTTTGTAGTTAATTGGAGAAATAACCTCATGAACTTTCCTCCCAGCCTGAAAACCATTATCCCTCGAGTCTCATCCTTCTTAATCACTAGGATTATAAATTTGAGTCATGGACCCCAAGAGTCAATGATTTTTCATATCTTATAGATTGCACATGTTTGCTAGTAGTTGTAATAATAAACTACCACAGATTGGGTTTAGGATTAACACTGTAAATACATTGCCTCTGAGTTGGTGGAACTAGAACTGCAAGATCAGAGTTGGCTTTTGATTCCTCTTTCCTTGGCATATTCAAAGCATTCTGCTACTCTTGGAGGAGACTTCAAATTAAATGCTACCTTTGAGATTCTGTTTCCATCTGCAGTCACTTGCTAAGACAATGGGTTTTTGATCGTTAGTATGATTTCAGTGGGACAGAACCCAACACATTACATATTACTTAATTGATAGAAGAAAAACTCTAATAGAAAATTATTTGTTTTGGGCATGGAAGTTATGGTTATACTGTACAAAATAGTAAAAGAGGTAAACGTTTTATTAAAGCTTGTAAAAAGAGTATGAAGTCTTGACATTAGACATGCCAAATTCTTACACTGGCACACCCTTAAATTCCTAGAGGTACCAGAGGATTTAACCTGAAACCCTATACTTGTGAAACAGCATCTCTACTACTATCATACCTGCAGATTATAATTGGATTGCTTACTTTGAGTTAGTATCACTATGCCTGGGCCTGCTTGGACTGCGGTCTTCTTAACACAAGCATAAAACATTGCACCCAGCAAATGGTTAGAATTTCTGAAACATCTGGAACATCTGAAACATTTGTGTCTGGGATCGCCTGAAACTGGAATTCTCTAATCTCTGTTTTCCAAGTAGATAATATTTTAGGTTTGAGCCACTTTAACCAATAAAAGCATACAATTTCAAAATATCTTGATATTGCATATATTTGTGCTTAAAATGTATGGCTAACCTTAATTTTCACCCGCTTTTTTTAGTACTCTGAGTTGAAAACATTGGTATTCTTGATATTAGTGGCTTTGTTTTGGATGGAATCCCATCTCAATCAAAAAATTCTTCCAAAAGTTTATGTCAATAATCATGGAAAAGAAGGCTTCAGGTTGGAAAAAACACACTGTTAATAAATTTATAAATGCAGTATACTCATAGTGTTAGTCAATGGTTTCTTTAGTGTGAGGAGGAAGGTAGAAATGTGAAAGATGTAAGGTCTCTGTAGAAATACTGTAGCTGTCACTTCAGGTTATCTTCCTTCCCTAAAGCTTGCTTTATTAAAACCCTCTGGGTGCATATTGGTTGGACTGATTAGTAATCTTCTCCAGGAAATGAAGCTGATTTTACAAGGCTGATGGTGTGGTAAATAAAGGAATGATCAGAATAAGCACTGATATTGTCACAGATTGAGCAGATCAAATTAACTGCTGAACAGCAAAACTAAGCAAAGTTTCAAGTCTCATTATTCACATTGGAACATATATAGATAGTACATAAGCACATACATATAAACATACATATACATACATACATGAAAATTTAAATAACCAGTAGAATATATAGAAACTTGGTATGACAAGTGTTAATCTATATGAAATTGGTTGCAGGAAAGGTACAGTAAAATATAAATAGTTTAGCATAGATCTTGCATAGATTTTGTAAAGGATGAAAATTTTTCCTTCATTATACACTTTACAAATATCTTTAGAGTTCGGGGAAGATGGCAGAGGAGAAGCTGGAGGCTAAACAAGCTCTCGCATAGAAAGCAGTTTTAGTGTTCCAGTGAACAGTCCTAAGCCAAAGAGTCACAACAAGTGTGCCATCACAGGACAGGGAATTAGGCCAGAGAGGGAAAATCCAGGCAAGGAGACAGATCTGAGCAATTGCCAGCAGCCACCGCTTTGAGGCGTTGGCCCTAGCCATCATACCTGCAACACAGAGAGTCTGGGATGAAGAAGCCCAATGCGGTGGTAGAGCAGATTCTACTCAACACCAGCCAGAACCGACAAGGAAAAGACATCTTCATCCTGGAGTTCGCCGCAGACCAGAGAAGACCCAGGAACCAAGACTCGGCATGAGGAGAAGCCTAACGTCCTCACTCCTTCTCAGGGAGCAGAAGAGGGGAGGCCACCCCTTCCCCCCCACTACCAGAGATCTCCATCTTTGATACTGACAAAGCTCGGATGAGCTAGCTCCAACTCAGGCCTTGGAAAAAAACTTGAGTCATTTAGCAGGTCACAAGAACCTAACTGACCTGCCAGACTCAGCTGCACCAGGGAAAAGTCACCCAGCTCAGGGGCAAGCCCCATGAGTGTCTTTCTTCACTGGGTAATCAGAGTCAGAGGCTGCTCCTCCCTTTATCAGTGTCAACAATCAATTGAAATTCAGTAAACAGAAACCCTGAGTGTGGCTCCAGGCTAAGCTCTGTGAGTTTCTCACAAACTAACTGCTGTTTGCTGAAAGGCCTCAACTCTACCTAGTCTCATCACAGCATCTCCAAGACTTGAGGAAATAGCCATCTCCCTCTTTTGTGATACTCAAAGCAGATCTCCCTCCCATTGAACTCACCTGGGAGGAGGATCACAAAATCTTGGGTAAAGCAGAGCGTTTTTCTGCCTGCTCAAACAAACTGACTTAAACCAACCAAGCCACAGGAAAATCAAACACCACAAGCAGACCAGAGACTCCAACAAGAGGCTGGTAACAGACACAAGGGAGATGCAGCATCTTCCCACCTCTCCCAAAAAAAAAACAAAGAATTTTTTTCTTTTGTTATTTTTTGTACATTTTATAAAAAATTTTTTTCTATAACTTTTTAAAATTTTTAATTTTTACCTTTTTTGGAAAAAATTATTTTCTAGTAACTTTTTTTTCTTCCTTTTATAACTTTTATTTTTATTTTAGGGGTATATGTGTCTGCATTCTCTTTCTTTCTTTTTCTTTTAAAAGTTTATTTTATTTTATTTTTGTTTTTTTGTTTAGCTCTACTGAACTTCTGATCTTTTCTCTTTCTTTCTCATTCTTTTCACCTTTTCTCCTCTTTCGTTCTTCTTTATGTGACTTAATTGCTGTTCTTCACATCCTCTGATACACCCATAGTCGATTAATAGACCTTATCCCACATTGTGTACACACTTAATCCAGAAATTTATTACTCAATTCAAAACTTCTTAGACTTAAATTCCTTAATAGCAGTAATACCTCTTTCTACCTATATAATATTTTAAGTATTTTTATTTTTAAGTTTTTCACATCTCCTTTATATTCCTCCCCTTTTCTCAATATATCCACGTTCTTCTCTGAATATTTCATATTCAAATCTGTATAATTTTTCAGCATTGCTATGTTAATTTTTAATTTTTACTTTTCTAAATTTTGGGGTCTTCTTTTTCCCCTTTCTCTTTCTTCTTATTTCTCTCTCTCTCTACTTTCATCCTATCCAACCTATTTCCTGCTTTATTGTGCCTTAATCCATGATACATAATTAAATGGAGGCATAATTTAATACCTAATAACTATTAGTAATATATGTAATTTAATAATATATAGACATCACATTCAATAATTATATTTATATATTTAAATATACAGTGCAAGATACATCTACATCTTTATATATATATATATATATAGGTATTTGCAATAATTTACACACCTATACATTTATATATTGGCCACTCCTGGGGCTAGAACTCATGTCCCGGGAACTGCCTATAGGTGAATTTTTTTGAGGCTGTGGTGCTTACACTGACCCCATGATGATTTGGGCATTCCAAGCCCTGAGTTCAAATTCCAGCAGTGGCAAAGGCAATAGGTGGAGTAAGAATCCAATGTTGACCTGTTTTCCTTTCTGTGGAAATATTGTGTCCTAGGTACAATATGTAACATTTATGCAAATACATATATGATATGTATTATACAAATGTATATAAATATTATTTTTGCCAGCTCTGGGCTTGGAATTCACACCCTGGAAATGCTCCTGGATTTTTTTTCTTCCAGGTGGTTAGCTTCCACTCCACCCAGAGCACAATAGAGTTACCCAGTTCCTGAGTTCAAATCCAGGTATGGCAGATAAAATGGCCTAAATTCCTAGCCATGACCTTATCTTATTGGGGGGCAGGCACGGGGCTTGAACTCAGGTCATCACAACTCTGCCTCAGCCTTGATTACCCTAGGCTGGGGTGCAGCTTTTACACACACAGATGATCCAGGGATCCTAGGACCCGAGTTCAACTCCCAGCCCTGCAAAAAAAAAAAAAAAAAAAAAAAAAAAAAAAACATGATGGAGGAAGAAATACCAGGAAGTTTTACTCAACAGTTTTAACCTTTGTTTCCTTTGCACTGTGACCATCCTCGATCTCAATGACTCGGTTGAAATTGTACCTGACCTTGCATGGCCGAAGGCTGGTGGGCTCTCAGTGAAGCCTGAGCCCAACCCAGACAGCTCGGCCCTGGGTTCGATCATGGGAATGCCAACTACACACAGCTGAAGATCCTAAAGAACTCGTTCCTATCTATAGGAACACTAGTAGAATGTTTGACATGAACTAATTAAATTACTAATTAGCTAGTCTTTCTAGTATAAGATTGTACACAATAAATATAGGCCATTGATTAATTTAATTAATATTTTATTAAGTCTCCTACCGTGATAAATTAATGGAGGTATAATTTGATACCAAATAATTGGTAATAATAGAATATATAAAAATAAGATATAGACATCATTCTTTATATAAAGTAATACACTAGAATCTACATAAATGTATGTCTCTCTACATAAATTTATTTATAGATGCATATACATATACACACTCTGCAGTATACACATCTGCTTATATATTGGCCACTCCTAGGGCTTGATTTCAGGTCCTCAAATTTGCCCGACAACTTCACTCGCATCAGACTGCTGTGTTAACATTGACCCATTCATGAAGTGGGCCATCTAGACAAAGAGTTCAATTCACAGAACTCTCAAAAACTTAATCCTGGTGAAAGAAGCCAATTGTCCCACTTGCTTTCCTTATCAGTGAAAGTTCTGTGTCTCAGGAATGATGGATAATACATAGGCAAATCTATTCCCTATGTAATAGGATGTAAAAAAATTTATACATGTAATCATACTCTCTAAAATATATAATAAATACATAAAAAAAGAAAATGAATAACTACACTAACTGCAATATGCAGTAAACATGTATATTAAGTATAAATCAGGTATTTAAAATATATACAAATATTATTTTTTCGAGTGCTAGGGCTTGAATTCAGCCCCTGGGCACAGGCCTGACTTTCTTGTCTTCTAGCACGGTGGGCTTCCCCTTCTCACACAGTGCTGCAGATTTACCCAGACCCTGAGTTCAAATAACAGTCCTGGCAGAAAAAATGGTGTGAATTCCAAGCCAAGGAGCTCTCATAATTTTTAAAATATTTTTAATGTATATATGTATTTTCATTTTGTCAAGTACAAGGTTGAACTCAGGGTGTGGCAACTCTGCCTCAGCATTGATCACCCTAGATTGGGTTGCAGCCACTGGATCCACAGCCGAACCTGGGTTCCTGGGCCTCAATGGCTGAAAGGAAAAAAAAAAATTAAAACGACACAGAATAAAAATACAGAAACTTGCAGATGGCTGCCAGTTTTACATTTGTTTTCTTTTCAATGTGACCATCCTGGGTCTGAATGACACAGATGAAAAATGTTCATAACCTGGCATTGCTGAAGGCTGGCAGGCTTCTAAGGAAGCCGTAGGCCAACACGGCAACATAGGCCTTGTGTTCAAAGCCGGGTCCTGAACCCTACCAATGGAGGGAGATCCTAAGAGTCTCCTTCCTATTCATAGGAATACTGATGGAAGGTTATGAATGTGAAGTTTGAATTAGTTGTTCCTGAATGATACTACTATAAAATTAGAAAGAGATTTTAGAAGGCCGATGGATTTTAATGAATATTTGTGACACATTAAAAGAATACTATTAATTACATGGACACAATCATTTCGGAACAGTGATTGATTTAATTAACAATTCATTAAGGATGAAAACAGTAATATTAATTACATGGAAGCATAATAAATACCCAAGAATTGGTAGGAATCTAGCCTATATAACTGAATAATGTATACACATCTCTAGCACTCTATTAACATCTATATTTATTTGTGTACTGCCATCTGCATGTCAATATGTTCTTATTTTGTCAACCCCTGGGACTCTATCTCAGGTGCTGGAAACAGCTTATCAGCTCCATATGCCACAGGCAGGCGTGCTGATACTCACCCATTCATGAATTGGGCCTTCTAGGCTTTGAGTTCAGATGCCAGCATTCACAAAAATTGAATCGTGGAGTAAGAAGCCCATGGTGACACATGTTCTCCTTTTCTGTGAAAGTCCTGGGTGTCAGGTGTGAAGTTTCATACATAGGCAAATAATCTATATCCTATGTAACAAATGCAGTAAATATTCTATATGTAATAGCACTCAATAAAATAAATAGTAAATAAATGAATGAGACGAAAAATAAAATGAATAACTGCACTAAGCGTAATTTGGAGTCAACATACGGGGCTTGATCTCAGGGCCTGGACACCAACTGTCAGCTGAATTGGCTAGAGGCTGCTATGCTGGGAGTCACCCATTCATGAACTGACCCTTGTAGGCCCTGAGTTTACATCACACCACTGCCAAAAATTTAACCTTGGAGTGAGAAGTGGAGCATGACACATATTTTTCTTTCCTGTGAATGTGCTCGGTGTCAGGTAGGATGTATAATTCCGATGCAAATCTATATGCTATGTAATAGGTTGTAATAAATGTAAAAAGTGTCATAGATGGAAGAATTGTCACTATAATAAATGATAAGAGTATTGAAATAGTAGTGAATCCTTCTAGGATAAAATTAGGTGCAATAAGTATAGAGGTGCATTAAGTTTAATCAATATTTTATTAAGCATTAACAGAATAAAAATTGCATGGAGACATAATTAAATACCTAATTGGTAGTAACACATGATTCATACATAATTTAATTATATATAGATATGTGTCTCATGTATAAAATATGTAATTATATATATGGATGTATGTGCATATATATACATATATATATATATATACATATATATATATATGTATATATATATATATATGTATGTATATCCCAGCAGGTCTGAGATTCAGAAAAATCCTGAGGTTAAACTGGGAACGGTGAGGGGAGCCCCAGAACATGCAGTGTCTTGAAAGAAGTCTCTGTGTTTTGAGCTCATTGTATTAAATACAAATTTCCTAGCTTGGTGCCATTCATCAGTGCTACTCAGGAGTTTCACCTATAGAAATACATACATACATAGACAAAGACATAGAAGTACAGGCTTTTTTTGAGGGAGCAGGTCCTGAGGTTGAACTATGAACCTAGGCGTTGTCCTCAAGCTCCTTTTGCTCAAGGGTAATGCATTAAGCTTGAGTCACAGCCTCATTTTTGCGTTTTTATGTGATCTCTTAGAAATAATAGTGTCATGGACTGGATTCAAACTGTGATTCTCTACTTCTCAGCCTCCAGAGGACCTGGGATTACAGTCAGCAGCCACTGTCACCTTCTTTCTTTTTTTCTTCACTTTTTTAATTTTATAATTTTTTATTATTGTGAAAACATTGTACAGAGAGGTTACAATTACAAGGGCAAGATAGTTTCCAATACTATCTCTTCCCCTCTCCACCCTCTACTCCCAGCCCCCTACCACCACCATCCCCACCCCAACCCCGCACTCCACCAATGTTGTAAAGTTCATTTTTCGACATAATTTCTTGTATATCTCATTGTTGTAATGGGTCCACCTGTAAACCTATATAAACAGTTTGTTTTTTCCCTTCCTCTCCAAAAATTATATCAATATCAAATACAGTGAAAGCAGGTCTTATACCCTGGGAGAGGTACATACAAATCAACAAAGAAATATGTTGGAAAAAAATTGCAAGAAAAAACAAAATATTTGAATCCTTATCTTGGGTTTCATTTCGCCTAATATCAACTTGTCTGAGAGTTTCTGTTTGTCTCAGACATATACTAGTTATTGCAAATAAGGGAAACCATGGGACTTATATTTCTTTGGTCCTGGCTTACTTCACTTAATATAATTTTTTCCAAGTCTTTCCATTTCTTAACAAATGGGGATGTGACATTGTGGCTTAATTGGTAGAACACTCACCTTGAGCTGAAGAACTGAGCGAAAATGACCAGGCCCAGTGTTCAAGCCCCACGACAGACAAATTTTTTTAATAGAAATTTACTTCTTTAATTTTATAATCTGGACAATCTGACTTCTTAACAAGGTTATTCCAATGGTTTGAATTTATAAGTAAACTATCCAATGTTTATTAGAGCTGTTTTCACTGAGAATGATTTTCTCTCTTCATCTCACCCTCTGGTCTGAGGCCAAAAGTGAGAAATGAGTGTCACAGTATTTGGGAGCAAATATCCACAGGACATGCCAGTTCTGCCACTTAGCATTGAGCTGAGGTAAATTTACTGTCTCAGGATGACAGGAACGAAAGTTGGAGTGATCCTCATACTGTCTGAATTTCTCATTTTACCTATAAAATGATCTAATAATTATGAGTGTTTTGTGTCTCCAACCTGAATTATCTAGAACCCACTAGTAGCATCTTCATGTTTCCATTTTTCTCTAGTACATCTTGAGATTTAGACTAAGAGTTTCTGTGGAGCAGCTCCTCAGCAAATCCCTGAGAAAAGCTACTTGAAACCTCCTCAGGAGATAGCCATTCAAAGCTATCTGAACAGGAAAGTCTGTGAGACACTTGTCTCCAATAAAACACCAGAGAACCAGAAGTGGAGCAGTGGCCCAGGGGGTAGAGCTCTAGCTTTGAGAGAGAAAACCGAGCAGGAGATACAAGCCAGACCAGGCAGGAAAGCCTGAGAGTTGCTTATGTCCAATTAATGACCAGATGGCTCGAAGTGGAGCTGTGGTGGTGGTAGAGCCTCAGCAATGAGCAAAACATCTCAGGAACACATCAGAGCCTGAGTTTAAGCCTTGGGGTGGCTACAAAAAATCAAAAAGAGCAGGCCAAGTTAATGTATCAGTGCCTACTTATGTGGGTATACATATTACCTCCCCGAGTGCAAACAGACCTATGCAATTCTTCTGCTTTTATTTACTGGTTTAGTTTTCAGATATGGTAGTTGCTCACACTGCATCATTCTCTTCATTTCAGGCCATTTCTTTTCTCTTCCAGGTTTCCAGGCCTGTGTCCTTATATGATGCACAGTTAAGCTCTCAGCAGCCTTTATTTACATTTTATTATGAGGCGAAGGCAGCAACAGTCACAAATCAGGTAGAAGAATGGAAGATCAGGATTTGTAGAAGTAACCGGTATTCAGAAAATTAAACTTGGGAACATGAAATGATTGCATACTTATGTATAAACTACCATTAAGAAACAATGAGGAGGCTGGGAGTATGGATTAGTGAGAGAGTGCTTGCCTAGCATGCAAGAAGGCCTGGGTTTGATTCCTCAGATGCACATACACAGACAAGGCCAGAATTGTTACTGTGGCTCAAAGTAGCAGAGTGCTGTAGACAGTGCTCAGGCCTTGAGTTCAACCCAAGAACTGGCAAAGAGATAACTAGTTAGGTAGGTAGATAGAAAGAAGGAAAGAAAGAAAGGAAGAAAGAAAGGAAGAAAGAAAGAAAGAAAGAAAGAAAGAAAGAAAGAAAGAAAGAAAGAAAGAAAGAAAGAAAGAAAGAAAGAAAGAAAGAAAGAAAGAAAGAAGGAAAGAGAGAAGGAAAGATAGGTAGAAAGATAGATAGGTAGAAAGATAGATAGGTAGAAATATAGATAGAAAGTTGATAGATGAATCTGGTCTTAGATATCTTGAGGAAAGAAGGGAACACTTCTCAATCATGAGGCCTTCTGCAGTGTGCCAGGAAACCAGCATCGCCTTCACATAACCACAGAGCAGGAAGACTGTCTCTGTCCCATTTCTCAGGCAGCCAAGAGCCCCAAAGTCAAGAGAGCAGAGCCAGGTTCTAACTCAGGTGCCTGGAGACAGAGGAGAAACAGCCCTGCCTCCCCTTGGACTGGGGATTTTCATTAATGATGTGGAGAATGAAGCAAGGAGAATAGACTGGCAGAGGTAGAAGAAGGGTCTTCAATCCTGACAGATGGAGAGTCAAAAACCCACTCCCTAAGACCAGAGAGCAGGGTTTTCTACTCTGTTCCTCCCTTCTCCCCCACTAAACTGGCTCTGTATTAGTAACGTAAAGATAGCCTGAGGCTCCCTTCACGTGAAGGAGGAAGATTAATTAGTCATTGTTTGAAGGGGCTGAGAAAAGCCTGACACTGGTGTAACTCTAACAAATGTTTCAGGTTTCATTGCTTCCTGTGCCTGGAATGAATGAACTGGTTTTGCAGCTCACTTCATTGTTGAGTGTGTACATTCTGCCTCCTAATGTGTTCCTCGGAATGGCCCAGTTCCTTAGTGGCTCACAGGCTGGTGTGCTCATGTAGACCCATTGGGCAGTTGGGCCACCTAGGTCCAAAGTTCGAATCCCAGCACTGCCAAAAATTCACCCTGATGTGAACAGCCAGTCATTGCACCTGTTTTCCTGTGCTGTGCAAGTCTTGGGTCTCAGCGAGGAGGGAGAATTCTCTATAGGCAACTCTATAGCCATGGGAATAGGTTGTCATCCAGGTCAACACAGTTATATCTCTCTATTGGTCCTTCGTCCACCCTGCGAAAGACAGATGGGGTCCAAGGAAAGAGAAGTGTGCTGCTCATCCATTCCCCAACCTCCCTTAGTCCCAGAGACAATCAGATGCAGTGGAGAGTCAAGGCAAGCAAGAACTTGTTTATTATTACATAGCAAGCCTTTTTAAAGCAAAAGACTTCAGAGCACGGAGGGGGAGGAAAAGAAACCAATCAATCACTGTAAAGGTCACAATATCATATGCTTTTCACCTGGGGCCCAGGGTTTAATTGGCCCTAGTGCTTCTGAACTTTCCCTGCCATTCACGAGCTGTTCAGGCACTGACATCACTTTGCTTAATAATGGTAGGCAATCAGATTTTAACATAAACAACTCGGGCTCTGCCCACTCACCTTCCTCTCAGCGTCATCTTTGCTGCTCATGTGCCCCACATCTATCATCCTATTCTCAAGAAAATACACAATACATCAATGAATAAGACACAAAATAAAGAGAATGACTATATCGAATGCAAGATGCTGCCCAACCATGTATGGAAATACAGATCCTATGTTTAAATGATGAATTTATGACTATATTGGCCCCCACCAGGGCTCCATCTCAGGTCCTGAGAACAGCCTAGCTCCTTAGTGCCTCACAGGCTGGTATACTGACCATGACTGATTCACGAGTTGGGCCAGGTAGGCCTTAAGTTCAAATCTCAGCCCCAAAAGATTCACCTTGATGTAGAAGCCAATCAATCCACCTGTTTTCCTGTCCTGTGAAAGTCCTGGGTCTCAGTGGGGATGGAGAATTCTATATAGGCAACTCTATAGCCACGGGAATAGGTTGTCATCCATGTCAGCACAGTTATATCTATCACCATACTCAATAAAATACACAATACATCCCTGAATAAGACACAAAATAAGAAGAATAATTACACTGAATACAAGATGCATATCACATCTATAGGTAAAGAGAGATCCTATGATTACAAAAGGTGGGCTTGCTATTTTGTCCAGTGTTGGGGCTTCAAATTAGGCTCTGGACCAGGCCTGACATTCTAGTCTTGAAGGATGGTGAGCTTCCCCTTTCCCCAAAGTGCAACAGAGCTACTCAGACCTCAGTTCAAATCCCAGCATTGACAAAAGATTCATTCTGTTGTCAGAAGTCAGGCATTGCACATGTTTCCCTCTGCTGTGAATGTCCCGTGTCTTAACTAGGATGGAGAATGCATAGACAACCCTATAACCATGGGAACAGGTTGTCATACATGTCAGCACAGTTATACCTGTCACCATACTCAGTAAAATAAACAATAACTCCATGAATTAGACACAAAGTAAGGAGAAGAGCACCGAATGCAAGATGCTGTCCACACATGTATGTAAATATAGATTCTATATCAAAATTCTGAATTTGTGACTATCTGGCTCTCTCTGGCACTCAATGTCAGGTCCTGGGAACGGCCTATCTCCTTTGTTGCTTACAGGCTGGTGTCCTCACCTTGAACCTTTCCCCAACTGGGCCTGCTAGGCTCAGAGTTCAAATTCTAACACTGCCAAAAGATGAATCCTGATGTGAGAAGCCCATCGATTCACCTGTTTTCCTGTCCTATGAAAGATCTGAGTCTCAGCTAAGATGAAGAATGCATGGGAAACCTTATAGCCAAGGAAATAGGTTGCCATCCACGTTAGCACTGTTATATCTGTCACCATTCTCAGTAAAATACACAATACTCCATGGATAAGACAGTAAATAAGGAGAAGAAGTACACCAAATGCAAGATGCTGTCCACACATGTATGTAAATATAGATCCTATGTTTAAATAATGAATTTATGACTATCATGGCCCACCCTGGGATCAATGTCAGATCTTGGGAATGGCCTAATTCCTTAGTTGCTCACAGGCTGGTGTGTTCGCCTTGAACTATTCGTTAATTGGTCTCCTGCCATTTGGAAGTGGCAGGACCAGGATTCCAAATGTGGGCTCCAGCTCTCACCACTTAAACCTCAGGATAGGGAACTCACCAGTCTGTCCAAAAACATCAGCAAGACCAATGATTAACCAGGCACCAGTGGCTCTCACCAGTCCTCCTTGATACATACAAGGCTGTTATAGGAGGATCATGGTCAAAATCACCCTAAGCAGGAAAGTCCTTGAGACCCCTGTCCAACTTGTGCCAACAAAGCCAGAAGTGGAGCGTGTGGCTCCAGTTGTAGAGGGCTAGCCTTGAGCAAAAGCAGCTCATGCACTGTGCCCAGATCCTGAGTTCATGGTCCGGGACTGGCAACAAACAGACATACAGAACAATCTGTGCAGGCATCCAGCTAAAGCAGGTCACCCTCTTATCCCCAATTGGATTGGACAGCTTTCCCTGGGAAAGGGGCTGCTGTCATCTTGATTCTGCCAATTCTGCCTGCATCACAGGATTCCAGCCTCACCTACATTATTTCTTGGTTCTTTCTGACCAATGGGATAAAAGAATGGTGGCCACGCCCACATTCCCTGCTGCCCTATAGTACTGGGATTCCCTCTGTTGGTTGAAACCACTACCAGCAGTTGAGGAAGCTAGAGGTGGCTGAGTGGTAAGAGACTCGAGGCCTAGGAGGAGAGGCCTTGGTCAGCCCCACCACATGCCCACCCCTGCCCCGGCCCCCTCACCACCTTCCCCTCAGCACAGCGTTTCAAACTTGGTGCTGCTGGCTCAGAACTGCAGTGCCTCTTTGGAGTCCTCAGTCAAAGGTGCAATGGTGTGCTGCCAGCCATCTTGTGGCCCTGATCTAATCATGGCACCCCTGTCCTCTGCTCTGGGCCTGAGTGTCTACCATGTCTCTTCCATCGCTGCTTGTCCTACCCAGAGCAGTTTCCAATAGCTTCTCCCAGCAGCATATGTGAGTGGCCACCACATAAGCCCGTATTCCACGACCCCATATCTCCTCTCCTCCCAACCACCGTGAACCCTGCCTGTCCCATGCCCCACAGTCTGGCCAAGGCCCTGCCACAAATGCACCCAAGGGATGGGGGTAAGTGTTGGCCCGAGGATCCCACTCCCATCCCTAGCAGCCAGAGTCCCAGGAAACGGGGAGATGCAGGGTTGGGTGAGGAGTGGGCACAACAGAGCCCCTGACCTGGATTAGTGGGAGCCACACAGAGGCGTATCTGCACCCTTCCTCTCCCTGGTGGGAACCTGGTGTCTTTAGTCAGAGTTTGAGTGCAGCATGTTCACACCTGCCTTCTGGGGTCTTTTCCTTTTTACTTGGGTGGAGGGCGTTGGATTATGAAGATAGACCCCCCCTTGCTGTGTGAGCCCTTGTCTTCTGTGCTGGGTCACCCTTTCACTTGAAGAGGGTCCCAGAAAAACCCAGTAGGGAGGTGAGGGTTCCGGTGGTTAGAACTGATGTGAATATCTGGGAGGAACGCTCCCGCCCCAACACACACACATACAACTGGCCTGTTCCCTCCTCCCCAGCTGTCAACAGTTCTTGTGGGTGATCACATTTTCCAGCTCTGCCAGCTTCTGCTGGTGCTCCCTGTCCATTTGGTCTCCAACAAACTCAGGAGAGGCACTGCTCTGAGTTTATATATGTGTGTGTGTGTGTGTGTGTGTGTGTGTGAGAGAGAGAGAGAGAGAGAGAGAGAGAGAGAGAAAGAGAGACAGACAGGCAGACAGACAGACAGACAGACAGAGACAGAGACAGAGACAGAGACAGACATAGACAGAGAGAAAGAAAGAGAGAGACAGATCATCTATCTCCTTGTACAGCCTGATGGTGCTCAGGTGAGTGATCAGTTGGAAAATTGCAGGTGCTTCATGTTGCCCGGGCTGGCTATGAGCCATGATCTTCATGTCTCAGCCTCCTGTGTAGTTAGGATTATAGGCCTGACCCACCAGCACCTGGCTTAAGTGTAATTCTGATCTTCCTTCTTTCAATCTCTCTCCCTCATAGGAACTGATTTGACTGGGTGCTGGAGGAGGTGGCCCAGCATCCCCAAGTGGCTGGAACCAAGGTTTACCTCTCATTCTGGAGGTGGGTTGTGGGTCAGGAGCTGTTTCACTCATTCTGTTGTACCAGGTCCATGAAGTAAGCCCCTCTGTGCCCTGGCTAGACCGTGACGATCATTCATTGTCCATCTAGCCTTACTGGACTTAGTATTTTGTTCTATGTACTTTTCTAGCAAAAATTTCTATCCAAAATTATGATACATAGTCACCTAATGAAAATGTAATGCCATCTTAAGAAAGTCATTAAGGGCTCTGGGAATGTGGCTTCATGGTATGGTGATTGCCTAGCATGCATGAAACCCTGAGTTCAATTCCTCAGTACCACATAAACAGAAAAAGAAACACTGGAAGGGATGCTGTGCCTCAAGTGGGAGAGTGTTCCCCTTTAGAAAAAAAAAAAGCTGAGGAATAATTCCCTAGCCCTGAGTTTAAGTCCCAGGACTGGCAAAACAACAACAGCAACAAAAACAAAAACAACAGCAACATTTAGTTAGTAAATGAAAAAAAATAAAGAACCCATACTTGGAATATATAATTGCTCTTTCCATACTGATACCTGACAATAGTCCCTAATTCATGTACGTTACCTATATTAGGATAGTGTGTTGAAAAAATGTTTTGTTCATTAGGTCACAGCAATTAATGCCAGGAATGTGCTTAGATGTCAGGTGAAGATTAATTCTGTAAATTCAAAGATTCCAGGGTTTTGAGTGGTCACTTCTAATCAGAATGAGAAAGGGAGTCTAAGTGAGATTTGGAAACCTTCTTGGCCAGTCTTGGCACCAAAAAGGCAGAGGCTAGTTAACAGTTGTGACAGAACAGAAGGAATAACTCCAGATGGAAGGAATAAATGATAGTAACTAAGATATAGCAGAAAGTGTTCCAGGGAATCATTTTCAGTTATTGAAGAACTTGTTGTCACCTAGGAATATTCCTCGTTGCCTTTAGCATTCTAAACCTCTTAAGCTAGTTCTTAATCTCTGGGTGATAAATGTATCTCCTTCTATGCTGTTCTTTCATACATGATCTCCTTTGCTTTCTAATAATCTGTCTTTCTCTTTCTCTATGAACATTTCCTGACACAAAATACACCTACACAGATGGAAGAGGATGCTAATGCAAGGGTCTCATAGCTCATAAGTCATTAATGTAATAAAATGGAAAAAGAGGACATATTTATTGCTACCTCTATTATTCTGAAAACCTGCAATGTCACATCATTTGATTCAGATTTCCATTCTTTGTCTACTTAGTGTCATTAACTGCACTAAATGCAAATATGAGAGGGGTGCTGGTGGCTCATGCCTGTAATCCTAGCTACTCAATAGGCTGAGACCAGAGGATTGTGGTTCAAAGCCAGCCTGTTCAGGAAAGTCCATGAGACACTGATATTAATTAACCACCAGAAATCTGGAAGTACTGCTGTATCTAAAGTGGTAGAGTGCTCAATTTGACCTGAAGAGCTGAGGGACAGCACCCAGGATCAGAGTTCAAGCCCCACAACTAACAAAAAAGTGCAAATATGACTTTAAGTTTCCCCAAAAGGAATGATGACATCAACAGTAATTTTGTAAGCAGAGAAAAAAATTCCAAAATGATTCAGTGCACCTACTTTTGCTGAGTTTTTAAAGTTACGGCTTCTTTGCTGGACATATTCTCTTCTTTTAAAAATTGTCAAATATTAGCTTTATAATAAATTTCATCTTATATTTCTTGGTTTAAGACAGAAGTCCATACAGTTGATGTCACTTGGGTTTCTTAATATCTTAGTTCAAAGCCAACCCAGGCACGAGAGTCTGTCAAACTCTTATTTGTAATTAAACACCAAAAAATCCAGAAGTAAAGTTTTGGCTCAATTAGTAGAGTACTAGCTTTGGAGGTAGGTGGACAGAAAAGACAATTGATCAGTTACAGGGTCCAGCCTCTGAGTTCAAGCCCCAGAACCAGCACAAACTAAACAAACAAGCAAATAAAAGAAACCCTAGGTATTTCTTTGGGACCCTACTTAAAGGAGTACTGGTCTGAGAAGAGGCTGCTTTTGCTGATCATACTCACTGCAATCTGCTTTTTTGGAATCCTTATTGCTATGGAGAACTCAGGACCAGACTAAAGGAATTGATAACTGAATCTTACAACAAGAGAATCAGCTCAGGAGTGAAACATCCACTCATAAGACACGTTAAAGCCTCCATATCTTTGTTTCTTTGCAGTACAATACTTTTAAAACAACATTATTTCTTCTTCTTCTATGCTGGCCTTCAAATGGCACATTGTTTACTTTTGTAATACTCTCAACTAGAAGATTACAGACAAGTTTATGTGAGTAAAGAAGACACTCAAAACAGCCAGATTCCTTCAAGCCTCAAATTCTTTTCTTGTACAGTAAAAAGGAAAGCAAAAGTTCACTTGAACTTTTAAATTCCTCTATGTTCAATTCCTCTCCTGGGATCAGTTTCCACATCCATTAACAATAACTTTCACTTACTTCCAGTAACAATCTATGGTAATATGTTCTTGATCTTGTTTCTTCCATAGTATCTTTAAGCTATCAAGTGTGGCTGAGGACAGGACTATCCAGTTCAGACAAAGAGAACTCGAAGAAGAAAGATAAGGTTTGCAGCAGATGTAGGTGATTTATAATCTTAGACAATCTACTTAAATCTGTTGAAAATTCTCCCCTACCCCAAACTGCCCTCTTTTAAAAGCTTTGTTTGCTTTTCCCAAGACTGCCCTTCATTAACTATTTAAAATTTTGAGGGATCATATTCATACTCTCTAGAGATTGATGTTTGGTTGTGATTTTTATGTGTTTTTGCTTTTTGTGTTTTTTCACTGAATTTCAAAAGGTTGTGCAAGTGTGTTACAATTAAATATATCAAATTGTCCCATGCTCCTGGATCAGAGTCACTCCTTCTATCATTCCTACCCCTTCTCCAAGATTTAGTTCTGATTTAACACTTCCTTTATCGCATGTGTACATTGAGTATTATAGCTGTACTTTCCCCTTGTTCTATTTTTCTTTCTTTATTGTGAAAATACTGTACAGAGGGGTTACAATTACATGGGCAAGATAAGGAGTACATTTCTTATCAAGTATTGTAGCCTCCGCCTTTGTTTCCCCTTCCCATCCTCCCCTCGACCCCCACACAATCTTCCTACCCCCCCCCACCAAAGTTGCAATTTTTGTTTTCAACGTAAGTACTTGTACATCTCCCTTGTTCCATTTTTCATTAATTCTATGTCTTTACTATTATTCCTCTCTGGTTTCAAATTCCTAATAGTCATTCTGTTAAACTGTCTGTTGATATTTTGACAGGTTTATATACATTCCATGGAATGTCAATGCTGCATATACTTGAACTGATGTCAGCTTTTATTTCCATAATTCATTCATCTGCAATAACAATTTGCAAGTCTGGAGACGTGAAACACCTAGACATGCTGTTATTCTCATCCATTTGGAAGATTCATCTTTAGTCAACAAGAAAGTTTAAAAATGGCTTAGAATGTATTCCTAACTACAAATTTTTATAAATGGCTTTGTAAAATAGTGTGTGATTATTTAACTTAACATGGGATAATACTTTATTCTATGTATGAGTTTTGGAAAAAGAAGTAAACTAAAATTTACTACTATAGAGAAATATGATAGAAATGGAAGACAGATTTTATGTCATATCTCTGAAGAGTATCCAAATTCAAGACATAAAGTCATATTTCTTACTATGTTAGACGGATAGGGAAAACATAAAACAACATATGATAAGGCAATTATTTGTGACTTTTTAAAATGTACCTTATTAAGCGATGAAATTTAATATATTAGCTAACTTTTGGGTTTGAAATATGGGAGGCTGATCTGTTTAACACATTTCTGGAAGGTACCTACTGAACAACAAAAGTGGTGGGTTGTACTATTTCTACAGTTTAATAAATGGTGGAACCTATTTGGCATTAGTGCTGGGTAAATAAATCAACTCTATTTAACTTCCTCTCTACACATAAAAAACTTGTAATGTCACTAAATATCATCTAATTGTCAAATGTTATTTTGGAGAATGTGATTTTAAAAAGTTTATTTGAAAAGGAATACATTTTCACGAGATTAAATGCATGTTAACATTGGTTTGAGTGTGACAACATTTTTATAGCACAGAACCAAGTTGTACTGAAGTACCTGTGTTTTGAAGCACTAAGGAGCTTTTCAATTAATGTTTTTCTGAATTACATTTGACCTCTAAGTCAAGTTTTCCATGACTTGGTAGACCAATTATGGATCTATTTTTCCAGGAACTATTTTTTAACCAACTTATGCTGGACTGAAATCTTTCATTAATCATTAGAGGAGAGGTACTAAAAATAATCTTATGACACTTTGAGATCTTGTTCACTCATAATGGCTGGTCATCTGTAAATTGAAAATTTGAATTACAGTACATTCTCTCAGATTTTGTGATCTCATCCTTCCTTTTAAATTGCCTTGAATTTCACAATTGCTTACTGCTAATTTCTGCATCTCAAGAAATTGGAGCCCTGAAATATAGGAAATGAGAAATTGAGATGGGTCTTGAATTATTTTCTGTTTCCATGATGCATGAGAAGCAGAGTAAAATCCCTTATAGATTAGAGGAAAACATTGTTTTTTACCATGTGAATTCAGAAGATCAAGAACACTTACAAAGTATCACAAGTTTATACCGAAGACATGGTACTGATAACTTTTATATTCTAAAATATTTTCTAAACCTAATTATTCATATTCCAATTGTATTTATTGTAATAAATAAATATCAATTTGCCAAATTATCAACTAATTCTAGTAAGTTTCACTGTGTGAAATATGAAATCAGCACATATAAATATAAAATAGATAACTATGTATAATATAATAAAAAGGCACATGTTTTGCATTGTTCTGTTGTGGTTAGGGTTTCAAAGGCAACTATGTTTCAAAATATTATTCTATTTTCTCTAACTTAGTGTTTGATAGAGTTAGACCTAAAGCTTTACCATTTGTAAATTTATAGCCTAGAAGCAAGAGGAAACATGGTGATTAAAACATTAACAATTTAAGGCCTAATAATGAGGAGAAACATAGGGACTTCCACTGCAACTATGAAAATATTTGATGATAGAAAGGCAGTAGTGTAATTGCTGCATGGTTGGATGGTAGACAGGCCAGGACATTAGGTAATAAATGCATATGAACAATTTATTCTCCCCCTTGTCTTTAGCTACTTTTGAAATGGTAGGTAAAATAAACAATTATATTTTGATAAATACGTTCTAGTCTGAACAGTTCTGTCTGAAATGTTCATCTCTCTATGATCCCTTGTAACTAAGATTTGTTTTGTTCAAGTAAGACAATCTAGGGTGTCAGGGTAAGATATTCTGGTTGGTCTGCTCCTACATGGAAGAAGGGTAAAGCGTCAGGGAGATATTTGTGCCTGTAAGACCTCATTTGGGAAAATTTCAGCTGTAGAGGTTTAGAAGTAGCTCTTAAGCAAAGCTTACTTTCAATCCATTAGCTCCACAAATGTAACTCAGTTAGATAAATAAGTACTTGAAAAAGCCATCACCTTTGGACCTAGCTATAAATTCTTGAAATTACAATCAAATCCCAAATGAAAAAGACTTAAAATAATTATTGACACAAAATATTTCAAATATGAGCAATCGACTGAACAATATAATTTTTTCCAGTATTCACAGAATTTTAGGGAAATAAGATCAATCGCATTGTTAGGAACAATAAGGTTTCCTTGTTACAAATAGGCACCCAAGGATATAAGCCTGTTTAAAGATTGCATCATTAACTACTTAAATTTAGAGGACACTACATGCTTCAGCAACACGTATACCCAAATTAAAATACAGAGATTAACATGGCACTTGCACAAGGATGATATGAAAATTTGTGAAGTATTGCATATTTTTCATTATTCAGATTCAAGAAATGAAAAACAGTTATTAAAAAGCTGATTACAAAATTACAAATGTAATAATACATGTAATTCATATAATTAAAAGTTAGTTTGACCTCAGTGTATAAAATCTTCACCTTAGAAAGGTCTTTACATAGCATAACCTTTACAAAACTGTTGAAAATAGACAACTTTGTCACTTTCTCCAAAGAAATAAAATAGTATAAGGACCTAGGAAAAAAAGAATCTTAAACTGTTTCTATCTGGAATGCAATCTGAAAGGACATACAAATGAACCTATATATTATAAAACAATGTAGAATTTAGAGTATAACTAGGAGAGAATAAAAAAAGATTATGGACATTATACAAACATAGATTATAGAATATTTTAAAATATACTATTTTCAGACAATGACCAGAAATACTTTAGTTTCTCTACTACTCATTTCAAAAGATAAGTTAAAATTATTTCTGATTAAAAAATAACAAACTCTGCAGAAATCATTATAGATGTATATAAAAACTCTTGAATATATTTTGACATCAAATGCAGGCAATTCACTTGGAAGTATTCCACAGAATCCATGAATTTTTACAGTAAGAGATTGTTGTTGCCAGGCGCCAGTAGCCCACGCCTATAATCCTAGCTACACAAGAGGCTGAGTTCTGAGGATCTCGGTTCAAAGCCAGCCCGAGCAGGAAAGTGCATGAGATTCTTATCTCCAATAAACCACTAGAAAACTGGAAGTGGAGCTGTGGTTCAAGCGGTAGAGCACTCTCTTTCAGCCGAAGAGCGCAGGGATAGCACCCAGGCCCAGAGTTCAAGCCCCACAACCAACAAAAAAAAACAACAACAACAACAATGAGATTTCTTTTATTTAGATTGTGAAAATATTTTGTATGGACATAAAAGGATGGACTGTCATTTTTGAAATTTAAGAAACTTAACCAAACCATTAGGACTGAGGAGAACAATTTGTACAGCCTTCCACAACTTCAAAGATGTAGTGATACATACTTTTCCGTTTGGCCATATCAAATGCAGTTTTTTCCAAGTTGTTCTTCAGGCCTGGATTGACATAAGGGTTCAACAGAAGTAGATCCAAAGTATCTTTGCTATCTCAATACTCAGCATCAAGATGCAAGTTGGTCAAGAGGCCTTTAGTTTTGGCATTGGTATCTGCATCATGATGAAGTGAAAAAGAAGCCACAATGGTATTATTCCAGATATATGCATTGTGCTGGGGTGTCCAGCCATCTACAGTTACTGCATCTGCCGCTGAGCCATCAACTCATGGACAATGTCTAAGTGTCCACTGTAGGCTTCCCGATGAAGTTGGGTATATTCATCGTCATCCCTAGTATTCACATGAGTGGCCTTTTAGGAAAGTAGTCTCCACACTGTAGTAAGCTGATTATTTTCAGCAGCCCAAAGAAAAAATTTGTTTCGATCCTTCTCCATTTAATTCTTGCAATTGATATCATTCCTCACTTGTTCATCTTATTCCTCATTTTCATCATAATTGCCTAACCAGAGACTTTGAATGCCAATGGGAATAAGGTGTCCATGTATTTCCCTACATAGATTGAACTGGTCAGAAATATCCAGTGAATTTTCTGCATATGTTTTTTCACCATGATTTCTATTCTCTTTTTCCATTATTACTACTCAAAATTATTCTAACTTGAGAGTAGGGAATTTATGGAGAGCAGAGGAAAAATGTTCCTCAATATTCAAAGGTACAGACTCAAAGTGAGGACCATGGGTGTCTTTAAGTGCAGCTTATTCTAGGAATTAGAAAATATGAAATAATGACTTCTATAAAAATGATCTGGGAAATGTCAGAGCAGAAAGTGAAATGAGGAAACCAAAAACATAAAAGCAAAATAAATTAGGATAATTATGTAGCAATAATATCATGCTGATTCTGAACTGCTCTTTGTTTGTTTGTTTTTGGGTCCGGGGGTGGGGCCTGAACTCTGGGCTTGGGCACTGTCCCTCAGCTCAAGGCTAGCGCTCTACCACTTGAGCCATAGTGCCACTTCCGGCTTTTTTCTTTTTGCTTATGTGATGCTGAGGAATAGAACCCAAGGCCTCAGGCATGTAGGGCAAGCGCTCTACCACTGAGCCACCTTCCCAGCCCGATCTATTGTTTTGATTATATTCTCTAAGAAGAAAAAGTGAGAATAGATAGCAAAGGACTACTAATATGTTTGACTTCTCATTAAGCACCTTCATTCACCAAAATCACATGAAAACAATAGACAGGCCTACTTTATTAGATGAAAACAAGTGTCTTTAAAAAACAAAACAAAAGAATTTAAGTAGTCATGCAAAGGACTTCGATTTTACTACAGCACTATACATTTTTTTATAATATTGGGTAACAATAAATATTGGATCCATTAGAAAGCTCTTAAAGCTTATATGTTCAATAGTAAGTTCTCTTACACTATATCATGATATTTTTGTGTATGATCTTAAGAAGAAATTTACATTACTAACTTGAATTTCTGACAGAACAACATCATCACTGCACATCTTGCTTTTATCATCTACGTTTTAAATTACTATTTAAATATGTGCATTAGATAAGCATAAAAGAATAATAGAAGCCACGCTGATGGCTCATGTCTTTAATCCTAGCTAATCAGACAGATGTAATCTTACGATTGAGGTTTGAAACCAGACCAAGAAACAAAAAGTCCAGGGGCTGGGAAGGTGGCTCAGTGGTAGAGCTCTTGCCTTGAATGCATGAAGCCCTGGGTTTGATTCCCCAGCACCACATAAGCAAAAAGAAAAAAAGGCAGAATTGGCACAGTGGCTCAAGTGGTAGAGCGCTAGCCTTGAGCTGAAGAGCTGAGGGACAGCACACAGGCCCAGAGTTCAGGCCCCAAGACCGGACCCACACCCCCCAAAAAAGAAAAAAGTAAAAAAATCCATTAGATTCTGATTTGAAGGTAACCAGCAAAAGCTAGAAATGGTACTGTGGTACAAGCGGTAAAATGCTAGCCTTGAGAAAACTAAAACAAAAAAAACAACAAATTCTGGGACAGTGCCAGGCCCTAAGTTCAAGCCTTAGTATTAGCACCAAACAAATGAATGAATTACTTAATTAAAATAAATTAAGTGGTCACATGTGTCAAGGCAAGTAAAATGTAACACCCGTGGTGACTGGATTGTGTATTATTTTGTAATGAGGTAAATTATCATTTGTCCTAATCACTAATATTTTATTTGAACTTTTTTGTACAATAAACCCTGAATTTAGCATGCCTGTATATGTGTGTGTGTACATGTGCACACATGTGTGTATGTGTATATGTATGTGTGTGCTGTTGCAATGTTGCTTGTCAATGTGAACAAGTTAAGCCTGAAAAGATCTAACTGTGTTGCAATATTTTATTTATCAGTATCTGTCATGTCATCTCTATGGAACCACCCTTCTGTACATTTTAGTTGTCAAATAATAACATCATCATAATCAAAGCATTTACAACATTAAGTTAGATAAAAGAGACTGCTTTCAGCTCTTATTATATGTTAGGTGAGAAGATACAGACATAATTAGGTAGTAAGTTATTGGTGTAAGCTGATTGTCAGTACAAAATATGTATTTGATCTCTTAAATTGTTTATACATTTAAGATATACTCATGAAGTGGGTTTGCCTGACTTGACCAAACAAGTATTACTCTCTGGTTATTCCTGTGAAACACAAGATCGATAAATTCTTTCCAGATTTCTGTTGAAAATAACTTTCTTACTAAGATCATATCTATTCTAAGAGATAATCAACTCCATATTACATTTGAATATCCCATCTTATTGCCCGAAAATCAGTATTGTGGATATGCTTGTTAGATATTCCTTTCAAAAACAAGCAAACAAAATCATGTGTCATCACCAAATGGTGGATGTATTTGAAGTTGTTTTGTACATGCAAAGGGATCTTCTAGAATGGCTCTTTTGTGGGATTAACTATTGCAACTTTAACAAATAAGGCTTTTTAAATATCTTTTCCAATATAAATAACATTCCAGAGCGAGTCTTAAATTTCTGAAAAAACTTTTGACTATTTAAGTATTATTTCAGTTCATTGACTGTAGAGCTAAAGACATTTCGAAATAAATATTGTTAAGATCTGAAAATGTAAGTAGGTATATAGGCTTTTTATGCATCATTTTATGAAAACCCAATTTTTATGAAAGTAAATGAAATAGAATAATAGAATGTAAGTGAATTTCATAAGCTAATTATTAGTATAACTTTATTTTCTATTAACACAGTCCTTTGAATGTAGATGATGCAGTTAAATTATTTCCTTTGTGTCTCTTAACTTTAGTTAGTTTAGAATCTGTATACGTAGAAGAGTGAATTTGTAGTATAAATAAAGGTCTTTAAAATGATTAGGATTAATCTTGTGTTTTGTGTCCTACGCCCAAGAAAATAAGTTATTTTCAAGTGTTAATAGTTTATCATCATCATTATCATTATCATAATACATTTTGAAAAAAATGCAGTAGTATTGATGTCTTTTTAAACCAATTGTATTCACAAGTTGGAGAGTCTTAAATTCATACGTAAGTCTTGGTGTCTATGAGTTTTAACCTCTTGTTCCTAACATTAATTAATTAATGATAGGTCAGACTGCATTTTGGGGTATATGAAACGTAAAATATTTATCTGGTTCAAATGTGATTTTTATATCAGTCTTGCTTTAAGAACATTTTAAAGTAATACATTTCTCTCAAAATGTTGGGTGTAAAAGCAATCAAAATACTTCTAATGGTAAACAACTTAGGTGAGCAATGTGGAAATGATTGTTTCCATAAGATCTGCAGTCTGTTTCCAACAGGATTTGGCAGGTCGTTCTTTCACTATGACTGTGTTAAACAGAGATGTGGTCCCCAGGCAGTGCAGAGTTCAGTCATGGGATAGTATATGATTTCTACTATTTTCAGCGAGAAATCAAGAATGTTATAGTTTAGCAGTTCCTTTCACCAGGGAAGTATAAATTGATTATGAACTTAGAGTTTTCATATTACAGTTACTTATTTTCTTTTTTTTCTTTTTTTCTTTTTTTTTGGTCAGTCGTGAGGCTTGAACTCTGGGCTTGGGCAGTGTCCCTGTGCTCTTCCACTCAAGGTGAACGCTCTGCCTTTTGAGCCACAGTGCCACTTCCACTTTAGTAGTGGTTTATTAGAGATAAGAGTCTCACAGTCTTTCTTGCCCGGGCTGGCTTTGAACTGTGATCCTCAGATCTCAGCCCCCTGACTAGCTTGGATTTCAGACGTGAGCCACCGGCATCTACCTGTTAAATATTTCCTAACAAAGTTAAAGGGAGATATTATTAGAGTGTGCCCAACAATTTTGGGAAATTTTCTTAGAATTAGTAGACTGAATGCTGGTATTTTAGTCATAAAATAGAATGAGTTTATTTGATATGGTGGGAATGAGCCACATGCTAACACTTACCATGTGTGCAATGTTGTAATAGTAATTCCAACTCAGAAGTCTTCAATATCATCATCTGAGAATTAAAAATAGAAGTAGTTCCATTTTATGGTATTATTATGAGTATTAAATTAGATATCATAGGTAAAGTGCTTGGAAAAACAAGCAGTATTTGATACTTTCTACTTGTTATTTTATAATGTGATGATTCTAATATTTTTACTGTGATTTTTATATTGTGTCTATTTAGGATATGCAATGTGCTGAATTAATATTCATTGCATTGTGAGAAAAATACCTGCAGATAAAATTTCTGAGGAGGAAATTATTATATTGACTCATGGTGTAAGAGAACACAGTTTAAGATCAGATATCTCCATTGTTTTTAATTATATTTTTATTAAATAATTGTATGAAGAAATTTCCCTTTAACAAATCAGTTTATAAGTACAATGGATCGTTAAATAACTTTCCCACACACTTCCAAACCTCACCCCACTTTATTTTTTCTAGTTTCATACTATCTGCATTGAATATTATGCCTTCATTGTCTTCCTTCATAGCTCTCTTTATTCCTTCCCTTTGACTTCCCCTCACACCTTCCAAGTGATAGTTTTCTGATATTCATTTTGTAGGATTAAAAGTTCCATTTTATAAGAAAATAAACCTTTTAACTAATCCTCAGCAAATAGCATGGGTTGGTTAATACTGTTGTCTAAACTTGCATAAATTTTGGCTTCAAAATACAGACAGAACATGGGTCCTTTGTGTGACTGGCTCTGAATTAACTTACTTAACACATTTTTAGATCTATCTATTTCATCACAAATGATTTAACAGTCTTTATAATGGATGGATGCAATTCAATTGTGTATATGTGCTACACATTCTCCAACCCTCCATCCGCCAAAAGGCATCTGGACTGTTTCCATAACGTGCCTATGGTGAATCATGCAGCAGTGAACATGGTTGTGAAAGTGATTTTACTGTAATCTTTTGGAAGAATTCATCACTATCTTTTTGGGAGCAATCCTCTAGCCAATTTTACAGAATATGCACATCCCTCCCTTCATCTCCATCACAACGTGTTGCAAGTTTTCAAAAACAAACTAACCCCTAATGGTCTCAATAAGCTAAAACCACACGGTGCCCATATTTTTCAATACATTTTTTTCATAATTGTACACATAATTTAGTGAGAACCTTCGATGTACTTTCCTAATGTAGGAATGAGGGACATGACAATGGAGTAAAAGTAAGAAATATGCAATGTAATTGCCTATTATCATATTTAAAATCTTTTTCAGCTCTAATTCATAGACCCACTATTATTTTAATCTTTATTTGATTGCTTCATCTATCTCCTAAATTATAACAGGTGATTTAATTACAAAGGCAAAAAAGTGTAGTTTGATTTTGACACTCATGTGTGAGGATCCATGATATGGGCAATACATGGATTGAAATTAATAGCCATTATTTATTTTGTTAAAGTAAAATTGGTTTTCCCAAACTGATTCTTGCAATACATATTCAATTCAACAAGAAACATTTGACAATTCCTTGTTTTATTCCTCATTAACTTTTGTTTCCATTTTATTTTATAACGAATGATGATTTCATAAACCTACTATAGATACAAAAATATATTAAATATTTCTATCTGAGGATAGGAAGGTGGCTCAGTGTTGAAGCGCTTGCCTTGCATGCATGAGGCCCTGGGTTCAATTCCTCAGCACCACATAAGCAAAAAAAGGAAAAAGCTGGAAGTGGCGCTGTGGCTCAAGTGGTAGAGCGCTAGCCTTGAGCTGAAGAGCTGACGAACAGCACCCAGGCCCAGAGTTCAGGCCCCACGAACAAACCTCCCAAAATTATTTATATCTGTATGCATTGATATATACGTACACACATATATTATACAGGTTATAATGATAAATTATAACTTCTGTAACAATTTACTAAATTATAAAAACATCAATGGCTCATGCCTGGAATCCTGGTTACTCAGAAGGCTGAGATATAATGATCATAGTTTGAAGCCCTCCTGGGCAGGAAAGTCCAAGAGCCTCTTATCTCCAAACAACTAAAAGAAAATCAGAATTGGAACTGTGCTCAAAAGAGTAGAGTGGTAGCTTAGAGAGAAAAAGCTCAGGGACATCACTCAGGCTCTTAGTTCAAGAACTACAATCTACCCTAAAAAGTCTATTTAATTTACCCCTGTGTAAATAGAGTATTTCCATCACCCAAATTCACATCCATTTTCATTTGCAAGGTAACACTGTTATGTATGGAATACCACATACATTATCACTTAAGTAGAAAGCATTGCAACATGGGTTCATTCTATCTCTTTCACCCAAATACTCAAATTTTACAATTATTCCATTAAAGTCATAGCTTTTTTCTTTAATACCCATAATATTAGAGCTTGAATTGTGTCTCATAAATGGGTGTTCTTACCACTTTGTCATGCCCCAGCCCTAAATGATCCTGATTAATTTTCAGATAGAATCTGGCTTCCTACTTGTGTACAGATCTTTCTACCCAGTCTGGACTTTAACCACTATCCTCACAACAGTACACACTCATATAGTCAGGATTTTCATAAGCTTATCATAGCTGATTTTTAAAAAAATCTTTGCATTTCCTGCAGGTTCTTAAGTACTGAATTAATTTTTTTTTGTGGGGGGTTGTTTTCTTTCATTTGAATGTATGTGTTGAGTTTTTCTTCACTTTTCCTTTTGTTTCTTTCACGCAAGTTCTTACCTAAAGTGCTGAGAAACCAATACTTCTTTCGCAAGATAGTGAAGGTGAACATTACTTAGTCCAAAGCAATTTCAGTAATATTTAAACACCTTCATATTTATTAATGTATACAAATGCTAAGTTGCTGAGAAAAGTATTTTTATTTTCACAGTTGTCTTTGGGATACACAGACAGATAATGAATTATATGAAGATAATAAAACTACAGATGCTTGGCTGGAGGAGAAAAACCTATTATTAATTGTTTGACAGTGGCTTCCCTTCTCATGAAAGAAATATGTTGCTTTATGCAGGATTTCACAAAATCAAATTGCTAGGAAGAACCTAAGCAATCATCTAACACTACCGAGTTGAAGGAGATGATTTGACCTCCTGAATAATTTACTTTTGGATCAAATAAAAGCAGGCTTCCAAAAAGAGAGTACACTTTAGAAAAACGTAATGAGTTGTATGTAAACTGGTGCTTAGTTGGTTTGTTAATTTGTGAACTAATACAGAGAAATAAAGTACAGCAAGGTTAAAAATTAAAGAACTCTGCATTGAAATACATATTTGTGTGTATGTGTGTGAGTATGTGCATGTGCCTGTACACACATGCGCATGTTCATGTTCTCATGCATGCATTCATCATTCTTGTGGCTTGATAGTGCCTGGGCACTATGCCTAAGCTTCTGTGCCCCAGGATATTGCTCTACCACTTGAGCCATTGCTTCACTTCTGGTTTTTTGGAGATAATCGCATGTATTTTCATGATGGGACTGGCTTTGAACAGTGGTCTTCAGATCTCAGTCTCTCAAGTAGCTAGCTAAGCTGATTCAGCCTCTAAGTAGCTAGTTAAAATTCTGCCTGTCCACTAGGCTTCACTGCTCTTTTATTCTTTTCTTGAGGTAATCACAAGTCTAAGTCATGTATATGTCTAATTGCTTTAAAAATATTGTTACTGCTTGGCATCAGAGGTTCCCATCTGTACTCTTAACAATTGAGGAGGCTTGAGAACAGAACCCAGGACAAATTTTAGTGGACTTCCTTCTCAATCTATAGCTGGGTTCATTGTATCATTTCCACCATCCTGCACTATCCTAGAGACTCAGATGGGAAGGACTGCAGGATCCAGGCCAGCCAAGGTAGGAAACTAGACAAGTTGGTGTGCAACGCCGATGCCATTGATGATATGAAGGCACAAAGGACAGATCAGGTTCATGTTCTTGTGGAAAGGGAACCACTGTCTTAATATTAATCACTGCAGCCTCCTCTGTACAGTATGTTCACAAATAAAATTAAATTAAATTAAAAAAAATATTAATCACTGATATTATGCCATCCTAGCAAGAACAATATCCCAAGTGGAAATCCCCACAATTTACTACAACCAAAATAAGTATATACATTTTCATCCAAAAACTTAGTACAATCTGTTGTTTGCTCTAATATCATCTTTATCTCATTATCATATAATGTGACAGAATAATTTCTTCATTAAACTTATTATATATTTAAAAGACCTAGAAAATTCTTTTTCTCTTATTAAGTTCAAACGAATGTCAAATTGCCTCATTTCGTACATATTTGATTACCACTGAAAATTAATCTAATGTTTATTATAGTAATATATTCTGATTTATTACTTTACTTTGTAACAGTTTTTAAACTTTTTTCTTCTCTGCTGAAATTTAAGTATTTAAATATTATCACCAACGTATATTCCTTGAGTACTTGGGGCAGTTTCTTTCAAAGTTTTTAGCCAATATCTTCGAAGAATTTTAATAGGTATATTATTTGGTTTATTTTTAATTTCTATTTAATTTTATTGTAAAGGTGATGTATACAGGGGTTACAGTGACTTAAGTAAGGTTATGAGTACATTTCTTATGGAAAGAACATTGTTATCCCCTCATCGATTTTTTTTGTATACTCAAACAACTTCTGATGCTGTTGCTGTTGCTGTTGCTATTGATCAATGTGTACTTTTGCTTTCTTTGTTCATGCGTTTTTATTATAAAATTTATATACAGAGGGTTTACAGTTACTTAAGTCAACTAAATGTACAGTTCATTTTATTTTCTAAATTTCAAATTTTGAACTTAATTACTTATTTTCTTTTGTTTCATTAATGTAATTTTTCAGAGTTGTAGGATTAGTTGATTTAATTTTGCATGATTTTTACACATGTAAATTATTCAGAGACATATATTTTGCTTTAAAAATATTTAACATGTGAATATTTAAAATTATTTTCTTAATTTTTATATGGTCAGTGAATTTAAATAAATTTATTTTCTTATAGTTCTAAAAATATTTTTCCAGGTAACAAATATTTACTGTATTTTCAAAAAGCACATACTTTATTAAGAAAGGCTTCATTACCTGGTCACTTTTTTGTAAATATTTGAACTTGAATTAAAAATGTTTAAGATAGGCATGGTGACTTGTGGCTTCCATTTTCTAGCTCTGGTAGGAACTGCAAATAGGGTTTGTAATTCGGGAAAGCCTGAGAAACTATGAGACCTTATCCAGAGTGAAATGATTAGAGATATAGCCATTCATAGCGGGATATAGAGTGCATGGATATCATATTTTAAATCTTGAGTTAAAACAACAGTAACATCAATGTTTTGTCAAAATAAAAGCATATATGTTTCACAATGTTTATTATTTAAAACTTGTTTGCGAAGATTCTCATGTCTTCTATTTCTTAATTTTCAATTTACTTAATCCATAAGAATCCAAGTATATTGTGATTATTTTATTTCTACTACTTTTTTTTTTTTTGTCGGTCGTGGGGCTTGAATTCTGGGCCTGGGCGCTCTCCCTCAGCTCTTTAGCTCAAGGCGAGCGCTCTACCACTTGAGCTACAGTGCCACTTACGGTTTTCTGGTGGTTTATTGGAGATAAGAGTCTCATGGTCTTTCCTGCCTGGGCTGGCTTTGAACCGCGGTCCTCAGATCTCAGCCTCCTGAGTAGCTAGTATTACAGGCGTGAGCCACCAGCGCCCAGCTATTTCTACTACTTTTAAATATTATGAGCAATGTTTTGATTTCATATATTAACCTACTTTTACTATTTGTAAAAATTTTCTCTGTTTAATATGAAAATATCAATATTCCAAATAAATGGATGTGGTGTTTATGTGTGTGTGTGTTTATGTGGTTTCTATGTGTGTGTGCTTTCTGTGTACTTTGTAATGCTTGGGAGATCACACCATTGTTTCACATATGCCAGGCCAGGTTTTACCACTGAACCATATATTCTAGTTAGAATGCAAATAGTTTTTTAAATTATGACTTTTAAATTTTCTTTGCTAGTATGTTTTTTCAAAGTAATATATAATGAAATGTGTACCATATTCTATCCACGATAGCAATTTTTATTGTTATTTTAGTGTTACTTAGAATATTTCCACTGCCTTTCCACTTACAAACTCTTGTGTTTGTTATTGATAAAGGTTTTGCTTTGCTTATTTTGTCTCTTCATTGAATTTGCCTTCAGAGTTTACCTATTCTTTCTCTTATTTATTAGGAAATTAATTATCATATTCCTATTGCAATATCTTTACATTGTAAGAGGTATATACAATGCTTTATTTTCTATTTTATTTTTTCCCACTCTCTCTGACTCTCAGTACACACTATTTTGTGTATTAAAAGAAAACTTGATTCAGGACACATCGATTATTTTCCTCCTTCTCTTCTCTGAAGTCTTTCTGTTTTTTGAAACACAATACCAATGACATACAGCTCCTATGTGGTCCATCATCCTATTCCCTCTCACTCTCCTCTGTAGTACATCTCAAGTCGTTATCATTCAGATTTATTAGGCTATAGTATTATCTAAATCTTAACTCATTCCTAAATTAGTTTTAGTTGCTTCTAGCATTCCATAAAGACATTTTTCTATATATAATATCTGGGGTCTTGTGTTTTCACAAGATGAAAAATATGAGTGACTATCAAACATGTAGATATCTCTACAGAATATTGGTCCACTTGCTCAATAAACTCCTATATAAATTCAAGGAATGTAGGTCAGTTAGAACAATCTTGAAAAATGGTGTAGCTTGAGACCTCATATTAGATTTGAATTTTATTACCATGTTTAGTAGTGAAGAAAACATATCTCTACTTTAAGAATAGACACATATGTCCAACCTTTCTTTGATTTGTTGTGTTTCTGGGTCTCTATTAAGAAAATGTTGGCCTGTGCCAACAAGACCTAGGGCTTCTCCTGCTCGATCCTGTAATGTTTTCAGAGTGTCCGCTTTGACTCTGAGGCCTTTGATCCATTTGGAGTTGATTCTGGTGCAGGGTGATATATAAGGGTCTAGCTTTATTTTTCTCCAAGTAGTTAACCAATTTAGTAAGCACCATTTACTGAAGAGGCTGTTTTTCTTCCATTCTTTTTTTAGCTCCATTATCAAAGATTAGATGGCTATAGGTCTGTAGGTTCATTTCTGGATTTTCATTTCTATTCCATTGGTCCTGAGGTCAGTTCTTGTGCCAGTACAAAGCTGTTTTGATTACTATGTCTTTATAGTGGAGTTTGAAATTTGGTATTGATATTCCTCCAGCAGTGTTCTTTCCTGTTGAGGATCAGTTTTGCTATTCAGGGTCTTTTATTGTTCCATATGAATTTTTGCATTGCCTCTTCTATTTCCTTGTAGAATGAGGATAGAATTTTGGTAGGTATTGCATTGAATTTGTAGATAGCCTTGGGAAGTATTGCCATTTTCCCGATGTTGATCTTTCTAATCCAGAAGCGTGGGAGTTTTTTCCCCTTTCTAAGTTCTGTTTGGATTTTCTTTTTCAAATTTTTTAAGTTTTCATCATAGAGGTCCAGAGCTTCTGCATGGCAAAGGACATAACTAGCACGATCAATAGAAAGCCCACGGATTGGGAGAAGGTCTTCACTAGCCATACAACGGACAAGGGTCACATATCTAACATATACCTGGAATTCAAAAAAATTAAATCCCCCAACAACAAATCTTCAAAGAAACAACTCCCCAATAAATAAGTGGGCTAAAGTTTTAAAGAAAAACTTCTCTGAGGAGGAAAGCAGGATGGCCATTAGTCACATGAAGAAATGCTCAACCTCCCTACCCATAAAAGAAATGCAAATCAAAACAACATTGAGATATCACCTCACTCCAGTTAGAATAGCTAAAATCAAGAACTATAATGACAACAGATGCTGGATGGGATGTGGATAGAAGGGAACCTTATTGCATTGTTGGTGGGTGTGTAAACTTGTTCAACCATTTTGGAAAGCAGTATGGAGGTTCCTCAAAAGACTCCGCATAGAGCTCCCCTATGACCCAGCAATCCCACTTTTGGGCATTTACCCAAATGCTCACAAACAAGACCACACTAAAGCTACCAGCATGACTATGTTTATTACAGCATTATTTACTATAGCTAAGATATGGAACCAACCCAGATGCCCCTCAGTAGATGAATGGATCAAGAAAATGTGGTATACATACACAATGGAATTCTATGCCTCCCTCAGAAAGAATGGCATTGCCCCATTTGTTCGGAAATGGAAAGACTTGGAAAAAATTATATTAAGTGAAATAAGCTAGGCCCAAAGAAACATAGGTCTCATGGTTTCCCTTATTTGCAATATCTAGTATATGTCTGAGTCAAGCAGAAAAGGTCAGATAAGGTGATGTTAGGGAAATGAACCCTAAGATATGTATTCAAATGTTTTTTTTTTCTTTAATTCGATTGTTTCTAACAGATTTATAAGATTATTTCTTTGTTGCCTTCCATGTCCCTCCCCCACAGTATAACCCCTGCTTTCACTGTATTTGCGGTTGGTATAATTTGTGTCTGGGAAGGGGAAAAACAAATCATTTAAATAGGGATACAGGTGGACCCATTGCAACAATGAGAAGTACAAGTTGTCATGTCGACAAAGAACTTTATAATTTGGTTCTTGGGTGGGAGGATTCGGTGAGATAGGGGGGAGGATGGGAAAGGTTGTGAAGGGGAAACAAAGGAGCAGGCTACAGTGCCTGATTAGAAATGTACTCAATCTTGCCCATGTAATTGTAACCCCTCTGTGCATTATTTTCACAATAAAAAAAGAAAAAAGAAAAAGAAAAAAAGAAGAGACACATAGAAGAATGTAACAGATTTATCAAAAATAAATTCTTAGTTTTATGGTCAATACATTTTGACAAGGATGCCATGACTTTATCAAATAAAAATATAATCTTAAATGGGTATATTGGCACTATTGCCTCCCTAGATTTAAAGAATGATCTTAGACTACTACATCTAACCTTATACAAAAATTTAAAGTAAAAAATAATTATCAAACTAAATGTGAGGTGTAAAAATCTATAAAACATAAATGTAAACATTCATGATATTGGATCAGTAAAGGTTTCTAAAAGATTGACATTGAAAGTATTAGTTGCTAAAGAAAAGCAAGAATAAACTGATTAATATCAACTGATTACTGTTCTTAATTCTAAGAAAGGAGTAAAAACATATCCAACAGATAGAGGACACATATTTGTTAATGCTACAATATTAATGCTATAATGATACTGAGTCTTACGTACATTTATAACTTCTAACTCCATATAAAATTTTTCCCAAACATGATATTTTTTAAAGAACATATGTAAATTAATAGTCAATTAGAGGGGCATATGAATTAAGCTCCTCTTTATGATCTAAGAAAAAATATAAAAAACTCACTGGTATGACCATCATATAAAAAGATTACACAAAATATAGTAATGCATTTGTGGAGAAATATATACTCTCCACATAGCAGAATGATTTATAAAACTGCAATCATTTTAGCAAGCAAATTTTGAAGTATTCAAAAGGTCAATGAGAATTGTATGATCCAGCGATCACACTTCTATGTATGTATTAAAGAGAAGAAAAAAAAAAACTTGGACAGAGAATGTAGTTAATTGACAGTGCACTTGAATAGTATGTGTGACACCCTGGAAATAATGCCTCAAAACAAATTTTGAAAAGACACATTATAGAGGATGTATGCTGAACAAATTCCTGTAACTGAATTTTGTATCTATTTTAATGTCTGTTCTAAAGTTTACAGCATTTCTATTTGAAGAAATGCAAGTTTGTGAAAATTAGGCTTGGAAAACCTGTGATTGTACAATTCACTTCCAAAGCACTAAAATGTATACAATAAAAGGAGATAATATATTGCATGTGAAATACATGACAGCCAAAAAAATTATTAAAAATACTTCACACAAATTTCAGAATATATGAAAAGATATCTTCGGTGTTGGCTAAAAAATCTTTGTAAACTACGGCTGTTAAAACAAAGATGTGATTTCTCTTTATTTTGAGTTTTTTTGATCTGTTGTTTTGATTTTATGCAGATATAACTCAATCAAAAAGTTTATGTGATAAATGGAATATCTAGAAATTATGCATCACTTATGAGTTATTGATAACTATTTCTGGAAGAAACTTTTGGCAAATGATAGAAGACCCAAATCTATTAATCTGCATTTTATGAAAGCCATATGTTACTTCCTCAATCCAATTGCTTTTCTCTACTTTGCTAGGAAGAAAATGTATTCTCACGTTAAGAGCCAATAGCAGTGAAAAGAAACAAAATACACAATCATCTTGATTTATTTGTGAAAGTATCAAATGAAATAAAACAATTCTACTTAATCGACTCCAAATTTGGTATCTATGAAGATGTTCCTGAATGCCAACATCCATTGATTGGACTAATTTTCTTTATTGTTGTGAAATTACAAAAGAATTGATACCATTAAGAAAATGATCCATTCCTATGGAAATCAGTTAATAATGTTTATCACTTATAATTTAATACCAAGCAAGAGTAATTTTATATAATCATTACAAATATCATTTTATTGCAATCTAAAATAGAATAAAAGACATGTTCCAATATATTATTATTATTCTTAATTTCTAATCATTACCTAAATATCTTAAACAATCTATATAGTCATGTCTTTAACGTAGACGCAAATATTCTATACTTTGTTTTTTTTGGGGGGGCAGGGGAGGGGCGGTTCCAGTAGTGAGGCCTGAACTCTGGGCCTGGGCACTGTCCCTCAGCTCTTCATCTCAAGACTAGTACTCTACCACTTGAGCCACAGAGCCACTTCTGGCTTTTTTCTTTTTGTTATATGTTGCTGAGGAATCAAGTCCAGGGTCTCATGCATGCAAGGCAAGCGCTTTACCACTGAACCACTTTCTCAGCCCCAAATATTCTATAATTTTTACTTATCATTTTCCACAGACATATATTCATGTTTCTTAGAAATGTTCACAGCAGTTAAAAGATGCTTTTGTGAAATTAATGTGCTATATTTTGTTGTTGGTTTTGTTGTTGTTGTTTGCAAGGCCTCGGCATTTTCCCTAAGCCTTTTTGTGGTCACAGCCAGCAGTCTCCAACTTGAGGCACATAGCTAATTCCTGTTTTTAGTGGTTAATTGGAGAAAGAATTTAACAAGTACTTTTCTGTCTGGGCTAGTTTCAAACACAATTCTAAGATATCATTATGACAATGATCTCTAAAAATGCATGGAGTTTTTTTTTTTTGATTGGAGTTATTTTTTTTTAATTGGCAGAGTACCGTACAGAGGAGTTACAATTACATGGGTAATATAACAAGTACTGTTTTTATCAAGCATTGTTACCTCCTGTTTATTTCCCCTTCCCATCCTTTCTCATACTCCTCCTACCTCCCCCCACCCAATCCTCACCCCCACCAAAGTTGTAAAATTCATTTTTCGACAAACTACTTGGACATCTCATTGTTGCAATGGGTCCACCTGTATACCTATTTAAAGGATTTGTTTTTGCCCTTTCCCTCAAAAATCAGGGAAATCAGGGGGTATACCATGGGGGAGGGACATTCAAAGCAACAAAAAATCATTTTATAAATATGTTAGAAACAATTACAAGAAAGAAAAAAAACATTTGAAGTCGAATCTTATCTCTTATAACCTACCAGTTTTAAAACCTGCCAGTTTTAAGAGATAAGAGGAGAGGTAAAAGTTCTCTTAGATACCAATCCATCTTCAAAATATTTGGTTCCAAGCACTCCATCTAAAGCATATTCAACAACTAGTAAAACTTCTGTTGGCTGTAACTTCCTCCATGTGCGCATGTATACATGGGTATAAGTATGTGTGCATTAGTGTGTATAGTAACATATATATGTACATATATAAGGGCATATACATGTATAGGCATATATAAATAAATATACATTTATAAATATATGTGCACACACATATATATACATAGATATGTATATGTATATTTATGCATATCAGGTGTTCTGTGATTTAACCTATAGTTCCCAGCACATTGTCTTTCTCACAAAGTGTACATGATAAACTGCTCTGAGTATCTGTGGTATATGATGTGTATCACTTTGTACTCACTTCCCCCATTACCTTGTATCTCCTCCCTGTGAACAACTTCAGTCTATTTTCCATATGATAGCTTTGTTTTCATTACATGTAGTTACTTACTGATAATAAAATAAAAAGGTTGTAAAAGAAAAAGAACTTTTAGGTCACAGGTTAAAAGTATTATATTCATCCCAATGATTCCTATGAGATAAAATTTATAATAGTAGTAAAAGTGAAAAGGAATCTTATATCTGTTTTGCCATTTAGAATGACAGAGAATAATATCACATCACTGTTATAACTCTTAAAGAATGCAAGGGTAACTGACGGTCGTTATAATGTTCCCATAAAATCAGTGGTACTTGAAGGATAATAGTAAACTAGCAGAAATTCTAAGTAGCAGACATGGAACATGAAAGAAAAAAAGAGGAAATGAAAGAGAGTGAAAGAGAGAGAAATATCATAATACTGAAAGTGCATAACAGAGAAACAAGAGCTATATGAGAATACTCATACTGCCATCTTTAGATTCTACATGTACGTTTGAATGTATTTGATGTATGATAACCCATCAACATAAAATATAAAGTAATTTTGATAAAAAATAAAGACTCAGAAGAAGTTATAAATGCTAAAACAATCTTCACAGAAGGAAAATCTCAGAGATATTTCATGACTTTGAAAAGGATAAAGTAGCTTCGGTTAATAAAAATTTAGAAATATGACAATTCACAAAAATATAAAAAGATATTCATATATTTCATTATATAACCCAAAGTAGAAAGCAAATGTTGTTTAGATGCTTTTTAAAACACAGTCTCTCAGGTGCTGGGAAGGTGGCGTAGTGGAATAGTGCTTGCCTTGCATACATGAGGTCCTGGGTTTGATTCCTCAGCACCACATAAGCAGAAAAAGATATAAATGGTTCTGTGCCTCAAGTGGTAGCACTAACCTTGAGCTGAAGAGCTGCGGTACAGACCCAGATCCAGAGTTCAAGCCCCACAACCTACAAAAACCAAAACAAAAAAGAAAACAAAACCCAATCTCTCACTTTTGTGGCCTCAACTATGTAATACTGCGGGTTCAGCCTAGGGCTAAGATTTTAGGTGTGGACATTTATCAACACTCCTGATTCAGACTCTACTTGATAAAAGTAACTAGTAGATGTCAGGGACAAGTAGAAAAGGTCAAAAGCTATGTACAATGACCAAATAAGATGATGTTAAGTGAAATGAGCCCCAAGATAGGGACACAAGGGTTTTTTTTTCTTTCTTGCTATTTTTTCTAATGTACTTATAATGTACCATGCGATTTTTTTTTGTTTCTTTGTATGTTCCTTCCCCAAGGAATAACTCCGGTTTTCACTGCATTTGATGTTGATGCTCTGCATCTTGTATATACATTTATCTAATTTAGGGAGGAAAAGGGACAAAACAAAATACTTAAATATGAATACAGGTTGCCCCATTGTAACAATGAGATGTACAGACAGTATTGTAAAAAACGAACTTTGCAATTTAGGCAGGGGTGGGGGGTGGGGATTATGGAGTGTATTTGTGGAGGTGGGAAGGAAGGGATCTTAGGGAAAAACAAAGGAGGCGGTAGCAATGCTTGATAAGAAATGTACGTATTACCTTATTCATGTAACTATAACCCCTCTATACAGTATTTTTACAATAAAAAACGTATTAAAAATTATACTAAATGAAGTAAGCCAAGCCCAAAGAAACATAGTTCCCATGGTATCCCTTATTTGCAATAACTAATATATGTCTGGGATAAGCAGAAAAGATCAAAAGCTATGTGCATATGACTAGATAAAATTATGTTAAGGTAAATGAACCCCAAGATAGGGACATAAGTGTTTTTTTCTTTCTTGCTGTTGTTTCTAATGTATTTATAATGTACAATGTGATTTTTTCTTTTTTATATGATCCTACCTCATAGTATAACCCTTGTTTTTACTGTATTCGATGTTGGTGCTCCTGCATCTTGTATATAAACTTCGCTAATTTGGGGAGGGAAAGGGAAAAACAAAATGCTTAAATAGAGATGTAGGTTGACCCATTGTAACAATGAGATGTATGAACTTCACAATTTAGCAGGGGAGAGAGGAGTGAGGGGTTAGGAGTTGGGATGTGTACTTGTGGAGGTGTGAGTGAAGGAACGGTGGGGGAAAAACAAAGGAGAAAACAATGCTTGATAGGAAATGCACTCATTATCTCACTCATGTAACTGTAACCCCTCTGTACAATATTTTTACAATAAAAAACGTGTAAAAATGTTACAAGATAATATTGTTAACAAAGAAATTAATGCAGAACAGTGACATGAAGATATAATGAATAAGAGTGTGTGTGTGTGTGTTTGTGTGTGTGTGTGTTTGTGTGTGTTTCTCCTTGTTGACATGGTCAGAATTTGAACTCAGGTCTTCAAAGTCTTGCTAGGCCATTCTTCTTTAGATTGGTGAGTTATTATATAAGCTACATCTCCATTCCTAACTCTTTGCTAATTCATTATCATTTTTGAAAAATAATCTCATGAATTTTTTTTTGCCCTGATTGGCTTTCAACTGTTATCCCCATATCTCAGCCTCCTGTGTAGATATCTCGAGTATAGAGGATTACAGGTGTGATCAACCACCACAAGGCTTTTAGAATAATCTTAAAAGTAGGAGAAAGTTTACTTCACGGGGACCTGTTTTTACATCTCCTAATTTTAAAACATTTTGGAATGATTATATGTGAGTTTATTCTTTTTTGGCTTCTTAAAAGACAGTAAGTGATGGTAATTAAAAGTTTCTAGTACTTTTTTGTTTTGGGGTCAGTCGTGGGACTTGAACTCTGAGATTGGGCTCTGTTGCTGCGCTTTTCAGCTCAAGGCAAACACTCTACCCCTTGAGCCACAGCGCCACTTCTGGTTTTCTAGTGGTTTATTGGAAATAAGAGTCTCATGGACTTTCCTTCCTGGGCTGGCTTTAAGCCACGGTCCTCACATCTCAGCCTCTTGATTAGCTAGCATTACAGGCATGAGCCACCAGCGCTCAGATAGCTTTACTACTTTTTACAAAGGACACTGGAACTGTGGGACAGAAGAAATTTGGCTCTCTATGGATCTCAATTTATAAGCTCAGCTCTGTGCATGATAACCCAATGTCACCAACACAGTTTGTGTTGAAGACAAAATGTGACAGAAAACAATTACATGGGCAATAGTTGTTATGCTATTGTGTCTTGGACAATATGAATATTGAATTGAAAGTGTAAGAGAATGGAGAGATTTTTACCTACTTTTTTGTATTGCTAAAAGACTTTGGAAACTGATTCATTTCCCACCTCACTGTTGGTCATTGAGCCAGGACCTTAGTGCCTTTAATTACAATTTTTCCCAACACTAAGATGGTAATAACATTAACATTAGAGCTAATGTTTTCTTAACAGTTAAGAGACATAACACTTGTGAAATACTTAACATAAACTTCTATGAATTAGCTTTGAGTTTAGCCAGCAGTTTTTTAAATACTAAACAGAATGTGATATGTATTACAGAAACAATTACATGTAGTGAGAAATCAGAAATAATCTTATCTATTGGCTATGCTCTGTTTCCAAGGAAGCTAAGTGGATAACATCTCATGCTGTAAGTCAAAATGGTTATCTTATGTCTTGATAGTGCAAAAATATCAGGGAAATTATAATGAAGGAATGTTGTAGACTGAGGTGAAGTCCATATGAAAATGTGCAAAACTGATCAAATGTAAAAGTAAATGAGCAGCATATTGTGTTTTATATCATTTAAGTTACATTGAAAAGATAGGGAAAACCTAGAGGAACTTGGAACAATGAATCTCCAACATGAAAGTAGAAGAATATTGAACAGGAACTGAGGGAAGAGAATCAGAATATGTCTACAGTGTAGAATACTGGATGTGTGTTGCAGATACAAAATCATCTTCTATAGGTTCATTTAGTGAAACTATGAAGAATCTCTCCACAGAGAATAGATTACATAGAAGATAATCTCAAGCATCAAAGACTGAATAGGTCTAATAGGAAAGAAGAGCTAATCATTTAGAACCAATCAAAGAAATAAGAAATGATCTTGCAGGAACTTCAAGATTCAGTTAGAAGATAAAACATGGGGGAGATAGGTATCAAGGAGAAGAGCAGGAAACAAAATGGATAGGAAACATATTACAGAATTCTAGCAGAGGATACCCTAAACAGGCTGAAGTAGAATTACTAACATAAGATAAAATAGAATTCAAATTAAAATTAGTTAGAAGAGACATTACATTCTGATAATGGCAGCTCTACATTAGTAGGATATGTAGAGTCTAAATATCAAAACCCGGAATCCTGGAGCATACCACTTCATCAACCAAATATTACTTAACCTAAAAACACATCTCAACAAATCATTGTCATCCAAGGAAAAACTCAACCAAGAAACTGCAGACCTAAATAACTACATTGACCACCTAGTCCTAACAGACATATATAGAATATACATTCAGCGTCAGAATATACGTTCTTCACAGCAGCTCATGGAAGATTTTCCAAAATAGAACATATCCTATGTCACACGGATATTCTGTCCAAAGAAAAATTAATTGAATTCCCATATCTTGTCAGATCATAAGAGAACAAACTTAGAATTAAATGGCTAAAGCAAATAAAAAATTGTCAACCCCATGAAGACTGAACAACATGTTGCTGAATGAACAATTGGACACTGAAGGTATTAGAAAAGAAATCTGAGGGGCTGAGAAGGTGGTTCAGTGGTACAGCGCTTGCCTTGCATGCATGAGGCCCTAAGTTCGATTCCTCAGCACCACATAAGCACAAAGAAAAAAAGCCGGGAGTGGCACTGTGGCTCAAGTGGTAGAGTGCTAGCCTTGAGCTGAAGAGCTGAGGGACAGCACCGAGGCTCAGAGTTCAGGCCCCACAACCGGACCTCCCCCCCCCAAAAAAAAAGAAATCTGAAAGTTTCTGGAATTTAACAAAAATGAACACACAAATTACCAGCTCCTCTGGTATTTGCAGTATTTCAAGGAAAATACATAGCTCTGAGGATCTCCATCAAGCAACTGGGGAAATCTCAATTGAATATTTTAATTATGCACCTCAAGCTCCTTGAAAACAGGAACAAACCCAGACACAAAGCAGTACACAGAAACAAATTAAAAAATCAGAAATAACTAAATAAAGACAAAATAAAACATGGAAAGAATCAAAAAATCAGGGTTGGTTTTTTAAATAAATTAACAGACTTGAGAGACCCTTACCAAATCTGACTAAGAAGAGAACTTATATAGGTATATAGATAAAAAGCCAGCAGATTGTTAGATCTTTACTTTCTCTACAACACACAATGGCCTCATATCCTAAATATATTTAGAGCCCCAAAAGTTAACCCCCCAAAAAAAACAAATTCTCAAAGAACCAACAACCCTCTTAATAAGTGGGCTAAAGATTTAAAGAGAGACTTCTCTGAAGAAGAAATATGCATGGCCAATAGACACATGAAGAAATATGCAACATCTAGTCATAAAAGAAATGCAAATCAAAGCAACATTGAGAATTCACTTCACCCCAGTTAGAATGACCATTATGAAGAAAACTAATAATAACATACTGGGCTTGTGGGGATGTGGCCAAAAAGGAACATTATTACACTACTGGTGGAAATGTAAATTTGTTCAAATATTCTGTAGAGAAATATAGAGGTTCCTCAATAGAGCTCCCCATGACCCAGCAATGATGGATCAAGAAAATGTCGTATATATTCACAACAAAACACTATTCATCAGAATGAGTGACATTGCCCCATTTATAAGGAAATGGAACTACTTGGAAAACATAATAAGTCAAACAAGCCAGACCCAAAGAATCATAGGCTACAGGTTTTCACTCATTTGGAAAAACTAGAATATGTCTAGGCTATTTACAACAGCTCAATAGCAATATGAATATCACCATATAAAATGATGCTTATCGAAAGGCGCTCCAAAAAATGGATAAAAGATGATTGTTTAGTGAACTCTTTTTACTTATTTCTATTTAGTTTTCACCTTTTGGTTTACTCTCTGTAGTAACTGTTTTTGTTTTCTCAACCGTTTGTCTTATACATGTTAATCTGATTTGGGGAAGGGAAGGGAAATCACAGAAATGGTGGGACAAAGATCAACCAAAGCACCAGTGATATACAGTAGAACTATGTTAGAAATGAACTTCACTACTTTGGGGGAGGGGGATGTCAGGGTTGGAGGAAGCAGGAAAAACTGAGGGAGGGATAGCACTATTAAAAATATACTTATTACTTATGTAAATGTAACCCATCTCTCTATATATCACCTTCATAATATAAAATCCCACCAAAAACAATAAGAGAACTCACCCAAAGAGAGAAAATTAGAGGTAAAAATAAGACAACACAACAGATATAAGCAAAATTGAGAATGTTATAAGAGAGTACTTTGAAAACCTTATGCCAATCGCCTGGAGAATCCTGGAGAAATTGATGCTTTCCTATACACAATCTGAACCAAGTAGTTACACCTAAGAAGTAATGAAAATGAAATGCAATAAACCACTATCCATTCCAGAAAAATCTAGGACTGAATTAATTTACCATGAAATTAAGGCCTGAAAAGAACTTACAATACTCAGACCTATCTCTTCAATGGAATAGAACGGAAAATGGAATTATCAAACACATTCTTTGAAGCTAGAATTAGACTCTTCCCCAAATCACATAGGGACTCACCAAAGAAAGAGAACTATTAACCCAACTCTTTGGTAAGCATTGATGCAGACCTTTTTAATAAAATTCTCACCAAACAATTTCAGCAATTAACAAAAAAAAAATCATATGGTACGATCAAATAGGATTCATCCTAGGATAAAATTGGATTCAATATTCTTGTCAATAAACATAATACAAACCATCAGCAGAAGCAAGGACAAGAAATACATAATCGTCTATATGGATGTAGAAATAGCTTTTAAGAACCTCCAATAGCCCTTTATGATTAAAAGGTCTGAGAAACTAGGAATACATGGAACATTCCTCAGTATGTATGTGACAGAGATAATTAGCATTTACCAAATGGTGGAAGCATGAAGACATTAAAATCAGGAATGAGACAAGGATGTCCACTCTCTCTACTACTCTTTAAAATGGTTGTGGACTTTCTAGCAAGAACAATAGGCAAGAGAAAAACATAAAGGAGATCCAAATAGGGGAAGTAAAACTATCCCTTTTCTCATATGTAATGATCCTGTATTTAAAGGACCCTATAGCTTCCTCCCTCAAGTTAGTAAATGTGATGCTAATTTTCAGTAATGCAGCAGGGTATAAAAACCACAAGAATCAGTATTATTTCTGTGTTACCAACAATGGGAAGATCCAGGCTGAAATCCAAAAAACAACCTCATATGTATTAGTCTCAAAATAAAATCAAATCTAAACAAAACAACAACAATAACAACAAAACAAGGAATTAATTAATTTACCTAAAAAGGTGAAGGGCCTCTACTGTGAAAACTTTAAAAATATAAAAAGGAAAATTGAAGGAGATTCAAGGAAATGGAAAGTCTTTCAATGCTCCAGGTTGGAAGAGTTAACATGGAGAAAAATGCAATATTGTCCCCAAATAATTGCCAATGCAACACACATGAAAATCCCAACAATATACTTCAATGCAGTAGAGAAAGTAACCAAAATTTAATATGGAATTACAAAATTACACATAAAACAGAAGGCTTACAAATAAACTCATGGGCCTATAGTCATCATACACACACACACACACACACACACACACACACACACACACACACACACACACTGGAATTCCATTCCCCCATGAGAAAGGATGACTTTTCACCAGTATTAAGGAAACTGAAAGGCTTGCAAAAATTATACTAAAAGAAAAGAGAAAGGAATGCAGGCTCAGAACAATATAGGTTTCATGGATTCATTCATTTATGATAGCTAGAAGGTGCCCACAATTCTACAAGTAAACAAGACAGATTCTACCTCATCCCAGTTAGAATGGCCATTATCAAGCAAACAAACAATAGCAAATGCTGGCATGGATGTAGCCAATTGGGAACTCTATTACACTGTTGGTGGAAATTAAACTTGTTCAACCACTCTAGAATGCAGTACGGAATTTCCCGAAAAGACTAAATGTAGATCTCCCTTAAGATCCAGTAATTCCCTCAATGGCAGTAATCCAAAAAATAACAACAAGCTCGCATGAAAGCTACCAGCATACCCATGTTCAGGGCCCAGGCCCAGAGTTCAAGGACTGGCAAAAAAGTTACTACTAATGGTATTTGTTTCCTCAAATATGAATCTTTTGACAAAAGATACCAAATCATTTTATTTTCAGTATCTAGGTTAGGACTTAAAGGTAGTGGGTGATAAAATGGCTTATTTGTTGAATGTTAGGATAAAATGTAGGCAGTCCAAGAAAGGGGGGATTTTTGTAGTTGTGGTCGAGTGGCTTGAAATCTGGGCTTGGGCACTGTCCCTCAGCTATTCAACTCAAGTTGAGTGCTCTACCTCTCGAGCAACAGTGCCACTTCTGGTTTTCTGGTGGTTAAATGAGATAAGAGTCTCAGGGATGTTCCTGCCCAGGCTGGCTTTGAACCACCATCCTCAGATCTCAGCTTCCTCAGCAACTAGGATTACAGCTGTGAGCCACTGGCACCAGACTAAAAATGGGAGATTTTTAGAAAAGAAAATCCACCTCTTCATCTGTGTCTAAATCTCAGATATCCCTATTACAACACTTTCAACTCAATTCATCAGACTTTTGTAAATTTCTTCTTTTCCTTCATGTGGGAATACTGCAGTCAATATCAACTCAGCTGTGGGACTGGATCAATTGAATGGTAATTGCTAGCACCTAAATCAAGAACTGTTACATCAAAACAAACGAATCCCTCAGTTGGAATAATTGTTTTCCCTTTTTCTTACAAATTTGTGCTTGATTAATTCATATTGTGATATTGGAACTCCTAACAGAGTGGTGACATTTTCTTTCTCTTCAACCATCTCCCACATGTGGTCAAATATTTAAGAATTCAAAGATTTCCATTGATAATTGATTAAGATGACCTCTAAGAAAATATGCATTTCTGGAATTTGGTCTTTTGTCTTGTTTTTTTTTTTTAAATTTTTATTTTTTATTGTGAAAATACTGTACAGAGGAGTTACAATTACATGGGAAAGATAAAGAGTATATTTCTTATCAAGCATTGTAGCCTCCTCCTTTGTTTCCCCTTCCTATCCCTTCCCAGGCTCACCCCACCCCCCCCAATACCCCCCCCCAAAGTTGTAAAGTTCATTTTTGACATGACAATTTGTACATCTCATTGTTGCAACAGATCCACCTGTATCCTTATTGAAACGACTTGTTTTTTCCCCTTCCCCTCCACAAATTATACCGACATCCAATACAGTGAAAGCAGGGGTTATACTGTGGGGGAGAGACATACAAAGCAACAAAGAAATAATCTTATAAATGTGTTAGAGCCAAATGCATGACAGAAAAAAACATTTGAATACATATCTTAGGGTTCATTTTCCTAACATAATCTTATCTGACCTTTTCTGCTTGACTCAGACATATACTAGATATTGCAAATAAGGGAAACCATGGGACCTATGTTTCTTTGGGCTTGGCTTAATTCCCTTAATATAATTTTTTCCAAGCCTTTCCATTTCCTAACAAATGCGGCAATGTCATTCTTTCTGATAGAGGCACAGAATTACATTGTGTATATATACCACATTTTCTTGATCCATTCATCTACTGAGGGGTATCTGGGTTGGTTCCAGATCTTAGCTATGGTGAATAATGCTGCAATAAACATAGTTGTGCTGGTAGCTTTAGTGTGGTCTTGTTTGTAAACATTTGGGTAAATGCCTCAAAGTGGCATTAATGGGCCATAGGGGAGCTCTATGTGGAGTCTTTTGAGGAACCTCCAGACTACTTTTCAAAGTGGTTGAACAAGTTTACACTCCCACCCACAATGAAGTAATGTTCCCTTCTGTACACATCCCCTGCAGGATCTGTTGTTATTAGAATTCTTGATTTTTGCCATTCTAACTAGGGTGAGGTGGTATCTTAATGTTGTTTTGATTTGCATTTCTTTTAGGGCTAGGGAGGCTGAGCATTTCTTCGTGTGTCTATTTGCCATCCTTCTTTCTTCTTCAGAGAAGTTTCTCTTTAAGTCTTTAGCCCACTTATTTATTGGGCAGTTGTTTCTTTGAAGACTTGTTGTTTGGGGAATTAATATTTTTAGTTCCAAGTATATTTTAGATATGAGACCCTTGTCCGTTGTATGGCTAGTGAAGATCTTCTCCCAATCCGTGGGCTTTCTATTGAACTTGCTAGCTATGTCCTTTGCCATGCAGAATCTCGGCAACTTCATGTAATCCCATTTGTCCAAATTTTCTTTGATTTGTTGTGCTTCCGGGTCTCTATTAAGAAAATTTCGGCCTGTGCCTAGGAGACCTAGGGTTTCTCCTATTCCATCCTGTAATGTTTTCAGAATGTCTTCTTTGACTCTGAGGTCTTTGATCCACTTGGAGTTGATTTCTGTCTTGTTTTTACATGCATACACTTTCTATGATTTATTTGTTCTACAAGGAATTCTACTTTCCAATCTTTGTGTGACCAATTTTAGTTCTCTCGGATCAGTCTTTCTGACTGTCTCTCTCTCTGGAGTCTCATTTCAGTCTGCCTCATCAAAAATATGTTAGTTATCAGCTAAATGGCTCTCACCTTCTGTTTTTTGCCTGCCTTCATGTAGGCTGTTATAGCAGCCCTCACTGGCTGTGCTAACTGGAGGTTTTTTTGTTTGGTTGATTTGTATGTGTTTGTTTGTGTGTGTGTGTGTGTGTGTGTGTGTGTGTGTGTGTGTGTGTGTGTGTGTGTGTGTTGTTTTAAAGGTCTAGGATTACTATTCAACGTAGTAGCTTCTCTGGGCCCCAGTCATCCCTTGGCCTACAGTCAACTGGTTTTTCTCCTAAAGATACAAATATCAGCTAACTAAATTCCTATTTTAATTCTCTCAAAATGAAGCAATCTGGTATCCTTGCAAAGATATCAATAATCTTCTGTAATAATCCACTTACAGAAATGGTCTATCAGATGGTTTTTCAAGGTTTACTGTAAAAAAATGTTCATTTCCAAGTCACTACCATAAAGCAGATCACATCCCTGAGAGCAGACTTTTGGAAGGAAGTTTGCCCTTCCTTCTTTCTCTTATGATAGATCAAACCATAATATTCTGCAGTTGTGGCCAGCCTGGAGCACATTTTCACAAGCATATTCTGTAGTGTAAAAGAGGACCAACTATCAAAACAAAGGTGAAAATACTTGTCTACTTCAGACTGATTTATCTTGCTTATATTTGTTGTTATTCTCATTACTTCAAACACATGGATAAATTATATTGGAATTAGACAAGTGGCAAAGTATTAATGGAATAAATATACAGTTTACTTTCATATATCCAATATAATACATTTAACCCATTATGGAAAATTAAATCCAATTATAGAAACAATGTCAGGAATATAAAATAAGCCTCAATGCATATCATCTGGCACTCATACACCATCATCTACTCATAAATTCAGTCTGTCTATAAACATTTATTTTGTACAAAATAATAAAAATTTATTTAATGAATATGACTTTTAAGTATCATCTGAAATATTCCTCATGTATATAATTATATATATTTATATAGATACCATCTAGACAGGAATTTAATATGTATGTAAAAATAAAATTTCCACAATTTAAGCTAGTTGAGAGGAGTCATACCCTCTTGTATTGTGTGGTGTGAATTTTTCCACAATGCTGAACCCTTCTACCTAATACCAAGAGTTATTATGTGCAATAAATTATTATGAGAAATAATTTATTATTTGATGTTAAATGAGTGCTAGGTGTAGAATACACTTTGAATTATTACATTAATTCACAGAAATGAAACAATAATGATATATTATTTGTTTAAATTCTAAAGCTTCTCAAATTTACAATTCATGAAATATATTATTAAAGTTAATTTCACATTATTCTTTTGTTAAAATTTTATATTAAACATTCAATATTAAGAAATCAGTAGTAAGTAACTTACTATTAATATGATATACTATTAAACTGTGATTTGAATTATAGTTCTAACTAATTGTGATGTAAACAACATTTAATAGAATTATGGGTAATATTTTTTAAACTTACCAGTTTGTTATTTGTTTCCTAATTGCGTCATTTGTTATTCTTGGTCCAAGTCATCTCTTCACCTTGCTTAGTATTCTATTTTCTCTATGGGTTTGCTGATTTTGCATTCTGTTTTCCTTTTTAGTGACTGACATGAGGCTGAAAATCTGTATGCTAGTTTATTACTTGCTATGTTAATATAAAATTACTGCTCTCCAAACTGTTCTACTCTACTCTACTACATACAGTATTTCCCCTCTCCCATCTCGTGTTGCTGCTTTCATATATTTTATTTTATTTATATTTATATTTTATTGTCAAGGTAATGTACAGTGGGGCTTTAGCTATATAAGTAAGTTAATGAACTCATTTCTTTTCAAACTTGTTATCCCTTCTCCAATTTTTCTCCCTCTTCACTCCCAACACCCCCAAGATTATTTCTAACATATTGTCTTGTGAATACCACTGTTGCATAGGTTCCCCCTCTGTCCTTTGTCTCACCATTTTGTTTTTTCCCTTACCATTCCATAGTTCATATCAACATATTTACAATACCCAGGGTATCAAAATCAAAATACAGTGACTACAGGAGATAATGCTTAGGTGGGAAAACACAAAGGATATAAAGAAATCACCTATGCTTTCACTATATTTGATGTCAGTATAACATGTGGAGGAGACGGGGACAAACAAGTCGTTTAAGGATTCAGGTGGACCTGTTACAACAATGAGAAGTACAAAATGTCATGTCAAAACCAGCTTTACAATGTCGGTGGGGGGGAGGGGAGGTATGATTGGGTGGGGGGGAGGGGGGAGGCTGGGAAGGGAGGTGAAGGGTAAACAAAGGAGGAGGCTGCAATGCTTGGTAAGAAATGTATGCATTATCCTGCCCATGTAATTGTAACCCCTCTGTACAGTATGTTCTCAAATAAAATAAAATAAAATTTAAAAAAAAAAAAGAAAAAAAAAAAAGAAATCACCTAGAACATTAAGAACACCAACAAAGAACATGTCTTGTAGTTCATTTCACATGGAATCACCTTATATGCTGATATGTACTTAGCTATTGAGCTATTCTGCTCATCTACAAAGATTATACTTGATGTACACAATAATGCTCCCCTATTACCCAGTAATCCCACTTCTGGGCATTTAACTAGGTGACCCAAAACAAGGCCACACTAAAGCTACCAGAACAATTATGTTTATCACAGTAGTATTTACCAGAGATAAGATAAGGAATCAACCCAGATGGCCCTCAGTAGATGAATGGATCAAGAAAATGGGACACACACACAGATACACACACATGGAATACTATGTTTACATTAGAAAGAAAGATATCACTTCATTTGTAAGGAAATGGAAGATCTTGGAAAAAATCATATTAAGTGAAGTAAGCCAGACATAAAGAAACATAGGTCCCATGATTTCCTTTATTTGTAATAATTAGTTTACATCAAGGATAATCTCATGCATTTTAATTTGACATTTTGTTCTATGTTGAGCATGCAACATTATTGCTATATTGTTTGTTATAATTTCTGCAAACAAGCAGGTATTTAAAGAATTACATTCATCCAAACCATTACTGAAGGAAAAACAACTAATAAAGCAATCCCTACTAGGAAGAACAACTCCTACTTACTTAGCTTCATTCCTATGTAAAGCCAGTGTTGTCCCCTGTATCCTCATACGGTACATCACAACTCTATACCTGGTCATCCTGTATATCTACTATCTTCTACATTGTGACCTAAATGCCCAGCAATTCCACTTTGCTTTACTTTTTAAAAAGATTTCTCTCTTAATATTTGAGGTTTTTAAGAGAGAGAGAGAGAGAGAGAGAGAGAGAGAGAGAGAGAGTGTGTGTGTGTTTACAAAGAGCAGAGGATAACATTATTCTTCAGTTAGAATACATCTTTCAGGTTATTGTAAGTTGTGGCTAATGCGAGAAGTCTTTTGCTGTTTTAAGGATGAAACAGAAAAACATGATTGTGCATGTACCACAGTTGCTTTATTAGTGTATAGTTGAACACTGAACTTCGATTTATATCTTGGCTGTTGTGAATAATGTGAATGACAATGAACTACAGAATATTTATGAGTCACCCAGAGAGAAATAATCACATGATTGGTGGATCAGATGATATTTCAACTTTGCATTTATTTGTCTTTTTTTTCTTTTTCTTTCTTTCTTTCTTTTTTTTTTTTTTGTCAGTCGTGGAGCTTAAACTCTGGGACTGGGCGATGTCCCTCAGTTTTTCAGCTCAAGGCTAGTGCTCTACCACTTGAGCCACAGCATCACTTCTGGTTTTCTGAGTGTTTATTGGAGGTAAGATTTTCACAGACTTTCCTGCCGGGGCTGGCTTTGAACCACAATCATCAGATCACAGCCTCTTTGGAAAACTGCATACTATTTTCTACTAACCTCTATTTTGACCAAGAGTGTAGAAAATTTCCTTTTCTCCACACTCTCATCAACATTCTTAGCTTTTGTTCAAAAGGTAATAAGGGGCAGATTTTTACTCTCTGCAGTACCCCCCAGTGTTGCTTTAGACTTAAATCCAACCTCCTAAACGCTCGGAATTACAAGTCTTTACCACCACACCTGGTTCCTTTGATTTTTTTTCGATGAGTTATAATAGTTATGAAGTAGTAGCATAGTAATTTTTTAATTTTAATTTTTTATTGTGAAAGTACTGTACAGAGGGGTTACAATTATATGGGCAAGATAATGAGTACATTTATTTTCAAGCATTGTACCCTCCTCTTTTGTTTACCCTTCCCATCCCATTACATCCTCCTCCCTCACCCCCCACCCAATCCTCCACATACACACCCACCAAAGTTGTAAAGTTCTTTTTCGACATAACGACTTATACTTCTCATTGTGGCTTTGGATCCACCTGTATCCCTATTTAAACGACTTGTTTTTCCCCTTCCCCTCCACAAATTATACTGACATCAAATACAGTGAAAGCAGGGGTTATACTGTGGGAGAGGAGCATACAAAGCAACAAAGAAATAATCTTATAAATGTGTTAGAAACAATATCATGAAAGAAAAAAAAAACAGTTGAATACATATCTTAGGGTTCATTTCCCTAACATCACCTTATCTGACCTTTTCTGCTTGACTCAGACATATATACTAGATATTGCAAATAAAGGAAACCAAGGGACCTATATTTCTTTGTGCTGTCTTGCTTCACTAAATATAATTTTTTCCAAGCCTTTCCATTTCCTAACAAATGGAGCAATGTCATTCTTTCTGATGGAGGCATAGAATTACATTGTGTATATATACCACATTTTCTTGATCCATTCATCTACTGAGAGGAATCTGGATTGGTTCCCTATCTTATCTATAGTAAATAATGCTCCAATAAACATAGTTGTGCTGGTAGCTTTAGTGTGGTCTTGTTTGTAAACATTTGGGTAAATGCTCCAAAGTGGCATTAATGGGCCATAGGGGAGATCTATGTGGAGTCTTTTGAGGAACCTCCATACTACTTTCCAAATTGGTTGAACAAGTTTACACTTCCACCCAAAATGAAGTAAGTTCCCTTCTGTCCACATCCCCTCCAGCATCTGTTGTTAATAGAGTTCTTTATTTTTGCCATTCTAACTGGAGTGAGGTGGTATCTTAATGTTGTTTTGATTTGCATTTCTTTTATGGCTAGGGAGGTTGAGCATTTCTTCATGTTTCAATTTGCCATTCTTCTTTCCTCTTCAGAGAAGTTTCTATTTAAATATTTATCCCACTTATATATCGGGCAATTGTTTCTTTGAGGATTTGTTGTTGGAGGATTTAATTTTTTTAATTCCAAGTATATTTTAGATATGAGACCCTTGTCTGTTGTATTGCTAGTGAAGATCTTCTCCTAATTCGTGGGCTTTCTATTGATCTTGCTAGCTATGTCATTTGCCATGCAGAAACTCTGCAAATTCATGCAATCCCATTTGTCCAACCTTTATTTGATTTGTTGTTTTTCTGGGTCTCTATTAAAAGAAAATTTCGGCCTGCATCAAGGAGACCTACAGTTTCTCCTATTCCATCCTTTAAAGTTTTCAGAGTGTCGTCTTTGACTCTGAGGTCTTTGATCCATTTGGAGTTGATTCTGGTGTTGGGTGATGTATAAGGACCTTGGTTTAGTTTTCTCCAAATTGTTAACCAATTTTGCCAGCACCATTTACTGAAGAGGTTGTCTTTCTTCCATTCTATTTTTTTAGCTCCCTTATCAAAAATTAGATGGCTATAGGTCTGTAGGTTCATTTCTGGGTTTTGAATTCTATTCCATTGGTCCTGAAGTCTGTTCTTGTGCCAGTACCAAGCTGTTTTGATTACTATGCCTTTATAATAGAGTTTGAAATTTGTTATTGATATTCCTCCAGCAGTGTTCTCTCTTGAGGATCATTTTTGCTATTTTTGGTCTTTTATTGTTCCATATGAATTTTTGGATTGCCTCTTCTATTTCCTTGAGGAATGAGTTTTGAATTTTGATGGGTATCGCATCGAATTTGTAGGTAGCCTTGGAAAGTATTGCCATTTTCACGATGCCGATCTTTCCAGTCCAGGAGCATGGGACTTTTTGCCACTTTTTAAGTTCTGTTTTGCTATCCTTTTTCAAGTTTTTAAAGTTTTCATCATAGAGGTCCTTCACTTCTTTGCTTAAGTTAATTCCTATGTATTTTATGTTTTGTGGGGCTATTACGAATGGAGTTGCTTTCCTATATTCAGCCACACTTTCCTCATTTTTGGCATTCAGAAAAGCCATTGATTTTTTTTTTCTTTTCACTAATGATTTTATTTTATTTTATTTTATTTTAAATTTAATTTAATTTTATTTGTGAACATACTGTACAGAGGAGTTACAGTTACATGGGCAGGATAATGCGTACATTTCTTACCAAGCATTGCAGCCTCCTCCTTTGTTTACCCTTCACATCCCTTCCCAGCCTCCCCCCTCCCCCCCTAATCCCAATCCTTCTCCTTCCCGCATTTTCCCCCCCTCCCCCCCCTGCACTAACGTTGTAAAGCTTGCTTTGGACATGACAACTTGTACTTCTCATTGTTGAAACAGGTCCACCTATATCCTTAAACTACTGGTTTTTCCCCATCTCCTCCACAAGTTATACTGACATCAAATATAGTGAAAGCAGGGGTTATACTGTGGGGGAGGCACATACAAAGCAACAAAGAGATAATCTTATAAATGTGTTAGAAACACATGCATGAAAGAAAAAAAAATTAAAATACACATCTAAGGGTTCATTTTCCTGATATCACATTATCTGACCTTTTCCGCTTGACTCATACATATACTAGATATTACAAATAAGGGAAACCATGGGACCTACGTTTCTTTGGGCCTGGCTTACTTCACTTAATAAAATTTTTTCCAAGTTTTTCCATTTCCTAACAAATGGGGCAATGTCATTCTTTCTGATGGAGGCATAGAATTCCATTGTGTATATATACCACATTTTCTTGATCCATTGATCTACTGAGGGGCATCTGGGTTGGTTCCATATCTTAGCTATGGTAAATAATGCTGCAATAAACATAGTTGTGCTGGTCGCTTTAGTGTAGTCTTGTTTGTAAACATTTGGGTAAATGCCCAAAAGTGGGATTGCTGGGTCATAGGGGAGCTCTATGTGAAGTCTTTTGAGGAACCTCCATACTGCTTTCCAAAGTGGTTGAACAAGTTTACATTCCCACTAACAATGAAGTAAGGTTCCTTTCTGTCCACATCCCCTCCAGCATCTGTTGTTGTTAGAGTTCTTGATTTTTGCCGTTCTAACTGGAGTGAGGTGATATCTCAATGTTGTTTTGATATGCATTTCTTTTATGGCTAGGGATGTTGAACATTTCTTCATGTGTCTATTGGCCATCCTTCTTTCTTCTTCAGAGAGGTTTCTCTTTAAGTCTTTCGCCCACTTATTTATTGGGCAGTTGTTTCTTTGAGGATTTGTTGTTGGGGAGTTTAATTTTTTGAGTTCCAAGTATATTTTAGATATGAGACCCTTGTCCGTTGTATGGCTAGTAAAGATCTTCTCCCAATCCGTGGGCTTTCTATTGATCTTGCCAGCTATGTCATTTGCCCTGCAGAAGCTCTGCAACTTTATGCAATTCCATTTGTCCAACCTTTCTTTGATTTGTTGTGTTTCCGGGTCTCTATTCAGAAAATTTCGGGCTGAGCCAAGGAGACCTAGGGTTTCTCCTATTCCATCCTGTAATGTTTTCAGAGTATCTGCTTTGAGTTCAAGGTCTTTGATCCATTTGGAGTTGATTCTTGTGCAGGGTGATATATAAGGATCTAGTTTAAGTTTTCTACATGTAGTTAACCAATTTTGCCAGCACCATTTACTGAAGAGGTTGTCTTTCTTCCATTCTATTGTTTTAGCTCCCTTATCGAAGATTAGATGGCTATAGGTCTGTAGGTTCATTTCTGGGTTTTCAATTCTATTCCATTGGTCCTGAGGTCTGTTCTTATGCCAATACCAAGCTGTTTTGATTACTATGGCTTTATAGTAGAGTTTGAAGTTTGGTATTGATGTTCCTCCAGCAGTGTTCTTTCCATTCAGGAGCGTTTTTGCTATTCGGGGTCTTTTATTGTTCCATATGAATTTTTGGATTGCCTCTTCTATTTCCTTGAAGAATGAGGGTGGAATTTGGATAGGTATTGCGTTGAATTTGTAGATAGCCTTGGGAAGTATTGCCATTTTCACGATGTTAATCTTTCCAATCCAGGAGCATGGGAGGTTTTGCCATTTTTTTAGTTCTGTGTTGATTTCCTTTTTCAAGATTTTAAAGTTTTCATCATAGAGGTCCTTCACTTCTTTAGTTAAGTTAAATCCTAGGTATTTTATTTTTTGTGGGGCTATTACAAATGGAGTTGCTTTCCTAATTTCAGCCACACTTTTCTCATTGTTGGCATACAGAAAAGCCATTGATTTAGGGGGGTTAATTTTATAACCTGCTACTTTGCCAAAGTTTTGAATCAGCTTGAGTAATTTGGGAGTGGAGTCTATGGGATTCTTTAAATACAAGATCATGTCATCTGCAAAGAGGGAGAGTTTTATTTCTTCTTTCCCTATTTGGATCCCCTTTATGTCTGCATCTTGTCTTATTGTTGTAGCTAGGCATTCTAATACTAGATTGAAGAGAAGTGGAGAGAGTGGGCATCCTTGTCTTGTTCCTGAGTTAAGAGGAAATGGCTTTAGTTTTTCACCATTGAGTATAATGCTGGCTGTAGGTTTGTCATATACAGCCTTTATTGTATTGAGGAATGTTCCATGGATTCCTAATTTTTCCAAAACCTTCATCATAAAGGGGTGTTGGATCTTGTCGAATGCTTTTTCTGCATCTATTGAGATAACCATGTGGTTCTTATTCTTGCTCCTGTTGATGTGATGAATAATGTTAATTGATTTGCGTATATTGAACCAGCTTTGCATCCCTGAAATGAATCCTGTTTGATCGTGGTGTATGATTTTTTGGATGAATTGTTGAAGTCGATTGGACAAAATTTTGTTGAGAAGTTTTGCATCAATGTTCATCAATGAAATGGGTCTATAGTTCTCTTTCTTTGATGAGTCCCTGCCTGGTGTTGGGATGAGGGTTATGATGGCTTTATAGAATGTGTTCGGTAGTGAGCTTTCTCTTTCAATTTCATTGAAGAGTTGGAGGAGAATTGGTGTGAGCTCTGCTTTGAAGGCCTTGTGAAATTCCGCTGTAAATCCATCTGGTCCTGGACTTTTCTTAGCTGGGAGTTCTCTTATTGCTGTTTCTATTTCAATGCTTGATATGGGCCTGTTAAGCTGGTTTAACTCATCTTGGTTTAGTTTTGGCATGTCAATATTTGCTAGGAAAATGTCCATTTCTGTCAAGTTCTCAAACTTATTAGCATAAAGTTTTGAGAAGTATTCCCTTATAATGTTCTGAATCTTGGTTGTTTCCGTGGTGATGTTTCCATTCTCATCTCTGAGTTTACTAATTTGGGTGTGTTCTCTAATTTTTCTGACAAGATTTGCTAAGGGTCTGTCAATTTTGTTAAGTTTTTCGAAGAACCAACTCTTTGTTTTGTTGATTCTTTCTATAGTTTTTTTGGATTCTAATTCATTTAATTCTGATTTAAGTTTGATTATTTCTTTCCATCTATTGGATTGGGGTTTATCTTGCTGCTCTTTTTAAGGAGGTTTAGATGTGTCATTAAATTGCTAGTTTCAGATCTCTCCAATTTGTTGATGTAGGAGCTCAGAGCTATAAACTTGCCTCTGAGTACTGCCTTTGCTGTGTCCCAGAGGAGCTGGTAATTTGTGTGTTCATTTTTGTTGAATAGCATGAACATTTGAATTTCCTTTCTAATCTCTTCCATGACCCACTCATGATTCAGCAGTGTGTTGTTCAGCCTCCATGTGATACCGGAATTTCTTTGGTGGCTTTTGGTGTTGAGTTCTAATTTTATTCCCTTGTGGTGAGAGAGAATTGAAGGTATAACTTCAATGTTACTGAATTTAGACAAGTTTGCTTTGTGGCCTAAAATGTGGTCTATTTTAGAATACGTTCCATGTGCTGCTGAGAAAAACATGTATTCTGATGCTGCTGGCTGAAATGTTCAGTAGATGTCTGTTAAGTCGAGTTGATCTATGCAGCTGTTTAGATCTGCTGTCTCTCTGTTGAGTTTTTGCCAAGTTGATCTATCTAGTGGGGTGAGTGGTGTGTTAAAATACCCAAAAATTAATGTCTTTGGATCTATATTGGATTTGAGAGAAAGTAGTGTTTCTTTGATAAATTTGGGTGCTCCATTGTTTGTCGAGTAGATATTCAGAATTGTAATATCCTCCTGAAAGAGAGATCCCTTAATTAGTATGTAGCGACCTTCTTTATCTCTTCTCACGAATTTTAATTTGAAGTCTATTTAATCTGATATTAGGATTCCAACTCCCGCCTGTTTATGGGGGCCGTTTGCTTGGTAGATTTTGTTCCAATCTTTAACATTGAAAATGTTTTTGTTTTTACGGGCAAGATGTGACTCCTGAAGGCAGCAGATAGAAGAGTCTTGTTTTTTTTTTTTTTTATCCAACTAGACAGTCTATGTCGCTTAATTGGAGAGTTCAGTCCTTTAACGTTAAGAGAAAGGACTGAGAGGTATTTGGGAGTTCCTGCCATGTTATCCACCTTCTTGGGGGCTGCGAAAACTGGGTTTTTCCTATGGTTCTTTGTTTCTCATTTTGGGTGCAGTTTCTTGGCCTTTATTGTGGTCTTGTTGGTTTTCTATGTGTAGGACATCTTTAAGAATCTTTTGTAGGGCTGGTTTGGTGGAGATGTATTGTTTCAATTTTTCTTTGCTATGGAAGTTTTTTATTTGGCCTTCAGTTATGAACGAGAGTTTAGCAGGGTACAGTATTCTTGGTTGATAGTTGTTTGTTTTTAGGGCATGGCAGACATCATTCCAGGCTCTTCTTGCTTTGATGGTCTCTGCTGAGAAATCTGAGGTGATTCTAATTTGTTTCTCTTTATAGGTGATTAACCTTTTCTCCCTGACAGCTTTAAGGATCTTTTCCTTGGTCTGAGTTGATCCTATGTGGATTATAATGTGATGGTGGGATGTCAGATTCTGGTCTGGTCTATTTGGGGTTCTAAAAGCTTCTTGTATCTGAATAGGCCTATCTTTTTGTATGTTTGGGATGTTCTCTGCTAGGATCCTTTTAAACAAATTTCCTAGAGCATTAACTTCTGTTTCTAGGTGCTCCTCTACACCCATTATCCTTAGATTAGGCCTTCTGATTGTGTCTTCCAAGTGTTGGATAGATCTATCATATTTCTTGGACTTGTCTTGGATGGTTGTATGTTCTTTCTCTATAATATCTAGGATGTCTTCAATCCCCGAGATTCGATCTTCTGCATGGTCTAACCTGCTCTCAAGGCTTTCTACTTGGTTTTTCATTTCTTTTCCTTCTAATTGGTCAACTTTGATGGCTTCAAATTCTTTGTTGAAGCTTTGTTTTAGATCTTGTATGGACGTCTTTACTTCCTTAATTTGGTGTTCAGTGTTTATTCTCCAATCACTTAGGTGATTTTTTATGGTTTCCTTGGTCTTCCTGACATCCTTCAGCTCTTCCTTAATGGATTTCATGAATGCCTTTAGTGATCTTTGTGTATTCTCATCCTGCTCTCTCAATTCCTTTATTACTCTTTGCTTAGCTTCCTCTCTTTCATGCCATTCTTGAAGTTCTCTTTGTGTGTTCTCAGCCTACTCACGCTATTCTGCCTTTCTCTTTGAGTGTTCTCATGCTGCTCATGCAATTCCTGTATCAGTTTTAGATTAGCTTCCTCACGCTCATGATATTCCGGTATTAACCTTTGGTTTTCCTCCTCTCTCTCCCTATCATGCTCATATAGATTCCTTTGTATATTTTCAATCTTTTCCAGTATTGACCTTTCGTTTGCCTCCTCTCTCTCTCTATCACGCTCATCCAGAGTCCTTTTGTATGTTTTCCATCTTTTCATTTACCATGTTTGCCAGTATTGTTTGTAGAGCTATTTGGGAACTCTTCTCTGGATTATTCATTATCTGTCCTGTCCCATGATTGTCATGAGTGGGATTTGAGCTACCCGGACTTGCCATTTTTCTTGTGTTTTTTCGGCTTAGTCTGCCCATTTGGGATGAAAGTAACACCAGTTTTGTGCTAGAACACTATCTTAAGGCAAGCATCAACCAAAGTCTGTAGATCCACAATCAAAAGTCTGCAGATACAGTGAAGTTCAACAGATATACCTATTCAACATCAAACAACTATATAATAATGGGCTACAAACAGCAAAGTAGAATTTGGAAAACCAGAAATTATTAGTTTTTGGGAGGCATGTGAGTAAAAATAGGAAAAGAGAAATATGGGAAGGAGCAGGGAGAGTTTACTTAACTAAGTCCTAATCGCAAAGTGGGAAAGAGGTTGGATAGGATAAAAGTAGAGAGAGAAAAAAAAGAAGAAAGTGAAAGAGAAAAAAGAGACAAGAAAAAATAGAAAAGCAAAAATTAAAAAAATAAAAAGTTTAATGATTAAAAATATGCAGATTGAAAATGAAATATTCAGAGAAGAACGTGGGTATAATGAGAGAACGGGAGGGATATAAAGGAGACATTAAAATCTTAAAAATAAAAATACTTAAAATATTGTATAGGTATAAAGAGGTAATACTGCTAGGAATTTAAGTCTAAGAGGTTTTGAATTGAGTAATAAATTTGTGGATTAAATGTGTACACAATGGGGGATAAAGTCTAATAATCGACTATGGGTATATCTGAGGATGTGCAGAACAACAATTAAGTCACACAAAGAAGAGCAAAAGAGCAGAAAAGGTGAAAAAAATGAGCAAAAAAGAAAAAAAAATCAGACATTCAGTAGAGCTAAACAAAAAACAAAAATATTTTTTGAAAAGAAAGAACAAAAAAGAAAGAAAAACGCACACACACATATACCCCTAAAATAAAAATTATAAGAGGAAGAGAAAAAAGTTACTAGTATAGAATTTTTTTTCAAAATGGTAAAAATTAAAAATTAAAAAAAAAGTTTTAGAAGAAAAATATTTTTATAAAAGGAACCAAAAAAAAAAAAGAAGAAGAAGAAGAAGAGAAACAGAGAAAAAAACAAGTTCTTTGATTTTTTTGGGAGTGGTGGGAAAATCTTTTTTATCCCTTGTGTCCATAACCAGCCTCTTGTTGGAGTCTCTGGTCTGCTTGTGGTGTTTGATTTTCCTCTGGCTTAGTTGGTTTCTTAAGCAGTTTGTTTGAACAGGCAGAATAATGCTATGCTGTTCAAAGGATTTTGTGATCCTCTCCCCTGGCTAGTTCAATGGGAGGGAGATCTGCTTTGAGTATCACAAAAGAGGGAGATGGCTTTTTCCTCATGTTTGTAGATGCTCTGATGAGGCTAGGTTCTGGGTAGAGTTGAGGCCTTTCAGCAAACAGTAGCTTTTCCCTGAGGAGACTTTGTGAGAGACTCACAGAGCCCAGCCTGGAGCCACTCTCAGGGTTTATGTTTACTGAATTTCAATGGATTGTCCATGCTGCTAAAGAGAGGGGCAGCCTCTGGCTCTGATTACCCAGTGAAGAAACCCACTGCTGGGGCTGGTGGCCCGAGCTGGGTGACTTTTCTCTGGATGGAGCTGATTTTGGCATGTCACTTTAGGACCTTGTGACCTGCTAAATGACTCTAGTTTTCTTCCAGGGCCTGTGTTTGAGCTAGCAGGTCAGCCAAGCTTTGTCAGTATCAAACATGGAGATCTCCTGTAATGGCGGGGAGGGGTGGCCTTCCCTCCTCTGCTCCCTGAGAAGGAGTGAGGCCGTTAGGCTTCTACTCACACCGCATTTTGGTTCCTGGGTCATCTCTGGTATGTGAACTGCAGGATGAAGATGTCTGCTCCTTGTCGGTTCTTGTTGGTGTTCAGTAGAATACATTCGCGCGCCATGTCTGGCTCCTTTGTCCTGCACTCTCTGTGTTGCAGGTATGGCGGCTATTGCCACCTCCACCACCACTGTAGCCTGCAGTGGCAGCTGCTAGCAAGTGCTCAGATCTGTCTCCTTGCCTGGATTTTCCCTCTGTGGCCTAACTCTCTGTACTGTGATGGTACACTTGGTGTGATTCTCTGGCTTAGGACTGTTCACTGGAACTCTAAAATTCCTTTCTCTCTCTGGCCTGACTCTCTGTCCTGTGATGGCACACTTGGTGTGATTCTCTGGCTTAGGACTGTTCACTGGAACTCTAAAACTTCTTTCTATGCGAGAGTTGTTTATATTCCAGCTTCTCCTCCGCCATCTTCCCAGAGAGAAAGGTTGGACAAATGGGATTGCATGAAGTTGCAGAACTTTTGCATGGCAAAGGACATAGCTAGCAAGATCAATAGAAAGCCCACTGATTGGGAGAAGATCTTCACTAGCCATACAACGGACAAGGGTCTCATATCTAAAATATACTTGGAACTCAAAAAATTAAATCCCCCAACAACAAATCCTCAAAGAAACAACTGCCCAATAAATAAGTGGGCTACAGACTTGAAGAGAAACTTCTCTGAAGAAGAAAGAAGGATGGCCAATTGACACAGGAAGAAAAAAGCTTAATCTCCCTAGCCATAAAAGAAATGCAAATCAAAACAACATTGAGATACCACCTCATCCCAGTTAGAATGGCTATAATCAAGAACTCTAACAACAACAGATGCAGGAGGGGATGTGGACAGAAGGGAACCTTACTGCATTGTTGGTGGGAGTGTAAACTTGTTCAACTACTTTGGAAAGCACTATGGAGGTTCGTGAAAAGACTTCATATAGACCTCCCCTGTGACCCAGCAATCCCACATTTGGGCATTTACCCAAATGTTTAAATACAAGACCACACTAAAGCTACCAGCACAACTATGTTTATTGCAGCATTATTTACCATAGCTAAGATATGGAACCAACCCAGATGCCCCTCAGTAGATGAATGGATCAAGAAAATGTGGTATATATACACAATGGAATTCTATGCCTCCATCAGATAGAATGACATTGCCCCATTTGTTAGGAAATGGAAAAACTTGGAAAAAATTATATTAAGTGAAGTAAGCCAGGCCCAATGAAACATAGGTCCCATGGTTTCCCCTATTTGCAATATCTAGTATATGTATGAGTCGAGCAGAAAAGGTCAGATAATGTGATGTTAGGAAAATGAACCCTTAGATATGTATTTTAATGCTTTTTTATTTCATGCATTTGTTTCTAATGCATTTATAAGATTATCTCTTTGTTGCTTTGTATGTCCCTCCCCCACAGTATAACCCCTGCTTTCACTATATTTGATGTCAGTATAACTTGTGGAGGAGATGGGGAAAAACAAGTCGTTTAAGGATACAGGTGGACCTGTTGCAACAATGAGAAGTACAAGTTGTCATGTAGAAAATGAGCTTTACAACATTGGTGTGTGGGGGGGGGGAGGATTGGGTGTGGGGGGAGGGGGGAGATTGGGAAGGGATGTGAAGGGTAAACAAAGGAGGAGGCTGCAATGCTTGATAAGAAATGTACACATTATCCTGCCCATGTAATTGTAACCCCTCTGTACAGTATGTTCACAAAAAAAAAATTAAATTTTAAAAAAATAAAATAAAACTTCTTTCTCTGTGAGAGCTTGTTTAGCCTCCAGCTTCTCCTCCGCCATCTTCCCGGAACCCCTTATCATAGTAATTTTGAATTACATTTCTCTAATGATTTCAGTTCACAAACCATTAAGCCAGCGTAGAAGTTGTATTAAACACAACTTTGTTAGCCCACTGGCGATTTTCAGGGCTTTATGGAAAAGATGTCCATTCAGAACTTTTGTCCAATTTTAATCAAGTTTCTTGTTAATCTCATCTTTAATCTCTCTATACAAAATCAATAATTAATTCAAGGTAGTAGATAGAAAAATATTAAGCCACTCCTAACATTTTTCAATTTTCAATAAAATGATATTGCTTAAATCATTTTCTGTTAATGCTTGAGACCATATACTTCAATTTAGTTAGACCTTTAACAAGACTATGTGCATTTTATTTATTTTACGTTAATTGTTCTTTCCAAAGTCTATGTGTCTAATTTCCCTTGCTCTCTTTCAGTCTCAATAGTTCAGATTTCAAACTGAAGAATAAATGGAAGGAAGCAAACAAAAAAAATACAGTTCCTCTCATCTGATGATGCCTCTACAAGAAGGAAGAAAGAGTACCTACTTATAAGGAGCTATGCTAGGATATCAAAAAGAGAATTCATTCTTCTAGGTCTCCTTAAAATGTAAACCACAACATATCGCGAAGGTACTTTTATGTTTTATCAGTTTTTCACATTTTCATATGGACTTCACCTCAGTCTACAACATTCATTCATTATTCTTTCCCTGATACTTTTACACTACCAAGACGTAATATATAAGATAACCAGTTTGATTTACAGAATAAGAAGTTATCACCCTGGTTTCCTTGGAAGCAGAACATGGTCAATAGATAACATTACTTTTGGTTTCTCACTACATGTAATGGCTTTTGTAATGCTTATTGCATTCTATTTAGTATTTAAAAAAAACTGCTGGCTAAACTCAAAGCTCCTTCACAGAAGTTTAGGTTAAGTACTTCACAAGTTTTATTTCCCTTAATTCTTAAGATAATATTTGTTATAATGCTAATGTTATTACCATTTTAGTGTTGGGAAAAATTGTAATTAAATGCCTTAAGTAGATGACCCAAAGACATACAGTGAGAAAGGAAATGAGGCAAAGTTTCCAAAAGCCTTTTAGCAGTACACAAAAGGTAGGTAAAATCTCTCCATTCTCTTACACTCTCAATTCAATATTCATATTGTCCAAGAAATAATAGCATAGCAATTAATGTCCATGGTGATTGTTTTCTGTTACATTTTGTCTTCAACACAGACTGTGTTGGTGAGATTGGGTTATCATGTAGAGAGTTGAGCTTATAAATTGAGGAAACTTCCAGTTTCCTTTTAAAAAGTACTAAAACTTTTAAATATTATCATCAACTGACTTTTAAGAATCAAAAACCTAAAAAATTCATATACAATCACCCAAAATGCTTTCAAAGTAGGAGATGATAAAACAGGACCCTGTGAAGTAAATTTTCTTCTACTTTTGAAATTATTCTGAAAACCTTGTGCTGGATGGTCGCACCTGTAATCCTAACTCCTCCGGACATCTACTCAGGAGTCCGAGATCTGTGGATAACAGTTGGAACCCAATCAGGGCAAAATAAATTCATGATATAATTTTTCAAAAATTTAATGAACTAGCATAGGGCCAAGAATGAAGATGTAGCTTATATAGTACCTCACCAATCTAAGAGGAAAGGCCTAGCAAGACCTTGAAGCCGCGATTTCAAATTCTGAGCACGCCAACAGAAATGCAATTTCCTGTACACACATGCTACTTGCGCGTGCGTGCACACATGCACATACACACATACATCCATTCTAAATATCTTCATATCAGTGTTTTGCATTAATTTCTTTGTTAACGATATTATATAAGCAAAATAAAGGTAATAAACTCCTCCTCTTAGAAAAGTTTTATACTTTTTATTGTAAAAATACTGTACACAGGGGTCATATTTACATGAGCTAGGTAATGAGAACAATTCCTAACAAACATTGTTACCTCCTCCTTTATTTTTCCCCTACCATTCCTTCCCTCGCACCTCCACAAGTGCACTCCGCTCCCCCCTTCCCCTGCCTAAATTGTAACGTTCATTTTTCAGCATAGTGTCTTGTGCATCTCATTGTTACAATGGGTCAACCTGTATCCCTATTTAGGCATTTTGTTTTTTTCCTTCCTCTCCCCAAATTAGAAGAGCATATATACAAGATATAGGCGCACCAACTTCAAATACAGTGAAAACAGTTGTTATAGCATGGGGAGGAACCTATAAAAAGACACAAAAAATCACATTGCACATTATAAGTACATTAGAAACAATAGCAAAAAAGAGAAAAATTCTTGTATCCCTATCTTGGGTTTCATTTCCCGTAACATTATGTTATCTGGTCATATGGACATAGCTTTTGACCTTTTCTGCTTATACTATACATATAAAGTTATTGAAAATTAGGGAAACCATGGAACCTGTGTTCTTTTGGATTTGGCTTACTTCACTTAATATTTTTTCCATATCTTTCCAATTTCTAACAAATTGGGTGATGCCATTCTTTCTGATGGAGGCATAGAATTCCATTGTTTATATAAACCACATCCTCTTGATCCATTCTTCTGCTGAGGAGCATCGGGGTTGGTTCCATATCTTAGTTATCTTAAATAATGCTGCAATAAATGTAGTTGTGCTGGTAGTTTTAGGATGGTCTTGTTTGTGATCATTTGGGTAAATGCCTCATAGTGGGATTTCTGGATCATAGGGGAGATCTATATGGAGTCATTTGAGGAACCTCCATACTAATTTCCAAAATGGTTGAAAAAGTTTACACTCCCATCAAGAATGCAGTAAGGTTCCCTTCTGGCCACATCCCCTCCAGCATCTATTGTTGTAAAACTATGGAATGCTTCAGGAATTTGCCTGTCATCCTTGCGCAGGAGCCATGCTAATCTTCTCAGTATCATTACAATGTTAGTTTATGTGATGCTGAATTGAGCACAGAATATTTTTTATATATAAAGTGTAATTGATTTTCTTAAACTAGGCAATTCAACAAAAAGTAAGTTTAGAAGAATTGTGAAATTTTAGAACCATGTACTTCTTACATAAGCACACATTTAAGAATAATGTCAAGATGGACATGTCAAAAACAAAATAATGCCAGATATTTGCGGTTCAAGAGATGTGTAGGGGAAATAATTCAATTGTTCTATACAAGGCACATGTCATAATGAAACAGCAGCAAGTGTTAAGGGTTGTTAAAAATTTTAGTGTTTTATATCTATTTAATTTTAGGAATTTGCTTATATATGCCAAAATTAGGACTGTTTGGCAGGTATAAAATTTTCTATAAAGTATTTAAGATTTATGTTAGCAGAAATATACTACTAAGTATGTACATTTCAGAATTTATAGAAACTTTGTTAATGAGAAGTTGCAAAGTCTTTGTGTAAAGAAGCAGAATGAAGGGTTAAGACTTGCTAACTACACAGTTCTTGTTAAAATTTAGGGATTCCTTACTTTATATTTTAGCGAGGAACAAGAGATCATATAAGCCATAAACAAATAATGAGATGAGCCATAAATAATAACCTTAGTGTGTAACTTTGAAGACTATTCATAGCCTATAAAAATCTTGTTGAACATCATAATCTTAGGCGGTTTAAAATGTACAGGAATATGAGAAAATAGTAAAATCTAATATGTAGTGCACTTCAAATACTAAAAACACTGGTAATTGTTTTGTTTTTTATTTTATTAATCATTATTTAATTATTGGTTTTCTTTGTAGCATTGTTTTACTTGTTATATAATACAACTTTTTGTTAGTCATCATTAGGAGGTACTTTGAGAAGGTTACTGGGGTGGTCAAACCATTTTTTTATAGGTGCATGTGAATTTACAACTAGGAAAATTAAGAACAAAATATTTATTAAAAAATGATCAAGTAGAGTCTGAATCAGGAGAGTCCACAACTAAAATCTTACCCCTAGGTCGAAGCAACAGTATTACAGAGTTGAGGCCACAAATGTGAGAGACTGTGTTTTGTTTTGTTTTGTTTTATTTTGACTTTGTTGGTCATGGGGCTTGAACTCTGGGGCCTGAGTGCTGTTCCTCAGGCAAGGCTAGCGCTAACACTTATGGTACAGCACCATTTCCAACATTTTCTACTCTCGTTGTGCTGAGGAATCAAACCCAGGGCCTCATGCATGAAAGGCAAGCACTCTACCACTGAGCCAACTTCCTAGCACTTGAGAGACTGTGTTTTTAAAAAAATCATCTAAACAACATTTTCCTTTTGCTTTGGGTTATATAAGGAAATATATAAATATCTTTTTCTATTTTTGTGAATTGTTGTACTTCTAAATTTATAGTAACTTCACCCACTTTATCCTTTTCAAAGTCATGAAATATCTCTGAGAGTTTGCTGCTGTGAAGATCGTTTTTGCATTTATAATTTCTTCTGAGTCACTTTTATTTTTATCAACATAACTTTATATTTCATGTTGATGGATTACAAATATCAAATACCTGCAAATGTACACATAGAGTCTAAAGATAGCAGTATGAATATTCTCATACAGCTCTTGTTTATCTATTATTCACTTTCAATATTATGATATTTCTCTCTCTCTTTCACTCTGTCTCATTTCCTCTCTTTCTCTTCCATGCCCCATGTCTGCTACTTAGAATTTCTGCTGGGCTACTATTATGCTTCAGGATCTACTGGTTTTGTGGGAACATAAAAGCAACCATCGGTTAAACTTGCATTCTTTAAGAGTTATGACAGTGACATGATATTATTCTTTGCCATTCTAAATGGTAAAATAACATATCTAGGAGTTCCTTTTCACTTTTACTTCTACTATAAATTTTATCTCATAGGAATCATTGGAATGGATAAGATACTTTAACCTGTGACCTAAAATTATTTTTCTTTTATTTTTTTAATCTTCTACAAGATTACTTTATATATTTTTAAAAATTTTGTTCTTTTTATTATTTTTTCTTTTTTATTGGGAAAATACTGTACAGAGGGGTTGTAATTACATGGACAAGATAATGAGTACATTTCTTATCAAGCATTGTAGCGTCCTCCTTTGTTTCTCCTTCCCAGAACTTCCAATCCTCCTTGTCCCCCATACCAAATACTCCCCCCAACCAAAGTAGTAAAATTCGTTTTTCGACATAAGTACTTGTACATATTAGTGTTGCAATGATTCCACCTGTATCCTTATTTAAACGAATTGTTTTTTCCCAATCCTCCCCCACAAATTATACCACCATCAAATACAGTGAAAGCAGGGCTTATACCGTTGGGGAGGGACATACAAAGCAACAAAGAAATAATCTTTAAATATGTTAGAAAAAATAGCATTAAAAACATTTGAATACATATCTTAGGGTTCATGTCCCTAACATCAACCTATCTGACCTTTTCTGCTTGACTCAGACATATACCAGTTGTTGCAAATAAGGTTAACCATGAAACCTATGTTTCTTTGGGCTTGGCTTACTTCGCTTAATATAATTTTTTCCTAGCCTTTCCATTTCCTAACAAATGGGGCAATGTCATTCTTTCTGATGGAGGCATAGAATTCCGTTGTGTATATATACCACATTCTCTTGATCCATTCATCTACTGAGGGGCATCTGGGTTGGTTTCATGTCTTAGCTATGGTAAATAATACTGCAATAAACATAGTTGTGCTGGTAGCTTTAGTGTGGTCTTATTTGTGATCATTTGGTGAAACGCCCAAAAGTGGGATTGCTGGGTCATAGGGGAGATCTATGTAGAGTCTTTTGAGGAACCTCCATACTGCTTTTCAACATGGTTGAACAAGTTTACTCTCCCACCAAGAATGCAGTAAGGTTCCCTTCTGTCCACATCTCCTCCAACATCTAACAGCCTCTTCAGTAGATGGTGCTGGAAAAATTGGTTAACTACTTGCAGAAAAATAGCTAGATCCTTATATATCACTCTGCACCAGAATCAACTCCAAATTGATCAAATACCTTGGAGTCAAATCAGACACTCTGAAAACATTACAGGATGGAAAAGGAGAAACCCTAGGTCTCCTCGGCACAAGCCAAAATTTCCTTAATAGAGTCCCAGAAACACAACAAATCAAAGAAAATTTGGGCAAATGGGATTGCATGAAATTGCAGAGCTTCTGCATGGCAAAGGACATAGTTAGCAAGATCAATAGAATGTCCTCGGATTGGAAGAAAATCTTCAGTAGCCATACAACAGACAAGGGTCTCATATCTAAAATCTACCTGGATATCAACAAATTAAATCCCCCAACAACAAATCTTCAAAGAAACAACTACTCAATAAATAAGTGGGCTAAAAACTTACAGAGAAACTTCTCTGAAGATGAAAGAAGGATGGCCAATAGTCACATGAATAAATGCTCAACCTCTCTAGCCATAAAAGAAATGCAAATCAAAGCAACATTGAGATACCACCTCACCCCAGGTAGAATGGCTATAATCAAGAATTTTTTTCTTTTACAAGCAACCTTTTTTCTTTTATTATCAGTTAGTAACTACCTGTAATGAAAAAAATCTATCCTATGGAAAGTAGACCGAAGTTGTTCACAGGGATGGTCAAAAACTAATGGGGGAAGTGAGTACAAAGGATATCCATAATAGATCACAGATCTGCAGAGCAATTTATCATGTACATTTTGTGAGAATGACAATGTGCTAGGAACTATAGATTAAATCACTGAACATCTGATATACATATATATGCACATATATTTATATTTGTAAATTCATTTATATATGCATATATGTGTGTATATGCCCTTATGTAGGTTCACTTGCACGTTAGCATACACACAAATACACACATATATATATACAAATGTAAACGTGCACACATAGAGAAAGATACATATTATAGCCAACACAATTTTCACTAGTTGTTGAATATGCCTTAGACGGAATGCTTGGAACCATTTCAAATTTGATAATTGCAATTCGAAGCTATTCCAAGTAGATAAACCTAGGAGATTCTTTTCTCCACTCTTGGTAAAAGGAAGAAGTGAATGTGTGTCTCAGGTCTATAGATTAAACATAGAGAATTAAAGCCCAGGTAGAGCTCAAGGCCAGGAGTTCAAATCCCAGTACCTGCACAATATAAAAAAAAGGAGTCCTTTGTCTTTGAAAAGGGATATTTTTCCAAAAATGAATACCCAGGACAATTTTCAAGGTCCAAAACTCTTCGAAACGCTCTTTCACATCTTAAACTGATTCCTCTCCTTGATTCACATTATGGAAAATAGGAGTCACACTTCACATTAAAAAGTATATGCATTGTTGAACAGTTCTTACCATTTTTAATGTAAAAGAAGCATGAGAGAGGAATTCACCTCACTTGGGTGAGTTAGGTTTGACTCACTGACAGACTTTTGTAAGTAAATGAGGGTCTGTTTACAGGTAAAAAATCTATACAGATGGTTTCCTAGGAGAGTGAACAAGCTAGCTGTTGTCCAAGTTTGAATTAAAGTAATTTATTCCTATGATATGGAATATCGTAGGAAGCTCATCTCATAGAACACTATACAGACAGTAATTTCAAAAGGATGAAAAACCCATTTCTATATTGTAAACAGCCAGGTTTTCACAAGCAAAAAACAGTTTCCTGAGCCAAGAAAATATAAGTTAGAGAAAAAGGGACTGTGCTAAATAAAGGTAATGACTTAGTGACAGGTGTAAAACTGTTCTGTAATCACAACTAAACTATAAATTTTTATCATGTCCCTAACAAGAATCTCCAAGATAGGCCTTGTTAAATCTGTCATAGAGGAACTGGGTTTATGCAATTGTCAGTTTTGTTAGGGTCCAATATCTTCTACATTCGCTTGGGTTGCAAGCTGATTTAAAACTTTGGCAAAATAGTAGAATACAACTGTAACATTATTATGGATGTTGACTCTGGCATGGAATTAATTTCCTCTTTAATCTGACAAATTAATATATCAAAGAACATAACTTCTCCAACTAAATATCAGACCTAACTAAACATACAACCAGAAAAGTCATCATGCAAGCCATATTGCAGCTGGGGTAAAAGAAAAATCAGTCATACTGATTCTCTATTTATTTTGAACGTTGTTTTTTTTATAAATTATTTCCTTTATCTTGCATTTTTCAAACACTGTGTTAAATGCTGTATATCTTGGTAACTAAATTTGGATGCCTCCTTAAATTTTGAGTAAAATATCTCACTTTAGTTCCTAACCCATGAAATGAGGTTGTTTGAAAACAAATGCTAATAACCACTGTTTATAATACACAAGATCTCATAAGCATGATTTCAGGAAGCATAGGTTAACATTTTGATATTGTGGTCACGTGACTGATGAGGTCTATCTGCATGAGTATAGTTGTACATAGATTCCTCAACCTAAATTTAGCCACTGTTAAAAAATGTTTATATCTCTATCTTTCACCCATCAGAGATGAAACCTGAGTATAAAGTCTAAGGAAAATGATAAGGTAAGAATTTAGCTTTTCTGGATATAAAGTAAACAAAAATGCAGCATAAACTAACTCATGGTTTTAAAGTCAACCTATGTCTCTAAAACATGTTAACAAATTCCCTACAATGTGTAGCATTCTCAAGAAGGGAATGGGGAATGTGAGAAGAGGACTAACCAAGTATTATTTTCAAATATACATAATTTGGGTTGACCTCTTTTTTTCGTTAGACGCATTTTTGATAAAACTGTTTGAATAATTGATTTCCTGTTCAGGTATAATATATCCTAGTTGCATTTACCAAACTACATTCAGAAAATGGCATATAGTAATTAAGTAAAGACAACTTATTCAATAAATAGCAAAAAGTATATACCTATAGGGTAATATTTGAACAGTGCATTGGAAATATTCTAATACAATAATTAATTTAACAATTTCATATTGACATTAATTAACTAGAATATCTTTATGCTAATTGGACAAGATTGTCTTTCTAAATGAGCAAAACCTATTACTCCTATTACTTTATCAGGGAAATATGTTAACAAAAAATGGAAAATAACATATGACTGTACAACAACTCCAATGCATTTTTGACTTTTTATTAGCAAATGTTAATTTCACAAAGTATTTTATTGTGTTATACACATACATCCATATAATGTAGCTTGCTAAATTTTTTCCTTTTATAAATTTCATTATCCTATTTTTATACTTATGTTTTATTATGTCATTATACTAACCTAGGAAATATTTGAACATATTTACTCCACAATGTTTCTCTTCATCTCCTCTCTTACATTTTTTTCCAAATTTTTCTTTTACCCCAGCTGCAATATGGCTTGCATGATGACTTTTCTGGTTGTATGTTTAGTTAGGTCTGATATTTAGTTGGAGAAGTTATGTTCTTTGATATATTAATTTGTCAGATTAAAGAGGAAATTAATTCCATGCCAGAGTCAACATCCATAATAATGTTACAGTTGTATTCTACTATTTTGCCAAAGTTTTAAATCAGCTTGAGTAACTTGGGTCTTTTTTGAATCTAACTAAATAGGTATGCAATTTTGTCAGTACTAGATTTTGACCACCATTTATTAAAATATTATTTTCAATTCTCTCTTTTCATGAGATTTTTAATTTCATTTATATAATGTGCTGATTTTTCCTTTAGATAACACATATTCAGTCTTCTAAAAGCAGTGTAATTTGGAGTAGTTTTAAATTATGTACTTCATGTACACTGCTCAGATTCTTTGCATATTTTGTTCTTGATAAGTCAGTAGTATTTAGTTCTCATTATGGATATTTTGGACTTAGTAATTGCATTTCTGAAATTTTTAAGTATGTCATGATTTTTGTGATTTGATACTGTAGCAACTTTTCTTTTAAATATGTACAGATCTTGCTTCACATACAGTTACATTTGTTTTAAACAATTTGATTCATTCAAGGGACTTGCTATATTAGGTTCATCCAGATGAATTTAATTACAAATTAGCACAACCTTATTTGTGAGAGACAGTTATCCTTATAGTTCTACTCAAATTAACATGTATTTGAAGGCTTTGTACTTAAAAAAATAAAGTGGGCACAATATCTTTTTGTTCCTGGTGAAGTTCCAATTTGTTGGTTGTTTTCCAGCTGTGATGACTTCAACATATGTGTGTATTTTATTTCAATTGTTTTGTGTCTATATTTTGTTTCATATAATAGAAAATACAAAAAGAATCAATGATATAGAAGTTTTCCAAATAGAATTCTAAGAGATACTTCAATTTTTGTGACAACTGGGAATAGGGAGATCTTCTTAGTGGAGGGATTAGCAAAATAACAGAGACGTTGTTTGACGTGATTTGAATTCTGCCTCATCTTGCCTAACTATTTTCAATGGTAATACTTCACATTTTTTAGTGGAAAGAAAATAATTTTATGTGGATGAACTCAGAATTTTTGGTTTAATTGGGACACACTAAACATTCATATTTGTTTTTTTTTGCATTTCTTTTTTTTATTGTGAAAATACTGTACAGAGGGGTTGCAATTACATGGGCAAGATTATGAGTACATTTCTTATCAAGCATTGTAGCCTCCTCCTTTGTTTCCCCTTCCCATCCCTTCCCATTCATATTTTATTTTTAACTCTAAATTTTTTCCTTAGTTTAAAACCACAGATGTGAATTTGTAATGTTAAAATAGCACCTAAAATTTATATGAAATTGTCGAAATTATTTTCACTTCACACTATATGCAATATAGAATGTAATAACAATAGTGTGTGAGATAGTATGTAATAATTGACTTTGGTGAAAATCCATTACAGTGGATTTTTGTGAAATACAGAGCAATGGTAAGAATTATATTTGATTCTATTAAAAAATTCACAGTTACATCTAAAAGTAACTCATAGTTATAAACTAATACTGAAAAAATAAGATTGTTTATTGGAAAAAGCCAGAAGTTTCAATAAGCTTGCTTTTTAAAAAATTGACTTGGATTTGAGCTTTGGTGACTGTAATCTTAGCTACTCAGGATTCTGAGATCTGAGGATCGTGGTTCAAAACCAGCCTGAGCAGAAAAGTCTGTGAGATTCTTATCTCCAATAAACCACCTAAAAACAAGAAATGGCACTGTGCCCCAAGTGGTACAGTGGTAGCATTGAGCTGAAGAACTGATGGACAATTCCCAGGCCCAGAATTCAAGCCCCATGACCGACAAAAAAATTGACATGGATTTTGACTTTATTATTTTATGATTTTTATGAGTGTTTGTTCAGTGAAAAATGTCATTGGTGTTTATATATTGTGTTGGCATAAAATGAGCCTGCTATTATCTTAATTTAGCCAAAAAAAACTCTGATCCTATGACAGCATAAATTTTATGGGAAATGGTTAAGACAAGGATGCCTTTCTGAAAAAAATATTTATATCACCCCCCAAAAAACAAGAACAAAAGAAAACATGTGCCAGGACTAAGTCTGTCAGTTTGTTTTAACTTTTAATCAAAAATTAAACTAATACTTGATAATATTTTATTAACGCATTTAAATTTTCTTCATCTTTCTCATTTAAGATTCACTTTAAAAAGAAATTCAAAAGGTGACAGTGTTTTTTCCTTACTTTTTCACAGACATGATTATTTCATCATTATACTGTATAGCCCAATATACCCAGAAAGTATTTGTTAAGGAAAAAAATAATTCCAATTCTTTGGTTTGCTTCAGTCTGTATTGAAAGCTGCATACCACATCTTATCCACCATATTGTCAGCCTTCTCATTTGATACATTTCAATAAGTTTCTATCAGCCAGCAAAGTTTTACAAACAACGTGCTTTCATTCATTGTGCTTTCCAAAATATATCTCATAAATGTCAACAACGAAGCACAACCTGAAATATCTGTGGATTTTTCTACTTAGGGTATAATCACATTCCACTACTTAGAACCTGCTGTTCACAGGCATTAATTGCTCTGTCACTTCCATGCTTTAGAACAGCAGCATTTGTTAGTGGCATACATTTTTATTTGTTTACCACATCTCGTTTATTTTCAGCAAGAACTGTCTTCATGGAAGTTGGTAATAGATGAGGTTTTCAATCATGTGGTTTAATAGGCCTCTGTGGATATAGAATACCCATTTACGTGACTAAATATTTAAATTAATACCATAATTATTTCCTTTAATTTTCTGGATAAGTGTTCTAAAATCTAGGTATTTTTAAAAGAAATATTGTACATTGTTTCCTTGATGACAACATAATTATAAGACTTTAAATGCTCATGTACCATGGCCATCTTAAATGAGGTGGATGTACTAGGGTTTGCATGAAAAACTTTTGGGACAGCATTGATGTTTGAATCTTGGATGGGATTTGATTGGGATTGTGGCAGGCTTTCATGGTTTGAGAAGAAAAACAAAAGGCCATACTAATACTTTTATCCTCTACATTGTTGTATTCGTTTATTCATACACACATACAAACACACAGATAAACACATATGTTGTATGAAGACTGCAAGAAAATATTTTAATAGGAATTCCATAAAATATTTAGTCTACTGAGATCTGATTAGAATTTATAGAAATATCTAGTTGCTTCCACCCCTGGACAAGTCATTATCAATGGTGAAGATATGGCCATTTGCTTTTAGAATGCCCCAGAAAGACCTACGTGTTAAAGAAAAATGACTTTCTATTTCCTCCCAGACTGTGGAGAATACCTGAATAGTTCTTCTGGAAATTAAATTCTTTAGAGTGAAACACATGAGAACTAGATTCTCATCTACTTTCTTCTTTTATCTTCTAATCATTCTAGGTCAAAACATTTCTCTTTGACATACTCCCGACCTTGACATTGTCTTGTCACAGGCCCCAAAATCAATAAAACCAACTGAACATACACTGAAACCTTCAAAGTTCTAAATCTGAGTAAGCCTTCCTGCTTAATACATGAACAATAACACTTATTGTGGTAGGTTATAAAGCTAACACAGAAGTTTAGTCTTTCTAACACTGAAGAGTACATTAGAATATGCTTCATTATAAAATATCTAACTCTATGTTGTATTTTGTGTTTTTGTTTCTGTTGATCCCAGGGCTTAAACTCAGGGCCTGGATGGTGCTTTTATGTTGAAGGCCAGTGCTCTACATACCATTTGACCTAGAAATCCATTTCCCTTGGTGGTTAATTGGAATTAATTATCGAATGATCGTTCCTACTCCAGGCTGTCTTCACACTGTAATCTTCAGATCTCAATCTCTTACCTAGCTAAGATTACATCCTTGAACAACTCTTACCTAACAATGTTTCATATTTTGTAGAATTCCAATTCTCATTGTATATTTTGTAGAATTCTAATTCTCACCATTGTATAGATGCTCCTACTACAACATAAAAATTAAGACATACTAAAGATATTTGCAAATTATATAATGGAGGTCTGCTCATTTTGTGACAATATCTGTGCTCATTCTCATCATTCCTTTATTTACTACACCATCAGCCTTCTAAAATCAGCTTCATTTCCTGGAGAAGATTACCAATCAGTCCAGCCAATATCCACCCAGAGGGTTTTAAAACAAGCTTTAAGGAAGGAAGATAACCTGAAGTGGTGACTACAGAATTTCTATGGAGAACTAGAGGGTTATCAAATTATATCTAACATCTTTCACCTTTCTACCTTCCTTCTCATAATTAGGAAAGCATTGACTAACACTATAAATGTATTGCATTTAGAACTTAAGGATCAATTTTTTTCCAACCTGAAGCCTTCTTTTCCATGATTTTTGAAATAAACTTTTGGGAGATTTTTTTTTATTGTGATCCGATTCCATCCAAAACAAAGCCATGTATATCAAGAAAGCCAATGTTTTCAGCTCAAGAGTACTAAACTTAAGAGGGAGAAAATTAAGGTTAACTATATATGTTAAGCACAAATATAGGCAATATCAAGACATTTTGAAATTGTATAGCTTAGTGGATAAAGTGGCTCAAACCTGTAATGTTATCTACTTGGGCATCAACAATTAGAGAATTCCAGTTCCAGGGAAGCCTAGACAAAAAAAGAAGTTTCAGAAACTAACCATTTGCTGGGTGCAATGTTTTATGCTTGTTTTAGTAGGACTGCATTCCAATCCGGCCCAGGCATAGTGATACTACCTCAAAATAAGCAATCCATCTACAATCTGCAGGTATGGCATTAATGGAGATGCTATTTCACAAGTATAGTGTTTTAGGTTCAATCCTCCAATACCACTAGGAATTTAAGTGTGTGCCACCAGACAGGGGAATAGAATTTCAACATGTGTATCTGGAAGGAGTTACATCATCCAATACATTTGAAATTTTTTCTTTAACTCAGTGTGATATATCATTTGGATATTATTTCATAGAAGATAATAACTTAAGGACAAGCTTATAACATGTGAATTATGTGAATGAATAATTATACTGATGGCAAAGTGAAGTAAGATTGTTTAGTGGCTCTTGAATCACATCACAGGTAACCATGTAAGCATGGTAAAGCCTTTCGAAGGCCCTTATGAAGTATTTGAACAATCTCTGATGAGTTAATTGCTTTCAGAAATATTCGTTTGAGCCAACAAATACAGATCTCCTTTGATTTTAATTACGGTCTGCTAGTAGACTCTCACAGACGAAAAAATCAGAGGATGTTAATTTCTCTGATAAAATACAAAATAAAAATTTTATAATTAATATAACATGAAGACTGTAATATTAAATGAATATCAATAATAATAAATTAATAAATATTAATAGCACTCTTATTACTAGTATTCATATTTTATAATATATTGACATCCTTTGGTTACCTCAAATTTTTGAACATTTATAACTAAATGTAAATTGTTTGCAAATAGTTATTTGATGATGTTAAAAATGAGAAAAAGATTTGTATACATATTTACTAAATATGCAAACAGGTTCACCTGTTTTTTTCTGATCCTTCTTTTGTTGGTTTCATTCATGCATGCGGAACAGGCAGAGAAAGGAAAATTGCAAACTTGCATTTACTAGGGTTAATTACATGAAGTTTATTTTGGGCTAAATAGCAGATTTTATAAATTAAATTGTTTTTGTCCCTTCCTTCCTCCCTTCCTTCCTTTGTTCCTTCATTCCTTCCTTTTTTCCTTCTTTCCTTCTTTCTTCTTTCCTTCCTCGTTCCCTCCATCCGTACCTATCTCTCGTTCTCTCTTTTCTTTCTTTCTCTTGTTTCTTTCTCTTTTTCTTTCTTTCATTTTCTTCTATTCTTCCTTTCTTTTTTTACTCAGAATATTTCTTATTTTTGGGGGGAGGTCCGGTCGTGGGGCCTGAACTCTGGGCCTGGGCGCTGTCCCTCAGCTCTTCAGCTCAAGGCTAGCGCTCTACCACTTGAGCCACAGCGCCACTTCCGGCTTTTTCTTTTTGCTTATGTGGTGCTGAGGAATTGAACCCAGGGCCTCAGGCATGCAAGGCAAGCACTCTACCACTGAGCCACCTTCCCAGCCGCCCCTCAGAATATTTCTTATGGCTACAGCAATAATACCAACTATTGTACAACAAGATGTTATGAGTATTTATAAATATACTTGATTAATTTTAATTTTAATAACCTATGTTTAATCTAAGAAAAATTTTACTATAAGCAACTCACCAAAGTTGCAGGATATGTAAAAAATACTACTGTTCATGATATTGTTTATTTCTTGAAAATAAAATAAGAATTTAGACATAATATTGTGTGTGTGAGTGTGTGTGTGTTGTTCTTGTGATTTGAACTCAAGACCTATCCCTGGGTTGGGAAGGTGGCTCAGTGCTAGAATGCATGCCTTCCACACATGAGGCCCTGGGTACGATTCCTCAGCACCACATAAGCAGAAAAATTCGGAAGTGGCTCACGTGGTAGAGTGCTAGCCTTGAGATGAAAAGCTGAGGGACAGCACCCAGGACCAGATTTCAGGCCCCACAACTGACAAAAAAAACCAAGACCTATCCCTTAGTTGTTTTTTTCCCCCCTCAAGGATATTGCTCTAATATTTGAGTCACAACTCCACTTCTGGCTTTGTGTGTGTGTTGTGAGGAGTGTTTATGATTAATTGAGATGCGTCTCACAAACTTTCTTCCCAAGGCTGGCTTTTAAAAAATTATTTTTAATTAAATAATTATTCTTATTGTGAAAATACCGTACAGAGGGGTTACAATTACATGGGCAAGGTAATGAGTACGTTTCTTATCAAGCATTGTTGCCTTCTCCTTTGTTTCCTCTTCCAACCCATCCCGTTTCACACCGCCCCCCATCCCCCCGGGGCTAAAGTTTGTAAAGTTTGTTTTTTGACATAACGATTTTTACATCTCATCGTTGCAATGGGTCGACCTGTATCCCTATTTAAACGGTTTATTTTTGCTCTTCCCCTCCACAAATTATACCATCATCAAATACAGTGAAAGCAGGGGATATACCGTGGGGGTGGGACATGTCTGAAACAAGCAGAAAAGGTCATATATGTTGATGTTAGGTGAAATGAACCTCAAGATAAGTATTCAAATGTTTTTTTTTTCTTTCTTGTGATTGTTTCTAACATATTTATAAGATATTTTCTTTGTTGCCAAGTCTGACTTTGAACCCCAGATTCCTGAGTAGTGAGGATTACAAGCTTGATATATTCATATTCAGCACACATATAATACATTTAACAATAAAATAAATTTCTTATTCTTTGAATTCTAGAGGCTCAATTTAAGAAATTAACATTTAGATATTTATTTAGTTATTAAACCTGAACCTGCAGTGTGAAAAAAAGTTTTCATTTTTATGAAAAAATATATACTCGAAGATTTAAATGACAGAATCTTTGCACAAATTGAAGTACTCTAAATTCAAAAGCAACAACGGGATCGTTAAACAAATTTCTCATGTAAACTAAAAGCAATAGGCTCTGTCAGGGTGAATTAAGCAATTTTTCATTAAGGATTATCTACTGTGGTCACATGATTTTCTCTTCTTTTAAACTTAATCTTTTTGAAATAAAATATAGATCCATACTTTTTTGAATATATAAAAATCTTAGTTACTGCTCATGTGTTTCTGAGGTTTGATTACCAAGACACTTCAGCAAAACACTGAATTTCGTGTATTTTATGTTAACAGTGATTTTTAGACATTGAATCAATCTCAATATGAGATAAAGCAAGATATTCCATGACTTATCCGTTTATCCTATTGACTTGAATATAACTTATTTTTGAATGTTAGGAAATTCATATTATACCTACTCTATAAAATAATTAAGAAATTAATGATTGTAATAGTATTTATTTTTCCTTCAACTAGAAAGAACTTCATTAGATGACAAAATCTTGAATGAAAATGTCATAAAATTATGAAAAATTCAAGTCATTATGAGTTAGATGAAGTAGTCACTTTTTAGGTCATAAAATGAAATATCTTGAAGCTTCCTTATCTGTTAAATGTATTTGCACTCAAAATATCGCTCCAGCAATTTTATAACCAAAACACCTCCATGCCAAATAGCTTCTCTGATTAATTCAAGTAAATATTTAGGAACAGAAGTTATCACAATGTATAGGAATATCTACCCACCACTCTAGAAATTAAATCTGAAATCTTAAAGGATTGAGATTAATAATTAACTTTCACTATGTTTCCATAAAGAGGTGAACCCTTTCAAGTCAGCATAGTTGTAGAGATTTGGTCACCGAGAACTTGTAGTCAAAAAGTATGTTAAGGTCAAGTCCTTTCCTCCTCTTCCTTCTTTTTCTTCTCTGTCTCCTTTTCCTTCTCCTTTTCCTTCTCCCTCTCCCTCTTTCCATCCTTTAGTTTCTCCCTCTCCCACTTCTATGTCACTTCTTTTTTTTGGGGGGGGGGTCCGGTCATGGGGCCTGAACTCTGGGCCTGGGCGCTGTCCCTCAGCTCTTCAGCTCAAGGCTAGCGCTCTACCACTTGAGCCACAGCACCACTTCCGGCTTTTTTCTTTTTGCTTATGTGGTGCTGAGGAATCGAACCCAGGGCCTTGAGCATGCAAGGCAAGCGCTCTACCACTGAGCCACCTTCCCAGCCCCCTGTCACTTCTTTTTTACTTCCTGGATTCCATGAATACTCATACTCCATCACGTGTTCCTGACATGGGGTACTGTGCCACCACCAACCCAAAACAATTAAGAAACATAAACTGAAATGTATAAAATCAGAAGCCAAGATTAATCTTTCCCCCTTTTAAGTGAATTTTATAAAGTATTTTGTCATGTTAATAGGAGACTATCACAGCATGCTCTCATTTATTATAAGTGATAAGATTTACTAGAAAAAAAATTTGACCAACATCTCCCTAATGAAATGATTGATTAAATTAATATTATATTAGGAAAAATCTACTTTAAAATATCAGATATACTTCAATAAGTGGCAAAAAAAAATCACATCTACACTTTGCTATGACAAAACAGCAGAATTCAATCTGTTCCTCAAGGAAATTGACCTATAATTGGCAGTATTGTCAATTTCATAAATGTTAGAAGACTATAGAAAAAATTTCAACTCAAACTGCATGATATAAAATTTACTTTGTCCCCTGTATACTATTTCTAGTTCCCAAAATGACTTGTATTTTATCACATTTTTAATTAACTTTAAGTAGTCTTATGGGAGTTATTGCTGTTTGACAAAGCAGTTTATGAATAGTGTTTAGTGAGGTTTTTTTTTTTTTGTTTGTTTACTTTTTTGTCTTCGGAGGTTTGAACGCTGGGCTGGGAGCTGTCCCGAACTTCTTTGGATGAATGCTAGAACTCTATCACTTGAGACATAGCAGCACTTTCAGATGTTTCTGAGATTTAATTGGTGATAATAATCTCACAGTCTTTCCTGCCTGGGCCGTAATCAAACCTCAATCCTCAGCCTCCTGATTACCTAGAATTACAGGCGTGAGCCACTAGTGCCCGGCTTAATACAAAGGAACTTTTTTTGGCTAGTCTCAGGGCTTGAACTCAGGGCCTTGTCAATGTCCTTAAGCTTCTTTTCCTCACGCTAGTACTCTGATATGTGTCATAGTGCCAATTCCAGCTTTTTTGTTTATGTAGTACTGAGGAATCAAACACCGGGCTTCACACATTCAAGGCAAGCAGTTTATCATTAAGACAAATTCCATGGTCAATACAACGCATATTGATCATCATTATCACTCATCCTTCTCAATCCTATCTCATCCCTCAATTTACATAATTTTGTAGAATATTCACTGACTCACAATGTCATGTATGGTCACTAAGAGAATATATCACAGATCACATTTTATTGATAATCATATTCATCAATGCACTAAAGTTATGCATTATATAATTCTGTGATTTTAAATTGTAAATTTTTACACAGATTCACCGACTACTATTCTAAAATTTTTCCTAAGGATAATGCAAATGCAATCTGTGATCCTTCAATAAAGTACAATGATTCTTAGAATGTTAAAGATTTGGAGTAAGAACATCACTTTCAGTTCTAGAACATTTTATCATCACTATCCTCTCAAAATACTCCAATATTTATTAGTAAACACTTCCTGTCATTATTTCAACCTACCCTCCCTTTAGCAGATATTATTTCATATTCTACCTCTACAGATGTGCCAATTTTAAAAAGCTCATATAATTAGAAAATGCAGTCTATTTTATCAATTTCTCCCATGTAATGTTACTATTTCCAAAGTAAGTCCATCTAAATTTTTCTCATAGATAGAGCATATTGTTTTGTATGCATGTATATAATGGTATTATATCCTCAATGGGCATTTAAATATTTTATTATATGTTATTGTAAAAGGTTTTGCTATGTATATTCTTGTACATGTGTCTCATTGGACATATGTTGAAATATATTTTGTATATAAAATTATGATTGAAAATGCTATATCATAGAGGCAACTCTACGTGTAATATCTTAAAGTTTGCCAGTATGTTTAACAAACTGAAAATATCATTTTAAATGCCAAGCACCAATGTATAAGGATTCCAATTTGCACATAATGGTTGTGCAAGGATATCTTATTGTTTCTATTTCCACTAATCTCTATATGTATGCAATGTCGTGGTATGTTATGATACTTCCATATATTCCTTGGTTGTTGTTATATTACTATAGAGATATGTATTTGGATTTTTGATAAATTATTCAGGATGGTTAAAGTTTTTCATTGGCATTAATATGCTCTTAATATATTTCTGATTCGTCTCTTTAAATAAATGTATATGTACACACTATGTCTGTATATATACAAATACCTATATATATGTAAACATATTTAAGAATATAAAGATGTGTACATACATGTATATAAACATATTTGTATATTATTATTTTCATTTGTCTGTAAGTTATCATTTTACTTTATTTATCAAACATGTCCTTTATTGATTTTATTTTATTGTTACAATGTTGCACAGAGAAGACGGGCGCCGGTGGCTCATGCCTGTAATCCTAACTACTCAGGAGGCTGAGAACTAAGGATGGTGGTTCAAAGCCAGCCTGTGCAGTAAATGTCCATGAGACTCTTATCTCCAATAAACCACCAGAAAATGAGAAGTGGCACTATGGCTTAAGTGGTAGAGATTTAGCCTTGAGCTGAATAGCTGAGGGAGACTTCAGGCCCATGACTACCACCACCAACAACAATAAAAAGTATACCTGACTCAAAAAGCAATAGTATTAAGCAGTCTTAAAGATGGGCTCAAGTCTAACATTTTAGTATTATCTTAGATAACAGCAGCCTTCTAGTTCAATGAGCCATGAGCCTTCAAACTGTTGACGAATTTCTTAATTTAGACAATCACTATAAGTATGTATTTTCTCAACTCTCTTTCTTTCATTTCACCACAGAATCTCAATTTTTCCTTTATGTCATACTTGAATACCAATGTCTTTGGAAGATATTTATTAATTGGTGTATATTAATTGTGCAAAAAATCTTATTGAAATATTTTACACTCTCACATATTAATGAAGGGGTTGATTAACCTGTTTCTGTCTTTCTCCATTCCCATTGCCCTTTATTTTTCAACTGTTTTTTGTGAATTTCTTTGTGCTATCTTCACACATCGTCAAAATGTATTAAATTGAAAATTATAAAATGCTGAATATAAAAGCAAAAATTTAAATAAATTGAGACTTATCTTTTTTGTGGGTTGGAGGATACAATTCAGCAAAGATATAAATTGTCTCCTCCCCTTTTTTTGTTCATTCATGAGGCTTGAAATCTGGTCCTGGGCACTGTCCCTCTGTTCTTCAGTTCAAAGTGAATAATCTACTCATTGAGCAACTGTGCCACTTCTGGTTTTCTGGTGATTATTTATACATGAGAGTCTTATGGACATTCCCGTTCCAGCTGACTCTGAACTGAAATCCTCAGATCTCAGCCTCCTAGACAGCTAGAATTACAAGTATGAGCCAACAGCGCTCAGCTTCACAGTTTTATTTAAGTTTATGACAATTTCTAAAAACACCTGACCAGCACTCTGAGTCATTGAAAAAGAATAATAAACTGGAATATATTACTCTTTCTAATATTAAAGCTGTTAGTGTAAATTTGTTATATTTGTAGAGGAAATAATACACAGCTTAATAGGTCTGTAGGGCACCAGATTAGATCCACATAAATATTATCAAGGAATATTTAATAAGGGGTAAAACCAAACATTTGTGGAATGACATTCTCTTTAATAAGGGGGATAGATTAGACAGTATTTGGGAGAATTAAAAAGTGAACATTTAGTTAAACATAACAATTTATTCAAGCAGGATTTATTTATTTATTAACTTCAAACAGGATTAAAACGTGGTATATAAAACAAAAAGAGTTTTTTTAAATGTAAAGCAAAGGAAGATTTCTTGGCAATTTTGGAGATGAAATATTCTAAAATTTGGCATTAAAATTGTAAGAAAGGAAAATGATACAGTTCAACTCCATAAAAGTGTAAAACAATTTAGTCTGTGAAAGCTCATATACAAATAGTGAATAGTGGGAGCAGGTGGTTCATGTATCTCATCCTAGCTACTTCAGAGGCTGTGATTTGAGTATTGCAGTTTGAAGCCAGCCCACAAAATAAAGTTCCTGAGAATCTTATCTCTGATTGATCAGCCAAAAATGTCAGATGTGAGGCATGACTGAAATGGTAAATTAATAACAAATTGTAACAAATCTCAGGGACTCTGAGTTCAAGCCTCAAGACGATACATACATGTACAAAAGTAATAATAGTAATACTATGATGATGATGATGAAGGGTACCCATAGTCAAGGATAAAATATTTGCAACTCCTACACCTGAAGAATGCCTCAAATCTAGACTCTACATATAACTCTTAAAAACCTAATGTTAAAAAGAACATAAATTAGAAACAAGCAAAATACATCTTGTGAAACATATGCACAAGAAAATCATCATCAGTCCTCAAGTAAATGCATATTGAAACTAAAATGACATCATAAAACATGTATGAGTATTACTTCACATAATACAATAATGACCATTATAAATGGTGTCAAGAAACACAGAAACTGGATGTTCGCAGGAATGTCAAATGGGAAAGCCACTTCTGAAAATATTTTGACAGGTCCCTAGAATAGAAATATGCAACCACCCACAGAATAGTACAGGAATTGAGCTCTTTAGGCTTTGTCTCATAAAAATAAAATGTAACATTCACCCAAAGGCCAAAACACAGAGGATTATAGAAGCATTATTTCCTCTAGTCTAAGAAATGGAAATCAATTCAGGCTTTCTTCAGGTGAATGGGAAATGAATTGTGCTACATTCTCTAATAACAGAACCAAAAGGCAATTAGAGTGAACACAATAGCATATTAAGACATACAATAACTGGGAATAATCTACCATAGATTTGAAGGCAATCTTAAAAACTTAATTATTGCATGATGTAGAAGTTAGAGAAAAAATGTGTTGGTTGGCAGGATGAAACAGGTTTGGGATGGGAAAAAGAGAAGTAGTGGGTTTAAGTATAAAAGGGAAACATGATACAGACTTATTTTTGGTAAAGTAATGTACCTGTAAATATTGTATATTCATATAGAGTTGATAAAATTATATTGGAATTAATATATGCACAAAGTAATTAAAGTAACTAAAGTTTGCATAAGGTACTTGTTAAATATTGTCCTACTTCTGATGAATACTAGTAATATTTAAATAAGTTGGAAAAAGTTTTCAAGTGGTTTATCTGTGTTTTTACATCTTAAAGATCCATACTAACCTCAATAGAATTTAATGATATCTAGAAAACAGAAGGCAATATTGAATGTTTGCATTGAAAACTAGTTTGAGTTCAAGCTTGAGATGCAGTATACCTTGCTAATTAGAAGATTTGGAAGACTGATATCAGGGGAAATTTTGACAAAAAAAATCGTAACTACAAAAATAAAGAAAGGTAGATATAGTGTAATTTTCCTGATATTTTGTTTGTGGAAGCCATAGGTAAGAGATCATTGCTCAAGGGAGGCTTGGCCTGAAAAATAATCTAAAATGGTTAGAGCCTTAGTAACTTCAAGCACCATATTTCCAAAGAAAAAAAGAAGAAAACAAAAAAGTTTTATGTCATTGGATACAAGAATTGAAAGTATTTTTTTTTTTACTGTTTTAGTATTCAGGCCTCTCTAATATAAAAACATTTATTTCAAGTAATTATTGTATTACCACTATTTATTAACTTATTATTTGACCTTCTTGGAGATTGAATCCATGGCTTTTTATATATTAGTCTAGTTCTACAACTGAGCTGTACCCCAGCTCTCTTGTACAGTTTTGTAAATTGTCTATGAATTCTTCAATAGTTAGCTATTCTACTTTCCATCTTATCTTTTCTCTCCCACATTTTCCCCTATGTATTTTAGTTTATGTGTTGAAAACTTTCCTCAATTTTATCTTCTAAACTTAGAATTTTGCTTTTGAGTTTATAGATAAGGTGGTTATTTTTATGACATCTTTAAAAATTATATACAGATATATGTATTTCATATATATGATTGATTCTTAGAGTTCATTGCAATAAGCAGCATTTATCTGGTCAGATACATATAGCTATTGAGCCATTGTGATCCTATCCTAAGAATAGCTTTCCTTGTTCTTGTCATGTGAATGCTTAGAGTGCTGTTAATCATATCCAAGTGTAATTATTTGTCTTTTACAATCTATTGGATTATTTTGTAGATTTATGGACATATCTTCTTATTAGAAATGAGGAAAACTATGCAGCATATATTTAATTGGATCTAGCTTATTTCACTTAATACCATTTTTCCCCAGTCTTTCCATTTCTTCAGGCATGGAATAATGCCATTCTTTCCAGTGGAAGCACAGAATTACATCAATATAACAGAATTGAAGACCCAGAAATGAATCCACTCCTATAGGCACATAATATTTGATAATGGAGCCAGGAACACAGGATGGAAGAAAAACAGCCTTCAAAAAATTGTGCTGGTATAATTGGCTGTACACAGAAAACTGAAATTAGATCCTTATATATCCCCCTGCACCAGAATTGATTCCAAATGGATCAAAGACCTCAATGTAAGTCCAGATGCCTTAGGAATCTTACAGTTAGGGGAAACATGAGGGCTCCTTGGCACAGGTTAAAACTTCCAAAGTAAGTCTGGAAAACATTTGTCAGACTAAAAAGCCATGAGAAAAAGAGATAGTGTAACACAGATTTCTTAGGTAGCAAACTTACAGACGAGAGCCTCAGCCAATGCTAAACCCTTCCTCCCTTTTCTAACTAGGTTATTTATAGTGGGTTTACATGACTATAAGGGTTTTCTGGTAGGGATTAGTAAGAAAACAACTAATGCTAAGACAGAGATAGTATGTGAAATGTGTTGTAGCTGGAGAAAAGGAGGGATTAAGGCTGGGGTTCTAGTTCAAAGCCTTGGCTTGGTGCCAGCTAAGTAAGGTATAGCTGCACCAGGGAAGGTGGGTAAAACAGGAGTGGTTATAAACAAAATCACTGGTCTGAAGCCTCAAAATAAGGACCCTAGTCTGTGTGGACCAAACAGTCTCTAACATGAGGTTTTTATCTCAGTTAACCAGCACGATTTTAGATTTTTGCAGAGTGGGATGTGCATAGTCACAGGCAATGTCTCCTATGTTAGGTAATCCAATCTACTCTATCACATGTTACCCAATAGCCAGGTTTCATACAAATGACTACAATGTGATTGTACAAATGTGATTGCGACTTTTCCCTCTCACGAATCAAAACTATCAAATGATTTCTGTCTTCCAGGTGTTTACATATTTCTCATGATCTTTTCTACCATTTTGTCTTCATTATTGATATTCATAGTACTTTTTGTTGTTGCCTTGTGTGTATATGCCATTTTTAGGGCTTGAACTCCATGTTTAATGGTCTCTCGTAATTTTTACTCATGGTGGTTGACACTCTATCCTTGAGCCGCATCCTCACCTTCTGCTTCTTGCTTGATAATTGGAGATAATTTTTCACATTTTTGTCTGTTTGGACTGACATTGAACTAAAATTATCAGGTCTCAGCCTCCTGAGTTCTAGGATTGTACACATGAATGGCTAACACCAGTCTTTGCTTTACTATTATTTTAATTATGTGATAAAGGAAAGTAGAAGTATATTTGTGTTAAGGGTGCAATTTTAAAATAAAAGTTTGAATCAACTTGATATAATATAACTTACCACTTTTAACAGTTAAATCAATGAATATTACATATTCCCACAGAAATTTAATTGAAAACAAAAGGCATAACTGTTTTCTTAAAGCAATTAATGGAACCATGAATTACTTTCACTTTACAATTCATGTTTTATATAACTTTAATTAGCAGACTTCCATGAGTAAAAGTAAATATATTAATTGTATACCACAAGAAGGAAAGTGATTACAGTTAAGGACAGATATATCATTACAGCCAGAAGATACGTTTTTGAGCATTCTCACTAAAAGGAATGTTACATGCAGAAAAAATGGATATGATGTATTTTATCATTACACAACATATATATGAATGGGATTGCTACTCAATAATTTATAAGTAATTATGTAGGTAGGACCCTTGTCGGTTGTATGGCTAGTGAAGATCTTCTCCCAATCCGTATGCTTTCTGTTGATCTTGCCAGCTATGTCGTTTGCCATGCAGAAGCTCTGCAATTACATGCAATTCCATTTGTACAACCTTCTTTGATTTGTTGTGTTTCTGGGTCTCTATTAAGGAAATTTTGGCCTGTGCCAAGGAGACCTAGGATTTCTTCTATTCCATCCTGTAATGTTTTCAGAACGTCTGCTTTGAATCCGAGGTCTTTGATTCATTTGGAGTTGATTCTGGTGCAGGATGATATATAAGGATCTAGCTTTAGTTTTCTACAAGTAGTTAACTAATTTTGCCAGCAGCATTTACTGAAGAGGCTGTCTTCTTCCATTCTATTTTTTAGCTGCCTTACCGAAGATTAGATGGCTATAGGTCTTTAGATTCATTTCTGGGTTTTCAATTCTTTTCCATTCGTCCTGGGATCTCTTCTTGTGCCAGTACCAAGCTGTTTTGATTACTATGGCTTTCTAGTAGAGTTTGAAATTTGTTATTGATATTTCTCCAGCACTGTTCTTTCAGTTAAGGATCATTTTTGCTATTCGGGGTCTTTTATTATTCCATATGAATTTTTGTACTACCATTCCTATTTCCTTGAAGGATGAGGTTGGACTATTGATAGGTATATCACATTGAATTTGTAGATAGCCTTGGGAAGTATTGACATTTTCAGGATTTTGATCTTTCCAATCCAGTAGCATTGGAGTTATTGCCACTTTCTTAGTTCTGTTTTGGTTTCCTTTTTCATGTTTTTAAAGTTTTCATCTTAGAGGTCCTTCACTTTTTGGTTAATTCCTAGGTATTTTATTTTTTTTGTGAGACTATTCTGAATGGAGTTGCTTTCCTGATTTCAGCTACACTTTTCTCATTGTTGGCATACAGAAAAGCTATTTATTTTTGATGGTTAATTTTATCCCCTGCTACTTTGCCAAAGTTTTGAATCACCTTGAGTAAATTGGGAGTGAAGTCTGTGGGATTCTTTAAATTCAAGATCAAGTCATCTGCAAAGAGGGAGAGTTTTACTTCTTCTTTCCCTATTTTCATCGCCTTTATGTTTACATCTTGTCTTACTGCTGTAGCTAAGCATTCTAATACTACATTTAAGAGCAGTGGGGAGATTGGATATCCTTATCTCCTTCCTGAGTTTAGAGGAAATTGCTTTAGTTTTTCACCATTGAGTATAATATTGGCTATAGGTTTGACATATACAACCTGTATTGTATTGAGGACGGTTCCATGGATTCATAATTTTTCCAGAACATTCATCATAAAGGCATGTTGGATCTTGTCAAATGCTTTTTCTGCATCGATTGAGATAACCATGTGGTTCTTATCCTTGCTCTTGTTGATGTGATGAATTATGTTAATTGATTTGCATATATTGAACCAGCTTTGCATCCCTGAAATGAATCCTGTTTGATGGTGGTGTATGATTTTTGATTGAATTGGTGAAGTCGATAGGGTAAAATTCTGTTGAGAAGTTTTGCATCAATATTCATCAAAGATATTGGTCTATAGTTCCCTTTATTTAATGAGTCCCTGCCTGGTTTTGGGATGAAGGTAATTATAGCTTCATAGAATGAATTTGGTAGTGAATTTTCTCTTTCAATTTCATTGAAGAGTTAAAGGAGTATTGGTGTAAGTTCTGCTTTGAAAGCCTTGTACAATTCTGCTCTAAAACAATCTGGTCCTGGGCTTTTCTTAGATGGGAGGTTACTTATTGCTGTTTCTATTTCATTGCTTGATATGGGCCTGTTAAGATGGTTTAACTCATCTAGATTTAGTTTCTGCATGTTGATATTTGCTAGGAAGAGGTCCATTTCTTCCAGGTTCTCAAACTTATTAGCATAAAGTTTTGAGAAGTATTCCCTTATAATGTTCTGAATCTTGGTTGTTTCTGTGGTGATGTTTGCATTCTCTTCTCTGAGTTTATTTATTTGGGTGTGCTCTCTTCTTTTTCTGATAAGAATTGCTAAGATTCTGTGAATTTTGTTAATTTTTTCGAAGAACAAACTCTTTGTTTTGTTCATTCTTTTTATGGTTTTTCTATTCTAATTCATTCAATTTTAATTATTTCTTTCTGTCTACTGGGTTGTGGTTTATCTTGCTGCTCTTTTTCAAGGAGGCTCAGCTGTCTCATTAAATTGTTAGATCTCACCTAATTTGTTGATAGAGGAACTCAGAGCTATAAACTTGCCTCAGAGTACTGCCTTTGCTGTGTCCCAGAGGAGCTGGTAGTTTGTGTGATCATCTTTGTTGAATATCATGAACACTTGAATTTCATTTCTAATCTCTTCCATGACCAACTGGTGGTTTAACAGTGTGCTGTTCAGCCTCCATGTGTTACTGGACTTTCTTTGATGGCTTTTGCTGTTGACTTCTAATATTATTCCATTGTGGTCTGAGAGAATGCAAGGTACAACTTCAATGTTTCTAAATTTGGACAAGTTTGCTTTGTGACCTAAAATGTAGTCCATTTTGGAATATGTTCCATGTGCTGCTGAGAAATACGTGTATTATGATGTTGCTGGGTAAAATATTTGGTAAATGTCTGTTAAATCTAGTTGATCTATACAGTTGTTTAGGTCTGTGGTTTCTCTATTGAGTTTTTGCCAAGTGGATATGGTGTGTTAAAATCCCCAACAATTAATATCTGTGGATTTATATGAGATTTGAGAGAAAATAGTCTTCCCTGGACAAATTTGTGTGCTCTGTTGCTTGGCGAATAGAGATTTAGAATTGCAATATCATCCTGAAGGAGAGATCCCTTAATAAGTATGTAGCGACCTTCTTTATCTTTTCTAACTAATTTTAATTTAAAGTCCATTTCAACTGATATTATTATTGCAAATTTTGCCTGTTTATGGGGGCCATTTTCTTGGTAGATTTTGTTCCAGCCTTTTAATTTCAAAATGTGTTTGTTTTTATGGGAAAGTTGTGACTCCTGAAGGCAGCAGAATGAATGATCTTGGTTTTTAATCCAAATTGAGTCTATGTATTTTAATTGGATATTTAAGCCCTTTAAAGTTAAGAGATAGGACAGAGAGATATTTGGGTATTCCTGCCATTTTATCCACCTTTTTGGGGGCTCGGCAACTGAGTTCTTCCTATCGTTCTTGGATTCTCAGTTTGTGTGCACTTTCTTGGCCTTTGTTGTGGTCTTGTTGGTTTTCTATGTGTAGGACATCTTTAAGTATCTTTTTAGGGCTGTTTTGGTAGAGATATATTGTTTCAATTTGTCTTTGCTATGGAAGGTTTTTATTTGACCTTTGGTTTTGAAGGAGGGTTTAGCTGGGTACAGTATTCTTGGTTGACACTTGTTTGTCTTTAGGGCATGGCATACATCATTCCAGGCGTTTCTTGCTTTAATTGTCTCTGCTGAGAAATCTTAGGTGATTCTAATTGGTTTCCCTTTATAGGTGATTGATCTTTTCTCCTTGACAGCTTTCAGGATCTTTTCCTTGGTCTGAATTGATCCTATGCAGATTATAATGAGACATTGTGATGTCCTGTTGTGGTCTGGTCTATTTAGGGTTCTAAAAGCTTCTTGTATCTGAATAGGCCTATCTTTTTGTATGTTTGGGAAGGTCTCTGCTAGGATCCTGTTAAACAAATTGCCTAGATCATTAACTTCTGTCTCTAGGTTCTCCTCTACACCCATTATCCTCAGATTAGGCCATCCGATGGTGTCTTTCAAGTGTTGAATAGATTTTTCACATTTCTTGGATTTGTCTTGGATGGTTGTATGTTCATTCTCTAAAATATCTAGGCTGTCTTCAGTCCCCGAGATTCGATCTTCTGCATGGTCCAACCTACTGTCAAGACTTTCTACTTTTTTTTTAAACTTATTTTCATTCTAATTGGTCGGCTTTGATGGCTTCAAATTCTTTGTTGGAACTTTGTTCTAGATCTTGTAAGAACTTCCTTATTTCCTTAATTTGGTGTTCTGTGTTTATTCTCAAATCACTTAGTTGATTGGTTATGGTTTCCTTGTACTGCCATTCCTTCTGTTGTGCTCCATTCAGCATTCCCTTTGTAGTCTCCCTGATTTCTTTCCACTATCTGGTTATGGATTCCATGAATGCCTCCATTGATCTTTGTCTATTCTCAGTTCAAGTATTTCACTTTGATTTGCTTCCTCACATTCATGCAATTTATCTAGTTCTCTTTGAGCATTCTCTGCCTGCTCACACCATCCATTCCTGACTATGTTCTCTTTGTCTTTTCTCAGCCAGTTCATGCACTTCCTATCTTTTTGACTGATCTCAACCTGCTCATGCAATTCCTTTCTTTCTCTTTGAGTGTTCTCAATCTGCTCATGAAATTCCCGTATCAATCTGAATAGCTTCTTCACGTTCATGAGACTACTGTATTGATCTTTGGTTTGCCTCCTCTCTCTCCCTATCATGCTCACACTGAGACCTGTGCAGCTTTTCACTTTTTTCATTGACACTATCTATCTATAGCATTTGTAGAGCTATTGGGGAACTCTCCTCTGCATTATTCATTATGATTTCTGTCCCCTGATTGTCATTAATGGGAGTTGAGATCCCCAGACTTGCCATTTTTCTTGTGTTTTTCTGGCTTCTTCTGCCCATTTGGGATGAGAATAACACCAGTTTTTTGGTGGAACACTATTTTAAGGTTAGCATCAACCAAAGCCCATAATTCCACAATCAAAAATCTGCAAATACAATCTAGTTCAAGAGATACAATTTATTCAACATCACACAACCATGTCTTAATGGCCTAAGAACAAGAAAGGAGAATTTGGCAAACAGAAATTATTATGTTTAGGAAGAATGTGGGGTAAAATAGGCTTAGAGGAATGTGGGAAGGTGAGGGAGAGTGGAATTAACCAAGTACTAATCTCAGAGAGGGAAATATATTGGACAGAATGATAGCAGAGAGAGAAAATAGAAAAAAGAAAAAGTAAAAAAGAATAAGAAGAAGAAAGAAGAAAAATAAAAAAGACAAGAAAAAAAGGAAAAACAAAAATTAAAAATTAAACACTGAAACCCTTAAAAACTGCAAGTTTGAAGATGTAATATCCAGAGAAGAATGGGGATTGGATGAGAGGAGGGGAGGGATAGAAAGGAGACATGAAACACTAGAAAAATAAAAATGTTTAAAATATTATGTGGGTATAAGTAGGTAATACTGTTATTAAGGAATTGAAGTCTAAGAGGTTTTGAATTGAATAATAAATTTCTGGTTTAAGTGTGTACACGTTGGGGGATAAGATCTAATAATCGACGATGGGTATATCTGAGGATGAGCAGAACAGCAATTAAGTCATGCAGAAAAGGACAAAAGAGAAGAAGTGAAAAGAATGAGAAAAGAAAGAAAGAGAAAAAAGGATCAATTGGTTAGTAGAGATAATAAAAAAGCACACATAGATATATACCTAAAATAAAAGTTATATGAGGAAGAAAAGAAAAAATAATAGAAAACAAAAATTTAAAAAAAGAATTAAAAGTTAAATATAAAAAAATTAAAAATAAGGTACAAAAAAAGAAAGTTCTTTGATTTTTATTTTTTTTGGGGGGGGGAATGGGAAGATTCTGTATCTCCCTTGTGTCCATAAACAGTCTCGTGGTGGAGAGTCTGATCTTCTTGTGGTGTTTGGTTTTCCTGTGGCTTGATTGGTTACTTAAGTCAGTTTGTTTGTGCAAGCAGAATAATGTTCTGCTTTACCTAGGATTTTTTGATCCTCCTGCCAGCCTACTTCAGTGGGAGGGAGATCTGTTTTGAGGTTCACAAAAGAGGGAGTTGGTTGTTTCCTCTAGTTTGGAGATGCTGTGATGAGGCTAGGTTCTGGGTTGAGTTGAGGCCTTTCAGCAAACAGTAGCTTTTCCCTGAGGGGCTAGCTTCTGAGACACTCACAAAGGCCAGCCTGGAGCCATTCTCAGGGTTTATGTTTACTGAATTTCAGTTGATTGTCTAGGCTGCTGTAGGGACTGGCAGTCTCTGGCTCAGTTTACCCAGTGAAGAAAACCACTCCTGGGGGCGTATTTTGCTCTGCCTTTGCTGGGTGAGTTTTCCCTGTTGAGCCCTGTTGAGTTGAGCCTGACAGGTCTGGGCAGATTCCTGTGACATACTAAATGACCCTTTTGTTATCTTCCAAAGCCTGCGCTGAAGATAGCAGCTCAGCCGGGCATTTGTCAATATCAAAAACTGGAGATCTCTGGTAGATGGGGGTGGATGGGTGGCCTTCCCTCCTCTCTTCCCTGACAAGGAGTGAGGATGTCAGGCTTCTACTCATGCTGCCGGAGTGTTGGTTCCTGGGTCATCTCTGGTCTGCGATCTGCAGGATGAAGATATCTGCTCCTTGTCAGTTCTTGCTGGTGTTGAGTAGAATGCGTCGGCCTGCTATGTCTGGCGCCTTTGTCCCGGAGTCTCTGTGTTGCAGGTATGGCAGCTATGGCCGCCTCTGCCGCCGCCACCACTTCAGCCATGGCTGCAGGCAAGTGCTCAGATCTGTCTCCTTGCCTGGATTTTCCTTCTCTGGCCAAACTCTCTGTACTGAGATGCCACACTTGGTGTATTTCTCTAGCCTAGCACTGTCCACTGGAACACTAAAACTGCTTTCTATGCGAGAGCTTGTCCTCTGCAATCTTCCTGCCACTTTGTTTTAGGAATCTTCCTTGGCTTTCTAACGTTAACCCTTCTACCCTAAAATTGATATGCCCTCCAACCTTGTCAGAGGTTTCATCTCATTGGAGCAGAAAAGTATAAGCCATAATCATTGTTTGGAACAACTGTAACATTTTACATATATTTCACTTAATTTAAGAACCAAAACATTGAAGTCATATTAATAGCAAATGTCTTCTGAGCTTATCAGTCTCTTAATAGATGGTAATCTTTAATGATACATCTATTTTTTTCTTCCTAACATCTTATATCTTAGGAAAATCTTTTTGGGTAACCCTGTGTTTCCTGATTAAAAGACTGGAACAAAGGCAATAATGAAAATACCTAAGGAAAATACTTCAAAACAATTAAAAAAGAAATCACAGTCACTCCTGTTTTCACCAGTTCGAACAAGAATATACCTTAATGTATCACGTTTTTGTTGCATTCAAATAGCAATAATTAAAAAAATTAAAAGAGCAATAATTAAACCTTAGCAGTGAAGAAGGGAACAGAAAACTTTATTTGAAGACACCTTGACTTTGAAGAATTCAATATAAGTATAATGGATTTATCTTGTTTTTCTATGTAGTTGCCAAAATAATAGCTAACAACACCCAAAGGCAGGAAAACACCTAAGCCAAAGCAGTAAACTTTTGGCTATAAAACAATTGTGAGCGTCTTACATTTTCAAAGTCAGGCTTGCAAAGAGGAAAGTGTATTTGCTTTGGTATGAACAATAAAAAATATGAAAATCTTGTATTAATGTTTTACTTATCTTGACTAGGACTTCTCAGGTTGGAGAAGAGAAAAAGTATGAAAAAGTTCAAGATTGACTATTCCCCAAGATCATTCTTATTTATCAGCTATAGTGATGGAAGTAACGTGGGTTACTCTTAGTATCATGTTTGTTTACATTTTGAAGCACTATTTTTTCTGGGTTATAAACTGCAAACCCTTGAGTACTAATAAAGGGTCATTTCCTACGAAAGGATTGTTGTTGGGTAAACAAACAAAATATCAAAAACTTAGCAGAGAGGAAACTATTTTCTAGCTATACCACAATTTGTAGGTGTAGATTTTGTTTTTCATTGTTCCAGGGGACCCACTTTTGTTATCTTCTTTTTCAACATCTAGTGCTCCTATAATATCATACACCATCCTGGGATGACTATATCTTTACTGGATTCTCTAATTTCTGTTGGAAAGTTAGGAAGGATAGAAAATTGAGTTTCTGTTTCCATTTTACCTTAATTTTTATTGCTTTAGAAAATGTAACTCAAAATGATATAAATTATCTTTATAATATAAGGAGACAGATTCGATTTCCATAATCTTACCCTAGCCTTGTACATAGCTTTGGAACTTAGTGTTCCCTAAATGTGAAAATAAAGATAGGGTGCTTTTTATTTAAATATTATTTACAATTTCGAGTCTCCTTTATGTAAGGCCCTTAGTGGTATGTACATATCACACATGTGCACAAAGCCAGTAGCAAAATTTTCTTATTCTCAGAAACTAGGAAATGTAGTAATGTGGTGTCCCTGTAGTTGCATCAGGAAAAGGTTGTAGTTGAATTAGTTTACTAAACCAAATCTGCTGTAAAAAATTTCTACAAGTTAATTGGCTTGAATAATCCGTATTTATCATTTTACAGTTCTAAAGGACAGAAATCCAAAAGAAGTCTCACTAGATTAAATTTGAGCCAACTACAAAGTTAAAATATTTTTCAAATGATTTAGTGGAAAGGGCATTTACTTCCTGTTCTACTTTTCAGAAATTCAGAATCTGGGTTGTCGTCTTTTCCTTTATCTTCTATCTTTACATCTTTCTGATGGTACTTACCTAATCATTTCCCTTTTCAACTACAGCTGGGATTTTTAAGTACCCATTTGTGTTATTTTCCCCATCTGATAATTATTCAAATTTGTGTTCCTTGGGTAATGAAAGGTGATTATTTTACATATATCTATATATATCTATATATATATATGTATAAAGAAAAATCTACATTTGATGGATTAGGTATGTGGAGAAAACAGATATATTGGGAAGGTTTTGGTTTTAGAATGAGTGTAGTATTCTTTCTACTATAAGCTGTTTTCCTTTCATTAATTTTGAACAACATGTTTTCTCAATGAAATATAACTAGAAAAAATTTAGTCCCTGAAAGCAATTAATCCTGATTAAAATATTGTCAAGTACTAGAAATACTAAATGCCAGAGAGCAGCTCCTGAAGCAGTTCTGGCACTATCACTTTTTATACATTCTGCTTACAATCTTCACTTTTCAAGACCATTTGATTATTATTATTTTGGAATTATGGTAAATATTTATTTGACTGCTATTTTTAAAGAATGCACCACCCAATACTGGTTCTCTTTTTCTCACTTTTTTCGGTCTAATCTATTTCTGAAAGAAACACAGCTATTTGAATCCTATGAACTGCTTATTGAAATTGAATTGGAGTGGAGAGGAAAAGAAGAATAAAGATGTCTCTGTGGATATGTCACATTAAAAAAGTATCTAAAAGCTAATTTAATGCCTCCCAAAAGCAAACAACAAATTACTATTTATTTTAAAATTATTTTTAAAAATTTAAAAAAATATCATTTATTTAAAAAACTATATGTTAAAAAATTAGTCAAGGCAAATGGTTTATTAGATATTTTAGAGTCATGTTCAGATTCTATGATGGAAGCCAGAAAGGGAAAATAAAATCATGTTTTTATTCTTCCTCTTGCCACTCTGATATACTTCATATATTTCTGAAAGAATGAAATTCTGCCTTTGCTTGATATCCACAATGTATCATTCTTCCTTTATAAATAGGAGAATTTGGTGAAAGGATGAGAATTCACAGTAGAAAAAGTAGAAGAGGAAAAGAGAAGGAGAAATCTAGATATTTTGTTCTTCCTTATCTCAATCACAAGGTCTGGATAATGATTGTGGATATTAGATACAGTGCTCTAGAGTGATTAAACACATTTATAGAAAAAGTTAGCCCCACAAGTGATCAAGTAAAGAATGCTTATTTATTAAAAAATGTAATAACATCAAACAGAAAGTGTTCTCTATTTGTTTAGTACATGTTTAGTATTTGTTAAATTCTGGTATGCTATAGTCAACTATCATAAAGGTATACAAGAATGGTAAGAAACTAGTATTTTATTATCATATTCTAATATTAGCTTAATTCTTACTGTTTTTGAGTTTTGCCACAATTTCACAAGCTATATTCTCCCAGTATATAAGTTGAAAGAAGATTCCCTCTCTATATATTCTATTTTTATAGCTACGAGAAAAGAAGTTAACTCTTAGACACAGACAATGGGATAGAAATCTTCCCCTAGTAATAGCCTTTGAACATTTGTGGTTCATTTTTGTAAGCTGAAGTAAGTCACATGACCCATCTTGACATTGCAGAGTAGAGGTAAATCTCACCTATTAGAAGCTGATGCAGGAAAGAGTAATATGTCAAGATATGCAAAACTTGGGATAAAGAGGGAAAAGAAGAGAACTATAGTAAAATCAATCATACTTGCAATCATCACATGTCTCTGCAGGAAGGAAACTATTATGTACCTTTGTTTCTAAAACTACTGAGATCTTCAAATCATGTCTTTTATGCTTGGATATTACTGGAATTAGAGAACATTTTGATACTGAGACAGCATAAAATCTCAAAGAAAGCTGGAGTAATCATTCAATACTACCTTTTGTTCTGCAAAGAAAAGAAACCATTTTATATACAATAATTTATACTTTCTTACCTAGAATCTTTTTTTTCCAGAAATGGTTTTTGTTAATATATGTGACTATCCACCAGAATAAATGTCTTCATTTATCTGCATCTTGTGCAGACAATATAGTCAATTAGATGGAAGTGGGAGTTCAACAATAGCACTTTTTAAAAATGGAAAATATGTGGACAGGGAGCCAATATACATATTTTTCCACCATCACTTTCCACAACCTCCTTCTTTCTTCCTTCCTAGGAAACACATCAAATCTATAAAAAGCTTAGATATTTGGCTCTTGACCTGGAAAATGGAAACAGAATGTTATGGATGTCGGAGATAATGGCCAATAGTGTTTTACATAATAATGTCACATGCAACAGCCCTATGAGTCCTGCAGGTCTTAATACTACCTCTTTAGTGATGTGATATTAATGTCAGCCTTACTGGACTTAGTATTGTTTTACACTTCCTTTTCTACCACCTGGCCTAAATTATAATACATATTAATGGAATGAAATGTAATGCCATCTTAAGAAAGTTCCATTTAAACAAGACTCAGAGTCCATTTAAACAAAACTCAGAGTCCAGCCTCTGAGTTCAAGCCCCAGAACCAGCACAAACTAAACAAACAAACAAACAAAAAAAACACATATTTCTTTGGGGCCATCCTTAAAGCACTGGTTTGAAAACAGGCTCCTTTTGCTGATCAGACTCACTGGATACTGCTCTTTGGAATCCTTATTGCTATGGGGAACTCAGGACTAGATTAAAGTTTTGGATAACTGACTCCTTCAACAAGAGAATCATGTCAAGATTGAAATATCCATGTATAAGGCACTTTAAAATCTCCATTTCTTTGTTTCTTTGTAGTAGAACACTTTTAAAACAATGCTATTTCCTTTTTTTCTATACTGGCCTTCAAATGGCGTATTGTTTCCTTTTGTAATACTCTAAACTAGAAGTTTACAGACAATTTTTATATGAGTACAGACAATTTTTATATGAGTAAATAACACACTCGAAAAATTCAGGGACAGAGTTTCCTTAAAGCCTTGGATTCTGTTCTTGTACAGTAAAAACGACAACACAAATTAACTTGAACTTTGTCATTTCTCTGTTCAATTCTTGTCTTGGAAACAGTTTCCACTTGCAGTAACAGTTCCTTCCACTTGCTTCAAGTAACAATCTATGGTGCTGCTCCAGGTAAAGTGAACATTTTGTGGCTTCATTGAAATAGCATAAGTACATCTTTGTTTATGAGGTACCACGTGTTTCAGAGACAACTTAGTAATGAGAAAATATGGAATTTGCATGCCTTATAAAACATTATCCATGTACATGTGGCCCTATAAGATGTTAACTGAAATGGACCCCAAGATAGGACACAAGTTGTTTTTTTTTCCTTGCTATTGTTTTTAATGTATCTAACATGTACTATGTGATATTTTTTTATTTCTCTTCTATTTTCTTCCTCCATGGTATAAATCCAGTTTTTACTGTATATGATGTTAATGACTTGCATATACTTTTTTCTAATGTGGGAAGGGGAAGGGAAATAACAAAATGCTGAAACAAGGATACAGCATGACCCAAGCATGACCCATTGTAACAATGAGTTGTACAAGACAATATGTAGAAAACGAATTTTACAACGTGGGAAGGGGAGAAGGAATTTGGGGCAGCAAGGAGGAAAGGGATGACGGGGAAAACCAAAAGAGGAGGTCACAATGCTTAATAGATTATGTGCTCATTAACTTACTTATATAACTAACCCCTCTATACAGAAGTTTTACAATAAAAAACAGGAGGAGGAGTTGTTTTTACTGTATTACATGTCAGCATAATTTGTGGAGGGGAAAGGGGAAAACAATTCGTTTAAATAGGGATACAAGTGGACCCATTGAATCAATGAGATGTACAAGATGTTATGTCGAAAACGAACTTTACAACTTTGGTTGGGGGGAAAGCATGGGGGAGGCGAGGGGAGGATGGGAAGGGATGGGAAGGGGAAACAAAGGAGGAGGCTACAATGCTTGATAAGAAATGTACTCATTATCTTGCCCATGTAATTGTAACCCCTCTGTACAGTATTTTCATAATAAAAAAAACTATATAAAAAAGAAATAAAAAAAATGTAAAACTTTTATCCTGGATTACATTAAGTTCAAATTTCCTACGTGCCCTGTAAATTAAGACCAATTATAAGTGGGAAGAAGGTTCTCAGAAATATTTTTTTTGTTTGTGTTGTGTATTATTTCCCAAGTGTATGTAAGTTAACAGTTGAAGAAACAATACGAATAATAGAAGAAAAAGAAGTTCTGTGCTTAAGTATAATGGTTCAATAGAGTATAGAAGACTGCAAATAAGACAACTTTGAAACAATAAAGCCAAGGCCAGTATGTAGATTGATGGAGTGATATAGAGAAAACATTACTACTAAGTGGAACATGAAGGATGAGGCCACTGTTTCTTCTACTAGCTCTAAATCATGGCAGCTAGTCATGCAAATTTGTAAAAAGTAGAATGGAAGAATAATTCTAGTTCCAAAGCAAGTCAGATTTAATAGCATGGACTTAACTGGAAAAAATGCCGTGTTGAGAGAGCAGGAATTATAGTAGCAATGAACTGGTGGCTAAGATCACATTTCTTTTTTCTTTCTTTTCTTTATTTTTATGTTTGTGGGGCTTGAACTCTGGACCTGGCACTGTCCCTCTACTACTCAGCTCAAAGCTAGCAGTCTACCACTTGAGCCACAGTGCCACTCCCAGTTTTCTGGTGGTAAATTGGACATAAGTGCCTCAGAAACTTTCCTACAGCTTAGACTATACACTCACAAAAATGCATCTAGTTTAAAAGTTGATACTCCTGGAAAGATAAAACCTAAGAATATAAAGGAGTCTGGGAATTTCATTTTGCATCTAGCCTCAGCAGAACAGTCTTTGGGACACTAGCTATACTTAACCAGCCAAAAGCTGCATTGGAAGAATGGCTCAAGTGATGGAATACTAGTTATGACCAAGATTGCTGAATAAGAGCTTGGGATTTTTTTTCATACATACATACAAGTATGCACATACACACAGAGGAACTTATAGGTGCAAACACACATATGAAACAATTCTCAGAATGTGTACAAAAGTTAGAAAATAATAGAAAATATATCCTGAGTAAGACTAGAAAAAGTGATAATTTTTAATATTAGAAAGTTCCCAAAAAAGCTTGAGAATATTACATAAGTAAGGATCAGAGATTGTAAGAAAGTCAAGTAATCATTATTAAAAGGATTGGATCCATGGAGGAATGAATCTGAGACCCCTGCAGGTGCATCTGAAAATGTTCATATCTTGTGTCAAATGTTAGAACATCTTTGAAAATTGTACATAAACAGTCTGAGCAGTCAGTCTAGTGGATAAGATCATCGGAGAAGTTCAGAATTGCTAGTCTGTTACTCGAGTAAATAAACAAACAAAATATGGCAGGGCAATGTGATACAAGCCTGGAATTCTAGCACTCAGACTAAGACAGGAGGTTAGAGAGTGGAATTACATAGCGATACCTACCCTGGACCAGATAGTGTAGTTTTGTCTCAATGAAACATACCAAACAAGAAAGGGCTACACAGTTGGAACTTTGGGCTAATTTTGTCATTATATTTTGAGAAGTCAAGTTTCCTATTGAAATGCAACTCATATATAATCCTCAGTTGTGTTTTAAATGATCTCTTCATTAGAGAACATTCCTAGATGCAAAACAGCTCATGATTCCCAATCAAAAATTTGAAAAAGTAAGCATCATTCTGTTGGATTCCAAAGAAATGATGAAAGATTACAAAAGCTTAAGCCTGGAGAAATGGCAAAGTTCATCTAATGTAGGACTTTGTATACCTGGCTAAATTAGAAATTAGATTTAAAATAAATATTTTGTTTATAATTTCATATTCTAACAGATACTACAAAATTGTTTTCATGTTGAAGATGTAATTTAGAAATTCACAGACAATTCTGGCATTCTATTTGCCTAGAATATTCTTTCAAGTGAGGTATAATTAGAACTTAGTAGCTAATTCCAACAGTTCATGTATGACATAATAATGTAAATAATCTAGACAGAGTTTCCAACAAATGGATGCTATTAATTTATAAATTTAGAAAAAGAGTAATTTTTTGAGACTTTGGTGTAACATGGTATGAAGGGAGTAACTGTGTGACATCTTTTTTCTTCTACCAACACATAACACTGGAAGAAATTTCCTTAATTATGTAACTCTGTATACAATGAGAAAAAAAGCTAGGTTTGAGGTTTGTTTTTATTTTGTTTTGCTATTTAGTTTGTCCTGGGGCTTGACTTCTGGGTCTGGGCACTGTCCCTGAGCTTGTTTTTGCTCAAAGCTACTGCTCTACTACTTGAATTTCAGTGCCACTTGTGTCTGGCTTTTCCTTAGCAGTTTATTGGAGGTAAGAATCTAAGGAACCTTCCTGCCAGGGTGGGCTTTGAACCTAATCTTCAGATCTTAATATTCAGATATTCAAATTTCCTGAATAGCAATGATCAATACAATAATAATCATATATAATAAAATAAATATAAAATAAAAATAAAAATAAATAATCTTTGCAAGTGTTCTTATCTCAATAATATTACTATGGGAAAATGATGCAGCAAAATTCAGTGTAGTGTTCTTTGCACAATTGCGAGGGCATCACAGCAGAAGTGTACTATTTTTTCACAATAATGTTAAGCTAGTCATGAGGTGAATTTAGAGAATTTTATGGTGCATCATACATGTTGGAAACTTTTGGGTTAGGATAAATTTATGGCATAAAAACTTGGGAATGATTGTCATAGAAACAATAGCTTACTCTGATGAACAAATGTTTACTCTTCTGGAATTAATTATTATAGATAGTTCATAGGTTTATCCTTACCAGAATGTGGGTCTTTTTCCTGTTGACTTTTAAATATGTAACGTCACATTGGAAACTGCATTTATTGCAGAATTAAATAAAATGCAAACAGATACTGTTTTAAATGAATCTGGGATGGCATGTTCAGAATTTGAACATGAGTATTTATTAGTCAAAGGAATTTTGAAGAACACATATATTCCGTCCTCTTAACAATTACTCAGTTTTAAGTTAGGAGTTTCCATAGAATTGAACTGTATTCTGTTTTACTATGAGGCATTACTAAAATAATGTGTTTTTCAAAATAATGGCAAGTATATTGTGAAAATAGTGATGATGTCTATATTATTATATTAATATAATATAAACTTTAGAACTATCATTCATGAATTGGGCCTGCTAGGCCCTGAGTTCAGATCCTAGCACTGCCAAAAATTTAATCTTGGAGTAAGAAGCCAAATGTGCCACCAGTTTTCCTTTCATGGGAGAGTCCTGGGTGTCAGACATGATGGAGAACACACCTAGAAATCTAGATGCTCCCTCCATCGATTTTGTTTGTGCACTCAAACAACTACTGATGCTTTTGCTGTTGCTATTGATCAATGGGTACTTTTGCTTTCTTTGTTCATGCATTTTTTTATTATAAAATTGATATACAGAGGGTTTACAGTTACTTAATTCAACTAAAGTGTACAGTTCATTTTATTTTCTAAGTTTCAAATTTTGAACTTACATATTTTCTTTTGATTCCCTAGGGTAATTCTTTTTTCAAAGTGTTGGATTAGTTAATTTAATTTTGCATGATTTTTATACATGTAAATTATTCAGACACATATATTTTGCTTTTAAAATATTTATCATGTGAATATTTAAAAATTATTTTCTTATTTTTTTATGGTTGGTGAATTTAAATAAATTTATTTTCTTATACTTCTAAACATATTTTTCAGGTAATAAATACTTACTGTATTTTCAAGAAGCACATACTTTATTAAGAAAGGCTTCATTACCTGGTCACTTTTTTGTAAATATTTGTACTTGAATTTAAAAAAAGTTTGAGCTCGGCATGGTGATTTATGGCTTCCATTTTCTAGCTATGGTAGGAACTGCAAATAGGGATTGTAATTCAGGAGAGCCTGAGAAACTGAGAGCTTATTATAAAAATATCTAGAGTGAAATGATTAGACATATAGCCATCCATAGCGAGATATAGAGCACCTGGTTATTATATTCTAAATCTTGAGTTACAACACCAGTAACATCAATCTTTTGTCAAAATAAGGAAATATATTTCAAAATGTTTATTATTTAAAACTTGTTTGCAAAGGTTCTCATGTCTTCTATTTCTTAATTTTCAATTTAATCTCTAAGAATCCAAGTATATTGTGACTATTTTATTTCTACTAAACTTTTACATAGTAAGAGCAATATTATGATTTCATATATTAACTTACTTTTATTATTTGTGATAATTTCCTCTGTTTAATATGATAATATCAATATTCCAAATGTGTGTATGTAGTATGTGTGTGTGTGTGTGTGTGTTTATGTGGTTTTGGTGTGTGTGTGCTTTGTGTGTACTTTGTAGTGTTTGGGAGATTATACCATTGTTTCACATATGCTAGGCCAATGTTTTAGCACTGAACTATCCTGTCTAGTTTTAATGTAAATAGTGTTTTATTACTTTTAAATTTTCATTCTTAGTATGTTTTTTGAAAATTATATATGATAAAATGTGATCCATATTCTATCCACTGTAGCAATTTTTATTATTTTATTGTTATTTAGAATATTTCCACTGCCTCTCCACTTCCAAATCCATCATTTCCACCTGTGGTCCTTATCTCTAAGAATATCACTAACACAGTTGCCAGCCAGACCTATGGAAGCACTTTAGATTTCTTCTTACCCTTCTACTCCCTCCCATTATATATGATGAATGATCAAGATTTTCTGAGTTTCTGTCACTAATATGATTTCGATGTACTCCTTTTTATTCCCCTGACACCAGCCTGTTTCTTTACTCATCACTGTCACCTAGTCCTAAAACAACCATTTCCAAAGTATGTTTTTCCCTGTATTCTTTTCATATTGGTCCTCTCCATCACCAAATTACTCTCTTTCTAAGCACACAGAGTGAAGAGCTCAGACATATATTCTAGTATTATTTACTCACTACATTGACTGTTAGTCTTACATTTCTCATTTGTAAATGGATGTAATCTACCAGAAATAATGGAGAATATATTTGTTGACTTCTAGAGCAAGAAAAAAGAAAAGTGAAGAGTCCTTACATTTTCCACCTTACCTTACAAATAAGGAAAGAGTAAAATTCAGTTTGTGTTTGCTATTGATAAAGGTTTTACTTTGCTTCTTTTCTCTCTTCATTCTTTTTGCCTTGAGTGTTTACCTATTCTTTCTCTTATTTCTTTGGAAATTAATTATCATATTACTATTACAATCTCTTTACATTGTAACAGTCTATAAAATGCTTTATTTTCTATTTTATTTTTTCCCATCTTCTCTGTCTCTCAGTGCACAGTATTAGGTGGATTAAAAAGAAATGGTTCAGGAAACTTTGATTATTTTCCTCCTTCTCTTTTCTGAAGTCTTTCTGATTTTTGAAACACAATACCAATGACATACAGCTACTATGTGGTCCATCATTCTATTCTATCCCTTCTCATTCTCCTCTGTTGTACAGCTCAAGTCGTTATCACTCAGCTCTATTATGCTATAGTGTTCCTAAATTTTAACTCATTCCTAAATTAAATTTAGCTGTTTCAAGCATTATCTAAAGACAGTTTTTGTCTATATATATATCTGGGGTCTTTTGTTTTCACAAGGTGCAAAATATGAGTGACTATCAAACATCTAGATATCTCTGTAGAAAATTGTTCCACCTACTCAATAAACTCATATGTAAATTCAAGGAATACAGGTCAGCCAGAAAAATTTTTTAAAATCGTATAGCTTGAGCCCTCATACTAGATTTGAATCTTATTACCATGTTTAGTAGTGAAGACAACATAGCTCTGCTATAAGAACAGACACATAGAAGAATGTAACAGATTTATCAAAAATAAATTTTTAGTTTTATGGTCAATAGATTTTGAAAAGGATGCCATTACTTTGTTGGTATAAAGTCACAAATAGTTTCATGCAGAAATAAAAATAAATTTTACCTCTTGGCTCTAAGGTCTATGTCCTTTTAAGGTAACTGCAGATATGTAAGTGGTATTATGTAAATTGTGTAATGTGCTTACAGCTGTATTGAAGAACATACTCAATATATCATTGGAAAACATTGGTTATTGAAAAGCATCTATATGAGAAAGTTTTTTAACTAATCACACTAAGTTGAAAACTACATCTTTGTCCATCAAAATGTGGAAATAAATGATTTTATTTATAAACAAACAATGCTACCAAGAAAAATGAGTATACAAGAAAGAGACTGCCAGGTGCCTGTGGCTCACAACTGAAATCTTAGCTTCTCAGGAGGCTGAGATTCAAAGACAGCCTAGGCAAGGAAAGCCTGTTACTCTTATCTCGAATGAACCAACAAAAAAATGTGGCGCTGTGGCTCAAGTGGTAGAGTGTTAGCCTTGAGTTGAATTACACAGGGACAATGCCCAGGCTTGATACAAGTCACACAACTGGAAAAAAGTAAGGGTTAATCAAAGTACTTTTCCTATTTTATAATTATGAGAACATTCTTTAGAAAATGAACCCTGATGTACACCAGAATTGGAGTCAGAGCTTAAGGATCAAGTGTAGCACATCCATATGCCCAGTCTCTTAGACTCTACCATTACAACCTGTGTGCTAAAGGGATCTGAAAGGTACAATGTTCAAAGGCTTAATATGCTCCCCAAGCCCTTTGAGATAAGCCGTTGAATTGTATTGTCAATGTCATTACAGTTCTGAACCTAGCATAGCACCAGTAGCTCACACCCATCACCCTAGCTCAGGATCACAGTGTGAAGGCAACTAGAGCAGGAAAGTCTACGACACACTGGCTTCTACTTCTAAAAGATCAGATGATCAAGAGCTTCCTGTGTTTCCCTTGGTGATGAGAAGTTACTTGCACTCTAAATGTTCTTAGAGTTCTCAAGCTATAGAAGAAGGAAAGAAAGATCATTGACCCACCCTGGGTTCAAATGAGGTTCTCAGGATCCAAGCCCTAGCACGGTTGGCAGGAAGGAATCCAGTATAACACTGTATTTGAAGGCAGAAAACAGTTGCAAAAGCCAGGTTGGGTGAAGACACAAAGGCCTGCAGGATTAGGAGGCACAATGTACACACTCAACAGGGAAGTGAGCTGCAAAACCACTTCATTCATTCCAGGCACAGTCAGCGATGGGGGGAAACCTGAGAAATTTGTTAGAGTTACACCAGGGTCAGGCTTTTCTCAGCCTCTTCAAACAATGACTAATAACCTTCTTCCCTCAGGTGAAGGGAGCCTCAGGCTATCTTTAAGTTACCAATAGAGAGCCAGTTTAGTGAGAGAGAGAGGGGAAGAACAGAGTAGAAAAACCCTGCTCTCTTGTCTTAGGGAATGGGTTTTTGAGTTTCCATCTGTTAGATTTGAAGGCCCTTCTTTTACCTCTGCCAGTCCATTCTCCTTCCTTCATTCTCCACAACATTAATGCAAATCCACAGTCCAAGAAGAGTCAGGGTACTTTTTCTTCTGTCTCCCAGCAGCTGAGTTAGACCCTGTCTCTGCCCTCTTGAATCTGGGGTCTCTGGCTGCCTGAGAAGTGGGAAAGTGATAGTCTTCCTGTGGTTGTGTGAGGGAAATGCTGGTAGCCTGGCAAACTTCAAAAGGCCTCATGACTGGGAATTGTACCAAGCTAGGAAATATGTATTCAATACAATGAGTTTATAACACAGAGACTGCTTTTATTACATTGCATGTTCCAGGGCTCCCCTCACTGATCCCAGGGTAGCCAGAGGGTTTCTCTGCATGCCAGGCCTGCTGGAAGAAGTCTCTCTCATTGTCTGGATAGACAGGCAAAAGGCTTCACTCCTGTACAGCTGTGTAACAGATAACTTTATCTGGGCCAATTAGTGAGGAGGAGTGTGGGCGAGCTCTGAAGGTCAGGAGAAAAAGGCCTGTCTTACCCCAAGCTCTCTCTCTTCCCAGTGCAATGTTTTGACAGGAAGCCTTCATTTGTGCCACCTACCATGGCAAGCCATGTTCTGTGCTCTTATCCTGCCTTTATGAGACTATATTCCGGTGTTAAATGCTCAATATTATTCAGGAGTCCTTCTGGGAGACAACTAGGGCACTGAACCTAATCAAATGTTTCAATCACAGCGATAATGGGCCTATGAAAGCTCTCATAGGTTTCCAGAAGCTTGGGAAATCCAAGCACATGTTGGATATCACAAAGTTTCCTTTCATCTAGGGCTGGTGAAGCTCGTCAGGTTTTGAAACCTTTGACCTCTCCTATTTGGGCCCTGGGTGGCTAATTTTTGTGGTTGAACACAGGACCTGCGTGATGACCATGAGCTCAGAACAGAAGTCTAATTCTTTCCCATTTTGTGTCACAGCTTCACTTCTGCTTTCTCTGTGTGTGTGTGTGCGTGTGTGTGTGTGTGTGTGTGTGTGTGTGTGTGTGTGTGTGTGTGCACGCGCGCGCGTACACGAGTACTGGAGCTTGAACTGAGGACATGAGTACTGTACCTAGTTTCTCTTGTACAAGGATTGCCCTCTACTACTTGAACCACAAAGGCACTTCAGGCTTTTTCCTAGTGATGTTGTAGTGAGAAATCAAGCCCAGGGTTTTGTATATGGAAAGCACTCTACCACTAAGGCATATTCTCAGCTCTCTACTTCAGGTTTGTTAGTTTCTTTCTTTTTTGTTGTTGTCGGTTGTAGGAGTTGAAGTCTAGGCCTGGCTGATGTCCCTGAGCAGTTCAGCTCAAATCTTATGGTCTACCACTTGAGCCACACCACCACTTCTGGTTTCCTGGTGGTTCATTGGAGCTAAATGTTTCAAGGACTTTCCTGCCCAGGCTAGTTTTGAACCATGGTCTTCAGATCTCATCTTCCTGAGTAGCTAGGATGACCGGCATGAGCCACAAGCACCCAGCTTCCACTTCAGGTTTCTTAGTGGTGAATTGGAGATAATAGTCTCATGGGACATTTTGTCTGGGATATTTTGGAACCCAGATCCTCAGATCTCAGCTTCCTGAGAAGGCAGGATGGCAGACCTTGGCTATAGAACCCTAGGCCCTGGCACACTGCTGCAAGGGGGTCCTTGGCTCCACATGGTGGAGTGCTAGCCATGAGCCCAAGAAGTAAGGGTCAGTGCTAGGCTCTGAGTTCAAGGTTCATGACAGAGAAAAAAACCAAACAATTGTCTTCAGTAGGCAACTCATGAGTCTTCAGTAATACATAATTTTGTCCCTGCCATGTGGACATATCTGAACCTCAATATTCTTGTCTGCATAATCATCTCAGTTGTGGAGCTCTTACAAGAATAAGATGAAAGAATGCAGCCTTTGAAGGACAAAACAAATATCACTCTTTACAGGACTCAGTACAAGGCATCCTGTGAAAGTCTTAGCACCCAGCACCCAATGGAGGACTCAGCACACTGCACCCTGTGAAGGACTCAGCACATAGCATTCTGTACAGGACTCAGCACACAGCACCCCATGAAGTACTCAGCACCTTAGGAAGGACTCATCACATAGTTATATCCCACAAGCTGTCATTAGTATTATGGTGCTTTCATCAGTATCACCATTCTTTCAGAAACACATCAGAAACTGCACAAAGTTAACATCTAATGATTCAGAGGAATGTTTTTTGGAGGGGAGTAGTCAGCCACAGGGATTGCACTAAAATGTTGGGGGTACTGTCCTAAGATCTTTTGCTCGAGGCTAGAGCTCTACCACTTTGACCCACATCTCAGACTTTCACATATATTCTGCTAGGACTGGGTTTTAAAACCATCAGTGTCAGATTTCAGCCCCTGAGTATCTTAGATGACAGGGGTGAGCAAGCCAGCAGCATCTGGTTCCGTGGAGCTGGGTTGCAGTGATATACCTCTGGCTAAGTCAGGTTAGATGGCAGCTGTCAGCACCAGACTCCCAGCTTGCTCTGTGATGAGGTATTTGAAGTCCTATCCTGGGTCTTGAGTAAGGGTCTAGACACAGTTCCTAAGGTTTTATGCTCAAAGATAGTGCCCGACTTCTTGAGCGACAGCACGACTTCCTGATTTTTATGTGCATCTGGTAGTGAGGAATCGAATACAGGGTTTGGATGTACTAGCCATCACTATACCATTGAGCCCTATTAGTGACAAGTGTATAAACAGATAAAGGTGTAGATTGGCATATATATATATATATATATATATATATATATATATATATAAAACAAGAGAAACATGTCTGTATATTATGAAATTACATATATTACTACCAATTATTGACAATCAAATTATTCCTTCCATTTTTAAGTATCATGGTTGAATACATAATAAAGTATTAATTGAACATTAGTAAATGTAGTGTAATTGTTGTGTATAATTTTATATTATACTTATACACTAACTACTAATTTAATTGTTACTTTTGTAACATTTGTATGGATGCATATTGCAATGCATTTCTTAAAATCTCCCACCAATCCTTAGTGGCAGTCCCGGGACTCAACCTCCAGGCCTAATTTGAAGTTTCAGCTATGGCTTCCCTAATAGCCAGCCAAACATCAGCATGAAAGGTCATGTGCACTTTTCGGCCTTGTTATTTAGACCCAGGATGGTCACAATGCAAGGGGAAAAAATGTAAAACCACCTTCCTGAAGTTCTCCGTTTTAACCTTCTCCTTTTTATTTTTATTTTTGCCAACCCCGAGATTTGAACTTGGGTCTTAATAATACAGGGCCAACTGTGGTAGAGATGCCAAGACCTGAGTTCAAGCCCCATGCTTGGCCAAAAAAATAAATTAAAAATAAATTAAAAGCCCTGGCTTGGAATTTGCAACATTTTTCTGGCAGGCCTGGTATTTCAAATCAGGGTTTGGGTAACTCTGTGGCACTGTGGGTGAAGAGGAAGCTCACTGTCCTTGAAGACAAGAAATTCAGACCAGTTCCCAGGGCCTGAATTGAAGTGCCAGCACTGGAAAAGTGAGTATAGCGTTTATTAGCCTTATTTATTTAGTATTATTACACATACAACATTTCATTTATTACATCCTATCACACAGGATATATTTGCATATGGACTATACATCATACTGAGACCCAGGGCTTTTTTTCAGGAAAAAAAAAGTTTCAAAAGTGGCTCCTTACTCCATGAATGAGACTGAGATGAGAGGTCATGGGTCAAACTCAGCTCAGGGGAGGAAAGTTAGTGAGACTCTTCATGACAATGAACTACCATAAACCAGAAATGGAGCTGTGGGTCAAGTGATAGAGTGCCAGCCTTGAGGGAAAAAGTTAAGAGATCAGAGACCAGACCCTGAGTTCAAGCTCTGGTACTGGCACAGAAAAAATAAGGAAAACCTTTCAGGAGTACCCACTCCAATGTGGAGAAAGGCCATTATCAGCTGGGCACCAGTGGTTCATACCTGCAGCCTAACTACTAAAGGCTGAGACCTGAAAATCAATCAGGATTCAAGGCTGGCCTGGGCAGACTCTTATCTCCAATGAATCACCAAAAAGCTGGGAAGCAGTGCTTCTGTAGTTCAAGTGGCAGAACACCAACCTTGAGCAAACAAGCTAAAAGATAGCATCTAGGCTTTGAGTTCAAGTCCCGGTAAACACATAAATACATACACACACTCACACACTCTAACATCCTTAGTATGTGCCAGTGGCTCATACCAGCAATCCTAGCTACTTGAGGCTGAGATCTTACAATGGCAGCTTGAAGCCAGCCCAGACAGGAAAGTCCATGAAACACTTATTTCCACTAAACTACTAAAAAAGATGAAAGTTGAGCTGTGGTTCAAGTGGTAGAATGTTAGCTTGGAGCAAAGGAAGCTCAGGGACAGTGCCTAGGCCCTGAGCTCCAGCTCTAATATTTTTTTTTAGACACCCTTTGCCAGCCCCACAGCCGATAAATCCAGATTTTGGTCATACTAAATCTCACTTCCACTCCTGCCATTTCCACAGCACTGCCACAAGTGGCCGGTGTGTGGCCAACACTGGGTGAACATACACAAGGGGGACATAGCCAGGTCAAGCTAATGCCCCAGAACTTTAAGGTATTGGCCATACCAGTCTCTCTTCCCCCAGTTCCCAGGCCCTGGAATCTAAAATCTGTGCCTCTGTATTCTGGGCATCTGGAATTGTCTAGAAGGACCAGAGAGTCCCAGCCAGGGCTGGAAGACAGACTTTCCTGTGATAAAGTTTGTTTACATTTCCTAGACACTGACCAATACTTCCAAGCCATCTTGGCCTCACCTTCCATGTAGTCCTGGATCCCCTTGCTTGGGTGGTCTTCAGTCAGCTTTCACGCTCGAGTTGGCCAGAACCACCAGCAACCCCCCATTCCCTACTCCACTGCCAGCCTGTTTAGAGGGATGTGCAGAGGACCAGCTGAGGAAAAGGACAGGACATCCTGTGACTGAAGCCCTCCTTCTGAGGCAGAGGAAACCAGCTAGCACTGTTGTCCCAGAATCCCCTGGGGCCGGCCAAATATTTGGACAGCCAGACTTGTGCCCCAGAGAAAAGCTGGAACACAGGCCTCTGGCCATTTCGCACTCATTGTAGACCCAGATAGGGGGCTAAAGTCAAGGTCAACGTGGAGGAGGGGCACCATCTCAGGTCAGGAAGAGGCAGACAGGCACCCAGGAAGGGGACAGAGAAAGACAAGGGAAAATTACTCACACACACACATACACACACACACACACACACACACACACACACACATATGGACATTCCAAGGCCTCAGCAGTTCCTGAGAACAGAACCATGAACTCTGTCCATTAGGATCACATCCGACCCATGAGAAGATGGCACTATCATACACACACCAACTGTAAACACAACATTGAGCCTCTCACATACTTGTAATGTCTCATAACCCAGAATGTAATTTCCTACCGTATACATTGGTATGTGGAAAACTCAGCTACCTCTTTGTTTATTGTTGATCATGGGGTTTGAACTCTGGGCCAGGGTGCTCTCACTCAGCTCTTCAGCTGAAGATGTGCACTCTACCACTTGAGCCACAGTACCACTTCCTGTTTTCTGATGGTTCATTGGCTATCAATTATCACAGACTTTCCTGCCCAAGCTGGCTTTGAACCGTGGTCTTTTCAACTCAACTTTATGAGTATCTAGGACGACAGTTGTCAGCCACCAGCAGCACCAGGCTTCAACCACCTTCATATACCCAGAGGAAACTCAATTCGTCAGGCCACATACTTCTTGCAACACTTGACTTCAGTCTTTGTTATCCAGCATCCAAATCTATCCTTCAATGGAGAGAATACAGACACATCAATCCCACCCCTGAACCATTAGCCCACTCTGCCTGCCACGGGTCTCCTCTTCTTGAGTTCTTCATAAGGCACCGCCCATTCTAATGTGGTTTCAAACTAGGACAAACTTGGGGAGTTCTTAGAAATGTCTGTACAATGAGGCCAGCACCTAGTCTCTCAAACACAGCACCCCTACACACACCTCCACATCTTTATAGGCAAAGATGTTTTACTTTCTTTCTTTTCTTTCGGTTGTGAGGCTTTAACTCTGGGCCTGGGTGCTGTCCCTGTGCTCTTCATCTCAATGCGAGCACCCTACTACTTGAGCCACAGCACCACCTCCGGTTTTCTGTTGGTTTGTTGGAGATAAGAGTCTCAGGGTCTTTCCTGTCCAGGCTGGCTTTGAACTGTAATCCTCAGATCTCAGCTCTTGAGTACCTAGGAATAACAGCCATGAGTATCCAAAGATATTTTTCCAAGGTTTTGAATCCTATCCCCTCGGAAAACCAAGATCTGAGGACTGCACAGATGGATGCTGCCCTTGGCAGCAAAGTCCATGAGAACTCTTTATTTCCAATTAAACACCCAAAAAAAATCTGGAAGTGGAGCTGTGGCTCAAATGGTAGAGTGATATCTTATAGCATAAAATACAAGACCACACCCTAATTTCAAGCTTTGTCTAGCATAGACCCACCCAAGAAAAGGAAGCAGATTGGCACACGGAAGCTCAAAGCTCACACATAATACTCAAGCCTCCAAGAACAGACCCCATCCTGATCTGATTCACTAGATTCTATGTCCTACATCATGGCAGTCTTAGATGGGACTGACAATGCACCAAGTTAGGACGTTCAAGTACAGTCTCATACTGAGGATCCTCTGACATTATCAAAGACTCAGGATCTCTCACAGTCCTGCCTAACCACTGGGCAGTGAGGTGAGGTCTAGTTATCCAACCACATGATATGGGAACCAAAGGGTTTCTTGGTCAAGGGATGGAGACTGGGGGTGGGGGAGGCTCTAGGTCCCTCTCTCTTGGGAAGATAAAAAGGGCTGATCTATCCCAGGAATGTTCCTGTGTTGTGAGTATTATTAAAGAAGCAACCCTGCTCAGAGCCCAGTGCTCTGGAACCAGTCCTGGAACCTTCATTGTCTATGACCCCCCAGACCCTGGCACACACTATAATAGTTTGTTAGATAAATAAATGAGCATCTGTCTATGACAATACTACAGAAAAGTCCCATCTGATTCAGGTAAGTATCCTCTGTGGGGGAGGGGAGACGAAGCCTCATATAGCTCTCCCACAGTTCTCCCTCCTCCCTCTTCATGCCCTCCTGGTGACCTTGCACTTAACTGTTTTGACTCCGAGGATATGAGCCACAATATACTCGCTGGATTCTGGGCCTTCTGGGATGCCTATCTTCTCAAAGATCTCTGCCTAGCGGCTGATCAGTTCTGTGGTACTCAATTCCCCACTCAGGTGTGAACGAGGTTGTCATGAGCTGAATGTCTAGCTCAAGAGGCCTCCTCTCCTCCCCCTGGGACCAGCCAGGATGGTCTACCACATCCGGCCCCCAAGTTTCATGCTGCAGATAAAAGATCCTTGAGGCAGCCTGGGGCCTCTGAATCTCCCAGCGTCCAGTGTAGGTGCTGGGTATTGTCTCTACTCACAGCTGGCAGGCTGGGGATGGTGAGGTCACAATCTCTGCTCCCCACAATGCCTTCCACTGTGGTGGTCACCCTAAAGAGAGCAGGAAGAGATTCAGCAGCTGATGGAGAAAGGCAGTCAAGGCACAACGTTCAAAGCAGGACACAATATGGCTTGTGAACTCTGCCTGTGCAGCTTTGAATGTTAATGTTTGGTGGCTGAAATGGTCCATCTAATTTGACCCATAATCCCAGGCGTTAGTGGAAATTGCCAGCTTAAACAAGAACAACAACAAAAACCCTGGAAAATGTGGCATTTAATTTATCCCAATCAAACTTAAAAGTTTCCAAAGTCAATGGTCCCCTTTCCCTTCCAGACAGCCTACAGCAGGTTACAGAAACTGGCATTCAGTGAGCCCTAGCTAACTGACATGTCCTGATACTGAGTGGGCTCCAGCAGGGGGAATGGACTTGCCTACCACTACCAAGGTGGAAATGGCTCAAGCAGGACACAGATTGGAGTCTGCAGGACTCCAGGGAGGATTGACCACTGGTGCACTGCCGTGGGAGGGAATACACGCCACCAATAGGGGCATGGAGCCCCTGTGCCCAGATGCCCACAGAGATCATGAATGCCCTAGGTAAGGTTCCCCTCTCATCCTCCGTCATGGTGAACCATCTGCCATGTCACACTGTATGCAAGCCCCCAAAACCTCATAGCTTCAAAGACCCTGCCCTGCCTTCTCTCCCATCTCATTACCTAATTATGTTTGGCAGACACCTTCTCAACCCTTGAGTTAGCTCCAACTATACACACGAGAGCAGAGTGTCTGGCTGGAAAATTGTGGCTGTGGTCACACTCGCCTCACCAAACTTCTGGCTGGGGATAGAAAGACAGGTGTCCACTCTAGTCCAGGGTTCACACAGGTCTCCTAGGGGAGGCACATGCAGGCCCAGCATCTACTGTGGGCTATAGGAAAGGGGGAAGAGAGAGGTGGAAAGGGGAGGAAAGGAATATCTACTGAAATTTTCCATAAAGAAGCCATGAAACTGTGAAGGAGAAAACAAAGATTGTGGTTGGGCTCATACTTGGTATTGATGAAAGAAAGAACAAAAACAAATACACACACAGAGAAAAATAAAATGCTTTTGCTGTTTTTAGACATGATGATGTAAATATAGTTTCATTGATCTCATCTCCCTGCTCTCCTAACACACAAACACACACACACACACACACACACACACACACACACAAATCCAGAACAGTGACAGAAGACTCTTACATACAGCACCTGCAATTTGCCAAATGATCACTCACCTGAGTACAGTCAGGCTGTACAAGGAGAAAGATGATCTCTCTCTCTCTCTCTCTCTCTTTCTCTCTCTCTCTCTCTTTCATGGTCTCTCTCTCTCTTTCAATCTCTCTCTCTCTCTTTCATGGTCTCTCTCTCTCGGTCTCTCTCTCTTTCTCTCTCTCTCTCACACACACACACACACACTCACACAGACTCAGAATAGTGCCTCTCTTAAGTTTGTTGTTTCCTCATGGGGGACAATGTACAAGCTGGAGCATGCAGGTTCTGATTCCCCATTCCCTTGTCAGAACCAAGGGCTCCCACCCAAGGGGAGCACCACTCTAATGACACAGCACCACCTCACCTCACACCTTCTCCAGGGCCAGACCCTTCCCTTTGGGAACAACCGGCCTTAACTCCTCTTTCACCAAAACCCTAGGCCAGGATGTGCGGTGAAGGAATCCTCAGAGAAGTGGTCCTCAGAGGCAGGATTGAAAACAAGCAGGGGGTCATGGGGTCCCCAGGGGGTGTCTGACCTGGAGTGGGGCGGTGTTGAGGAAATAGATGGGGTCTTAAAGGCTACATACATGGAAGTACTCCCTACTTCCAGCTTAGGTACTTCTGGGTGACTGTGTGGATTATTGGGGAGGACAAGGAGACCAGATGGACTGGGAACACCAACAGATGCTTGCAGAGCTGGGAAATGTGATAACCCTATGATTACTGTTGACAGCTAGGGTGGGGGGGTCATGCTGGTATATGTGCAATGGAGGAGTGTGTTCCTCCCAGATATTCACCTTCTATCTGACCCCCAGTGACCTCACCTCCCTAGTGGGCTTTTCTGGGTCCCTCCTCACCTGAAAGGGAGACTGAGAACAGAGGTCAAGGACTCACACAGCAAGGGGGTCCTGTCTTCTGCATCCAACACCCCCACTCCAGAAAAAAGGAAAAGACCCAAGAAGGCAGGTGTGGAGCTGCTGCAACCCACCTCTGACTAAAACCACCAGGCTCCCACCAGGGAGAGGAAGGGTGCAGATGTGGGGCTGTGGGTCTCCCACTGCTCCAGGCCAGGGGCTTGGTGGTGTCCCTTTCTCACCCAAACCTGCATCTCCCCATTTCCTGGCACACTGACCACTAGGAATGGGGTTGGAATCCCTGGGTCCATCAACCCCCACCCTTGGGGCACATTTTTGGCAGAGCCAGGGCTGGCCTTCCTGGCACTGAGGAGGCATGGTGGGGATTCGAGCGGGGAGGCTGGAGTAGTGGGTCTGGTTCCACAGTGAGGAGGGGGGTGTTCGGGTAGGACACAAGGTTCGAGCTCGTGGGGCGGCCACCCACATGTGCTACTGGGAGAAGCTGTAGGCTGTGGTACTGGGTGCAGCGGACAACAATGGCAGCATCATGGTGGATGCTCGGGCCCAGAGCAAAGGAATGGGGCCCGGGACTTGGTCAGGGTCGCAAGCCAGCCTGGGGCACACCATTGCTAGATGACTCCAAGAGGCACCATGTGTCTGAGCCAGCAGTGACATATTTGAAATGCGATGCCGTAGGGAGGGCAGGAGAGGGGACTGGGGCAGTGGCAGGCAGGTTGTGGGGCTGAGTGCCCCCTAGCCCCAGCTGAGCTCCCAACACAGGGACCTCAGGCTCAGGGTCTATGTGGCTTCTGAGACTCCCTGGGGCTGTGCAAGGGATGTGCCTGCTGTGCTGGCTTTGTGTGCTCTGTGCTCTTTGCCCAGACCCATGTTCCTACAGCAGCAGAGGCCAGCCATTGACGCTGCCTGGCCTGGTGCATGTGTCTGCCCTTCTCTCTCTGCCCCCAATTCTCTGCCGTGTTGCCCCGCCCCCACTGCACAAGTGTTCCAGCCTGCCCCTGGCTACAGCAGATATGTGCCCCCTCTGCCATGCCCTGTCCTCTCCTTGGTCACGCCCCCTACCCCCTCGGCCAAGCCCTCTATCCCTGGCCTTGTGCTGCACTGTCTCTGCCCTAAGGCTACCAGGCCATGGAAAAAGCAGCCTCATCTCAGCTCAGGGCTTACCCCCAACCCCAGCAGCTGCCTGGGGGGATCAAATTTCCCCTCAGCCCAACCACTGGGAGAGACTCTTCTCCATCCACCCCACACACCAAGCAAGTGCATGGTGACCCTCTGTGTTTGTGTTTGTGTTTGTGTGTGTGTGTGTGTGTGTGTGTGTGTGTGTCTGATTGTCAGGGATAACTCCCTCTCAAGGACTCAGATCATAGCACCCTTTGGGATGTCAGCACACAGCGCACTTTAAAAAATATAGCACAAAGAACCCTATGTAATGGACTCAGCACGACGCACCTTTTGAAAGACTCAGCACATAGCAACCTCTGGGATCCTCATGGTAATCTAAAGACCAGTAAAATTAGACATGCCATTTTGACATGAATAAAAAATATCATACTAATATGACATCATATGTCATAGTGACATTGTACACATATCGTGAATGCCTATTCTGTGATTTCATTCTATTTCAAGCAAGCAATATTGGTGGGTATCAGAAATCCATTGTGACCTCAAAACCATTGTAAGAAAAATCCCTTTCTGATATCACAGTGCCATTGTGATAACATTAACCTGTTGTGACATCACAAACATCTCCTGTCCATTGTGACCTCATCACCAATGTGACATCACAAAGCCATTGTGATATCACATTGCTGTTTTGACATTACAATCTCCTTGAGATCTCCCAAACCCATTATGACATCTTTAGCACCTTTGAAAAACCACATGGCCTTCGTGACACCACAGTCCCTTTGTGTATCCATATCCTCATTGTGAAATGTCAATTGAGATTAGATATGCCATTACAATATCACAAAGCATTTACAATATAATCATCGGTGTGACATCACATTGTCATTATAACAACATCGTCTCATTGTGACATCACAATTCTGTAATGACATCATACCACTATGACATCACATTTTCATTGTGACATCATATATACATTATCAGTGCCTATTATGTGATCTCATTATATTTCAAATGTGGCATATGGGTTCATATAAAAACCACATTTTGACTTCATAACCATTGTGACATCACAATCCCTTTGTGACATAACATTGCCACTGTGATATCTCTAAACAACTGTGACAAATCAAACATGTCCTGTCCTCATAAGTTTTGTGACATGTTGCCACTGTGTTATGTTAGGCCCATGAGAGCTCACTATTTTTGACATCATATTGTTTCAGATATGACATGAAATATTAGAAATATACTGTGACATCATGAGTATTGTGACATCACACTGCTGGATGTAATGACCATTGTGTCACATTGTCACATCACAAATGTTTTCGGACTTCATCACTTTTGTGCCAACACATGCCTCTGGAATCCTCACAATCCCATTCTAAACTTATATACTCACTGTGAGTTAGGGATAATTGAGGTCTGGAATGACATTGTCACATCACAAACTACTGCGACATCACAAAACTATTTTGAAATCGTCACTATTATGGCATCACCAACTAATTGTGACAAAACAACATTCTTACAACATCATAATTTGGCATCATATTGCAATTGTTATTACAAACCTATTATGACCTCATCACATCTTAGAACATTCATGGCCTTTGGGACATCAAGTTCCTTCTTTGAACTTGTATCATTGTGAACTTGTAGCAATTGAAATTTGAAATAAGATGTGATATTACAAACTAGTTTGACATCACTTACCCACTTTTATATCATTAACACTTTTGACAACAGAAACCTCACTTTAAACTAATGGCAATTAAGATCTGACATGCCATTGTGACATCACAAACCTTTTGTGACATCATCACCAGTGTGACATCAGATTGTAGTTATGACAAGCTATAGTGACATCATAACATTATGACATCGTATTGCCATTTTGCTGTCATAGACACATTGTGAATGTATATCCTGTGATTTCATTCTATTTCAAATGTAGCATATCAGTTGATATCAGAAACACATTGTGATCATAACCATTGTAATATTATGAACCCTGTGTGATGTCTTAACAGTGTGAAATCACACTGTTGTTATGATATCTTTAGCTAATGGTGACATCACAAAATGACAATGACATTATAGCATTTTCCCTTGTGTCACTGTGACATCATAGTCATATTATGAATGCCTAATCTGTGATTTCATAGTATTTGAAATGTGGCATGTGGGTTGATCTCAATTGTCATTAACTACCATAAGTATATGATTTTGGGAAGGGATTCTGATGTCACCAAAGTATATATAGTCAAAGAGTTAAAGAACTAACAGGTCTGAGATGTCACAAAGTGACACCATGGTTATGATGTCCAGTAGTGTGATATCATGAAATTACACTGGAATTTAGATATCTGATATCATATCTGAAATATGAGATCGAACAGAGATTTTCAACTCACAAAGGGCCTAAAATATCACAATGGCATATCACAAAAGTTATGAGGACAGGAGAGGTATCTGATGTCACAGTAGGTTAGTGATATAACAAAGGCAATGTGATGTGACAAAGAGATTTTGATGTGACAAAGGTTATGAGTTCACAATGGTTTCCTGATATCAACCCACATGGCACATTTGTAATAGAAATAAATCAAAGAACAGGCATTCACAATGGGTCTATGACATCAAAGTGACAATGTGTTGTCAAGGCAGCAATGTTTGATAGGATATGTACTCATTACCTTATTCATGTAACTGTAATCCCTCTGTACACTGTACTTACAATAAAAAATGCACAGAAGAAAAAATTGGTATGGTGTCATTGGGGTTTGGTGTTGTCACACTGAGATGATAGTGTCATGATGATGTGATTTCACAGTCATAATTATTGCACAAAGTATTTGTGATGATACAATGCTATGTGTGATCACAATTTCCACAGCGCCACTTTCGGGCATTTTTCTGCTTATGTGGTGCTGATGAATCAAACCCAGGGCCTCATGCATGCAAGGCAAGCAGTCTACCACTGAGCCACCTTCCCAACCCATAGTTTTTATTCTTGAATTACTAAAATTCATGCAGAACATGTCAATTCAAGCAGCATAAAATGGCAGATGTCATGAGTTTGATCTCTGTCCCTCTCCTGTGGCTCTCTTGCTCTACCATAGGGTGACCACTCCTACTAGTTAGTTATGTATCCCTGCATCTAAACCAAATGTGCACAAAGGGGAAGCTATTAAAAAGAGAGTCACCCAAGGTCCTCCAAACCTATCTTACTAAGAGGCCAAATTTCCAATTCACACTATGGAGATTCAAACTTCTACATTCAGGTTCAAAGACCTGAACCAAGTCTGTGATGGAACCACATGACTGAAGATGGTAGCTCATTGTCCACTATAGAAGTCTCCAATAGCTGGGAATCAGCCCTCTGCCTTTCCCACTAAGTCACAGTGTCAGGTATGAGAACTAAGGAGTTACACAGACCATTTAGAGGTTACTAGACGTTGGGTTTTAACATTTGTAATTCCAAGATTCACTTCAGATCAAATATTGGGCCTGCACAGCAGCAGCCCAAGAGAAAATGATGTCCAGAACTTGTGTAAGAGTCTCAGACTATTTGAATTTGTTTTTATTGATCTATCTTTTTTCCTACAATGCACACCTGTGGTCAAATGGGGGCTTTCTTACGGTCTTAATGAATTTTGTTATAGCATCACAATGAAATTGAAATACACAGCTATAACTCTTTCTCTAAAGGAATACTGATGGATTTGGCAGTAGGAGAGTTCAAACTGATGACCTCTAATATTCTAGGCAGGGGTTCTACTACATAAGTCCCTTACTCCAACCCTTGTTCTTCACTTTGAGCATATCAACACACTGCCTTACGCATTTCAAGAATGCTGATGTAAACTATCTGTTAGGAAACTATCTTTGGAAAGGATGATGCTCTCTTTTCTCTCACTCTTATAGGTGTTAATAACCCGTTTCATGGAGCTGTATGGCATAGGGCATTTTGCTACAATATTAGATGATTCTTTTATTTGGGGGGGGGGGGGGGTTCTGGTCATGGGTCCTGAACTCTGGGCCTGGGCGCTGTCCCTCAGCTCTTCAGCTCAAGGCTAGCACTCTAGCACTTGAGCCACAGCACCACTTCTGGCTTTTTTGTTTTTGGTTATGTGGTGCTGAGGAATCGAACTCAGGGCCTCAGGCATGCAAGGCAAGCACTCTACAACTGAGCCAACTTCTCAGCCACTATCAGATGATTCTGAAGTAATTCCACTATTCTTTTAACATCAGTCATTCTAGATTTAAAGAAAAAGACCTTAAATATCCTCAGAAAATTGATGAGGTCTTTAAAATCCAAAAGATAGAGCAGCTTTTCAGATTATGGATGCCATGAAGTATAGTACTGGATTTAATTTTTAAGTGAGAAAACAGCTGCTTTCATGACCCATCTAACTATAAAATTTTCTTGGTCTTAGTTATGTTGCATTTTAAGGTAAATGACAAAAGTGCCAACTTAGTGACTTCATAAGGGACTCAGCATTACATAGTTAAATAGTTGTCAAAAATTACTGAGTTGAATAGAGAACATGCTTAATTTATATTAAAGTAGTAATATATTGCCATTAATGCAAGGATGTATTTTATTAGTAAATACTGAAAAGGAAAAAAAAAAGTATTTCTATAGGGGATTCATCTTGGCAATAGTCATTTTGCAGTAGGCTGATACTACCTGCATTCTTTCAAACACATGCTATTTTTGAGTGTGTTATTGTTTTAATTCTTCTCAAGAGCTATGCGGTTAATCTTGGATTCCATTAAGAAAACACCAAAGTGCATACTGATATTATAACTTTTTATTTATTTATTTTTTTGTTGGTCATGGGGCTTGAACTCTGTGCTTGGGTGCTATCCCTCAGCTCTTCAGCTCAAGGCGAACACTCTAGGGCTTGATCCACAGTGCCACTTCTGGTTTTTTGGTGGTTTATTGGAGAAAAGAGTCTCACGGACTTTCCTGTATGTTTTGGCTTTGAACCACGATCCTCAGGTGTCAGCCTCGGGAGTAGCTAAGATTACAGGCGTGAGCCACCAGTGCCTTGCTCTGATATTACAATTTTTTAAGACCAAAAAATGATGTATTGTATGTTTCCAACAATAAATCAAGTCCATACCAAATAAAGACTTTAGTATTATTTTAAGCAGTAGTGTTTGGGGGTTATAATTCAACAAATACAGACACTTCATATGCCTTAACTACTTCTTTGAATTTTCTCTTTATTGTCAAGTTTAAAAAAATCTGGATCCACTTTAGTGAAAGTTTCCAATTGGACCCTTTGTCATGAACCCTCTGCACCTAGAAATACATAGAAATTCACTTTGTTTTTAAATTGTTGGAGCAAGTTCCAAGACCTGCACATATGTTGAATGGAAGCCACTGGTGTATGTTTGGCTCTTGCACATGGCCAGCATTCTAACAGGAGCATACATGAGGACATGGATAGTACTGAAGGACAAAATCTTTGGGAGCAAACACTGGGACCTGGCAGCCACTGAGGACAGAAGGCATTGGCTGATACCCTTGTAGTTCCTGCAACACTGCCATGGCTGTAGCAATGGCATCATTCTGTGCCCCTCGCATACCTGTAGAAACCTTGGCAAGAGTCCTACAGGCTCAAGACTAAAAGAGCCAGTGGGTTCATGCCAACCTGTGATTGGTCCATTGCAACCATTGTGAGTGGTCTCTGCAGTCCATTAAAGTGCTGGGAGTTCCTGGTGACCTGCTGGACTCAGTTCTACATTGACAATTTTGAGTGTGTGGTAGTTTTTTTTTTTATTTGGAGGGGGGGGCTATGTTTTGTTTGGGTTTGGATATTTCCTTTTGGTTATTGCTCTGGGGTTGTTATTTGCTTAGCTAAGTTTAGGTAGATTTACTTCTTGCCATCCTAGCAAAAGATGGGAGAACACAGTGAATTAGGCTCAAGCTCTTAGGAAAGGGATATTTTCACAGAACAAGACAGTATGAAGGAAATCATTGGCTACGGCAGGAGATTTTCCCTGAACAATACAGTGTGAAGGAGGAGATCATTGACTATGGTAGTATGGATATGTAAAGTTGGCCTAGCACCATCTTATAGACACTAAGGTGGTAGTGAAAATAACCCTAAAGGGAGAGTTCAACAATTGTCAGATCAAAAATGAGATGGACAGGTCGGGACTGTGGCTCAGTGGTAGATGTTTGCCTCGCAACCAGGAGGCCCTGGGTTCAATTCCTTAGCACCACAAGAACAGAAAAAGCTGGAAGTGGTGCTGTCGCTCAAGTGGTAGAGCACTAGCCTTAAGCTGAGGAGATAAGCCACAGTGCTTACGCCCAGAATACAAGCCCTAGGACCCACAAAAAGTTAAAAAATGAGATGGATATTATTAAGTTTTTCCATCACTGACCCATGATGAGGTCATACCAGGTGAGGGAAAAGGATGAGCACCAATACCTGGCAGTGGAACTGGTCATCCAGAGACCTCCTAACATATATGTGAAAATTATACCACCTATTCAAGAATGAAGTCAGGAGATTGTTCAGATTGTGAGTACTGTGCATTACTTTAACGAAAATATAAATGAATAATGACACCTTAAACCCAATAACATCATGTTGGATGACAAAGGCAATGTGAAGGTCAATGGCTTTAGCATGAGCATAAGGACTTCCCAAGGGTAGTTGCTGAAGTTCATATTGGTACCTTAATTTTGTCCCTATAAAATATTCCTGCATGGAAATTACAATGTCTGCAATGTAGACATCTGGTGCTTGGGTGTCCTCATTTGTATTCTATGGGGATGGCACATTTCCCATTTGAATATATGAAGTTTAGCCAGAGAGAGGTAATTGTCTTGAAGTTCACATACATTTCTCTATTCACTTGTCTCCAAAAGAACAAAATATCATCTTGAAACTGTAAACTGCAGACTCAAGTGAGCGTCACAGTATGGAACAAACAATAAAGATTGGCTCAACCAAGTTGAGGAATATTTCCTCTGTCCTGATGAGCTACTATGTAATGAGCTAAAACCTATTATTCTTGCACTCATATGTGACATGGGGTATAGCCTGCCTGATAAGCACAAATCTATCTTGGACAGGACATTCAATGAAATCATTAAAGTAGTATGACAGCAATGAAATTAAATCAGTGCCTTCAATTGTTTCAGTGTGCCAATCTTCTGCATATATATAGCATGTATATATGTATATATTTCACAAATATATTACATATTAAATATGTTATATATAAATATATGCATAAATATACATAATTATGGAGATGGAGTTTCATGGAATTCTCTGCTTTTGCTTCAAGCCAACATTCTCCTCATCTGAGCCTCCTTAGGTGCTAGGATTATAGACTGGGGCCAAGCAAAACATTTCCTAATAAATGCAACAGAGAGCCTATGTTTAACTTCCAAGAAACATTAGAAACTGAAAGATAGTAGAATGATGAATGTAAAATAAAACACTTAAGTTATTGTAAAATTTCCAAAACTTATTTCATACAAACATTAGGGGACAGTGCTACGAGATTTATCTTTTACAAAAAGATGAATAAAAAATTAAACACAGATACAGATCCCAGTTTGAAGTGTGAAAGTAAGTGGAAGGCCCATAAATTCAAGTCCTAGTACTGACCCATAACCATATATAAAATTAATTTTCTACCTGTTTTATTATAAAAATCTGTACAGAGCTGCTACAGTTACATGAGCAAGGTAATGAGTACATGTCCTGTCAAGCATTGTTGCCTCCTCCTTTGTTTTTCCCCTACCATTCCTTCCCTCCCACCTAAACAACTACCCACCCCGAAGTTGTAAAGTTCATTTTCAAGGTAGTGTCTTGTACGTCTTTTACATAAAATTTTTACAATGGGTCAACCTGTAGCCTTAATTAAGTATTTTGTGTTTTCCCTTACACTCCCTGAATTAGAGAATTATATATACAAGATGCAGGTTACCAGAATAAAATATAGTGAAAACAGGGGTTATATCATGGGGAAGGAATATATAAAGCAACCAAAAATCACATGGTACCTTATAAATAGGTTAGAAACTTTAGCAAGAAAGGAAAAACTACTTGCGTTCCTATCTTGAGGTTTATTTCGCTTAACTTCATCTTATCTGGTCATATGTACATAGCTTTTGACCTTTTCTGCTTGTCCTAGATATGTACTAGTTATTGCAAATAAGGGAAACCATGGGATCTATGTTTCATTGGGCATGCCTTACTTCACTTAATATAGTTTTCCCCAAGACCTTCCATTTCCTAACAAATTGGGCGATGTCATTTTTTTTAATGGAGGCATAGAATTCATATATATATATATATATATATCACATTTTCTTGATCCATTCCTCTACTGAAAGGCATCTGGGTTGGTTCCATATCTTAGCTATGGTAAATAATGTTGCAATAAACATAGTTGGGCTGGTAGCCTTAGTATGGCTTAGTTTGTGATCATTTGGGTAAATGACCGAAAGTGGGATGGCTGGGTCATAGGGGAGCTCTATGTGGAATCTTTTGAGGAATCTCCATATTGTTTTTCAAAGTGGTTGAACAAATTTATACTCCCATCAACAATGCAGTAGAGTTCCGTTTTGGCCACATCCCTTCCAGTATCTATTATTAGATTTCTTATTTATAGCTATTCTAACAGGGGAAAGGTGGAATCTCAATGTTGTTTTGATCTGCATTTCTTTTATGGCTAGAGAAGTTGAACATTTCTTCATGTGGCTATTGGCCATTGTTATTTCCTCTTCATAGAATTTTCTTTTTAAGTCTTTAGCCCACTTACTTATCAGGCAGTGTTTATTTGAGGATTTGTTGTTGGGGGATTTAATTTTTTGAGTTCAAAGCATATTTTAGATATGGGACCCTTGTTTGTTGTATGGCTAGTGAAGATTTTCTCCTAATCCACGGGATTCTATTGATTTTGCTAGCTGTGTCCTATGCCATGCACAAGCTCTGCACTTTCATGCAATCCCCATTTGTGCAACCTTTCTTTGATTTGTTCTGTTTCTGGGTCTCTATTAAGAAAATTTCAGCCTGTGCCTAGGAAAACAAGGGTTTCTCCTATTCCTTCCAATATCGTTTTCAGGGTGTGTGCTTTGACTCTGAGGTTGACAATTTTGTAGGCCAGAATTTGTTTTTTTACCCCATCCTTTGTGTTCATAGAATTGTCTGTATTATGTGTAAACAGGCTGCTTTACAAGGTATCTTTCCATGTCAGACAGTAGGTATTACATGGCTCTATGTAAGTATTGTATAATGACATAGAACTTTCTAATGACTTAGCTATAAAATCTATTAATGTTAATTAAGTGCCATGAAGAATGCCAAACCTCCATTTTTGTGCCCAACTCCGTCCTTGTCCTCCCTATTGTTTAGCAGCTTATATCACACTGAGCATAACTGAAGCTGGCACATGGAACAGACATGAACTCGATGGATCCTATCTGTGAGATGGCCCCAAATACAGCAAATATCAGAATCAAAGAGATTGAAGCAGTTATCCAAGGTTCCTAGTTGTATGAATGACTTCGGCTTCCAATGGTTGTACCTGCCCCTGTCAGAAGCCTGTTGATGGTCTGTCACCATCAAAGCTCACACTGAAGCTTAACTTCTCAATGTAGCAGTGTCACGAGGTGGAACCTGTAAGAGAGGTTTCAGTCATAAATAGATTAATGCCATCTCATCAACTCTGAAGGGACTAACATCATCGTCATTCTAGCACATGCCATGATGCCAAGATCCTCTGTGATATGATGCACATAGGGGGCCTTAGCCCATGTGCTAGCATGCTATTTAGACATTGCATCTACTATTAATTTTGATTGAAATCGACCTTTTTTCCGTATGAAGTATACAGCTTCAAGGATTTTGTTAAACCATGACAAAATGGACTGAGATGCTATATTTTTGTCTTTTTCATGGAACTGAGGGATAAACTGAGAGCCTTACACTTACTAGGCAGATACGTTACCATTTGTTTGAGCCTGCATTCCCCCAATCATTTTTTTTCTTTTTCATTTGGCTTTTCATATAGTCTTGTGCTAACTTCACTCAAGCCACCCTCATTACCCCATCCTCCTATACCTCTAACTCTCAATATCTGGGATTAGAGCCTGTGACACCAGTTTACCCCTTCGAATATACTATTCTTTTGGGAAGAGAGATACAGACCCCTGAGAAGAAGCTTATGTGTATTTGTGTGTGCTTGTGTGTGTGTGTGTGTGTGTGTGTGTGTGTGTGTGTGTGTGTGTGTGTGTGTGTGTATTCGGGTACTGGTCTTGGTGACTTATTTTGTACTGAGGGTGAATCTTCCTGATGATTCTGCATTCTAATTCTTTTCACTAAAAAAGAAATGCTTCTCTGCGTGCTAGTGGCTCACAACTGTAATCCTAGTTCTTCAGAATGCTGAGATTTGGGGATAACACTGTTAAGCAAGGTGAGCCACGAAAAGTCCATGACACGCTTATGTCCATTTAATCACCAAAAATGTCAGAAGAGGAGCTGTGGCTTAAGTAATAGAGTAATATTCTCGAGGAAAAAATAGAAATAGCACCTAGACTCTTATCAAGGTTAAGGACCAGCACCCATACAAAATCTCCAGATAGCACTTGTGCTATTACAAAGAGCTCTTGTGCTTTTTAAAGTCACAATTATGTCTAATGGATTATCTGTACAGGATAGTTGCAGTAAAAAAAAATCTTGTATTTCTTCATAAGGTATGTTCTTTCTGGACCATCTTTATGACCCATTTTTGTCTCTTGAATGATGTCTTGATTTTGAAATAGAGGAAAAATTCAGCGATGAATTTGTTCTCTGCATCCTTCCCTCATCCATTATTAATATGTTCTCTCTTTTTATTTTTTGGCAATCCTGGGGCAGGAACTCAGGGCCTAGGCACTGTCACTGAGCTTCTTTTTTGCACAAGGCTAGCACCCTATGACTTGAGCCACAGTGCCACTTGTGGCTTTTTCTTTTTATGTGTTACTGAGTAATTAAACCGAGAGCTTCTTGCATGCTGAGCAAACACTCTACCACTAAACCACATTCCAAGCCACATGATCTCTTTTTAAAATATATCTGTCATGTTTACTTCTGTCCCATTTCTGAAGCCACTGCCACTGTTCTTGAATCTATCCTCAGTTTTACTCCTAATTGCCTTTCATTCCCTATAACTGCTGAATTGTTTTCCACTCCACCAAAGAAACTATCTTTCCTTTTCTTAAATTTCACACTTCATTTGCTAAAAATGAAGGAATAACTCAATTACCAGTGTCTGAAATTGAGGACACTTAGAATAGTAAATAGATTTTTCTACTTATTTTTTCAGCCGTGGTGCTGCAACTCTGGGCCTGGGCGCTGTCCATCAGCTCTTCAGCTCAAGGCGAGTGCTTCACCACTTGAGCCACAGTGCCATTTCCAGTTTTCTTAGTGCGTTATGGGAGATAATAGTCTCTCAGCCTTTCCTGCCTGGGCTGGCTTTGAACCGGCAGCCTCAGATCTCATCCTTCAGAGTAGCTAGGATTACAGGAATGAGCCACGGCTGGCCAGCTAATAAATAGCTTTTTATGTGTATCAGGTGATACACAACAACTCAGAACCTTGGGATATCTTTTGTCTTCCAGTCTGGGAAGGATCTAACCCCACAATATGCCCTGCAAGACAACAAAATTAAAGAGATTCTACAAATGTAATTAGTTCCCACAAGATTTGGGTATGAGTTACTTCCAAGTAGTGAGTGCAAAATAAGGCCTTTCTAGAAGTCAGTGCCGCCAACAGGATGAATCAAACAGTAAAGAGAATATGTTTGTTAAGAAAGTATGGAGGTGTCTAGGAGCTGACAAAAGTGGTTGTATGATAGGAGACAAGAAACCAGAAATCACAGTCTCACAACCACAGAACCTAAAGCATACCAGGCATCCCTTAAGTTTGGAAGAGATCCCCACATTCCATGAGAGACTATAGCCTGGTGGCCCCCTGGTAGAAACTGAGCAGCTGCTAGAGACAAACTACACCCAAACTACCAAACTTATGTCCTACTATTACTGGTATTTAATGGTCAAACAAATAAATTTGTGGTAATTTGCCACATATCATGACTAAATAAATGCATCTCCCAGAGTACTGGTGCCTCACACCTGTAATCCCAGCTACATAGGAAGCTGAGATCTGAGGATCCAGATTCAAATGGATCTCAAGCAGCAATGTCTGTGATATTCATATTGCCAATAAATAGTAAAAATATTGGAAATGGTGGTATGGCTTAAGTAATACGGCACCAGCCTTAAGAGAAAAGCTAAGTAAAACTCAAGACCCTAAATTAAAACTCCAATACCAGTACATACACAAAAAATAATGGAAAAATGAGAGCATTTATTGAAGAGCATCTGGTGTTTTCTCTGCTCTGTGTAAAACTCTAACATCTCTCACACTTTTTGCTTGTGCTTGAAGAAATTTATTAAAATCTATAACACCACGTTAATGATATCTAACTACACAACTACACAAATGTGTTGGTCACACACTTTTCAATATAGCATATTGTAATTGTTACTGCAAACAAAGTACCATTCCTACTAATTTAATCTAATTAATCTCAGTAACTGGATTTGTATATTGGTATTTCTCACAATACTTTATCTGAAATCAAACTTAAACTTCGTAACTCATCAAAAGGGAAAACTTATGCTGTATCTTCAGGTACATTCCTTTCTGTCACTTTTCCTACAAATGAAAATTAATTGATTCCAACATTTAAAAATCCTACATCCCAAATTAAGAGAAGACTCTGATTAAAACTAAAAACTTTAAAGTGTTTTCAATTTCTGTTTAATTTGGACAAAGTACTTAAAGATATCTTTGGACTTCCATAGAGATATCATATCCAAAACTTCATCTATACCATATAAATAAGTTCCCTAAAGGCTGTCTATAAATTCACATAGATGTTGCTCAATTCACTAGAGCAAAAGAACTATAAATTCTGACTTACATCTATAAATATCCCATGACAATTTCTAGATCATTCCATTTTTCTCAGAACCATGAAGGCTGCCAAGATACTCACTAATGGTGAGAGGAGAAAAAAGAGCAAGTTTGCGATGGCTGATATTTTACAAAAGCCTTATTTGCATGTGGGTACACACAGAAAGCTATACAATGTTCAGCTTTACGTGGAAAAAAAAGGAACTCGCCCTACAGAGAGAGAAAACTCTTGGCAGGAGGAGGATGGACTGAAGAATTACCTGAATGCATGTCTTCTCATATATTTCCCTCCATGTGCTTCATGGAGTTTTCTCTGGGACTCAATGCTCAATAAGGCAGACCACGGTCATCCCAGCAAAAGCACAGACAGCCAAGACTCAGGAAACAGCCACTTCTTTGCTCTCCCTGTGAAAACATCACCAACCAAATGAAAAATAAAGCAAAGTGGATTTCAGGGGCACATAAAGAGAACCATAATGCTTTTGGGGACAAAGAAAACATGTGTGTGTGTGTGTGTGTGTGTGTGTGTGTGTGTGTGTGTGTGTGTGTGTGTGTTCTTGTGTGTTGGTACTGGTACTTAAAATCAGGACTTTGGAACCACCCTTTAGGAACTACACATAACTACACTTTAGCTTCTTTGCTCAAGCCCGGTGCTCTACCACTTGAGCCACACTCCACTTTTGGCTTTTTAGTCATGAATTGAAGAAAAGAGCATCATAATCTCTCCTGACCAGGCTGGATTTGAACCTTTATCCTCAGATTTCAGCCTCCTGTTTAGCCTGAATCACAGGAATGAGCCATCAATGCTGGCATTAGTGACAGACCAATGTACTGATTTCAAGCCCCAATACCAGCACAAAAACCAAAACCAAAATCATACTTCATAGCCTATAAATATACAGATAGCATATTAAACCAATATAATGAAATGTGGAGAAATGTGAAGGCCATCTGAAAATGATTATTATTATTAGCTTTTCTGATTTTTAAAAACCTAAAATTTCTTTCCTAAAATGTAAACTAACTACACAAATCCCTCATACCAAGGTATATGTTTCAAATGAGATAGCAGATAAGGACAAACAGAAAATGCTGAGGAAAACAAATAATTTTAGAATTCAGTGATTATTACACAGAAAATCTACTTTAGCATCTGTACTTTGAAACTGTTTCAAGTAGGCTACAGTAATGACAAAAACTACTGTTCTTCTCATTAACACTTCTCATGAAAACAGGTTTACTTTATTCCCTTTATCTGTGAATATTTGATTCACTTTTCCCAAAATGACACTAAAGAGACTCAGTCTTTCCAAAAATCCAAATTTTATATCTTAACACTTAAATCAAATATATCAGGTATCTTCTTTGGGTTGGGAGTATCATAACAACTTTTAAGTTGTTCTTTTACCTTTGATGCCAGGAGGGTGTGTATTTTCACAAAAGAGGACAGGAAAACACTCAGTAGATCACCTGAAGGCTGAAATCTGAAGATCATGGTTGAAAACCATGAAAACTCTTACCTCCAACTGAAAAACAAAAAGCTGGAAGATGTGGCTCAAGTGAGAGGCTGCTAAAGCAAACAAAACCAAAAGGAGGGATGGGGACAGAGGACAGCATCCAGGGCCAAACTTCATATTCAAAGACCATCTCACATATGCACAAATAAATCTGACAACAATTCAGATTAACATCATCTGAACTGCCTAATGGGAAGTGTGCATGAGAATTTAAAAATATTTCTATTTTTAAGAAACACATTTAAGGAGTTCTGTGAAGATGGGGGAGGAGAAGCTGGAGGCTAAACATGCTCTCACATAGGAAGCAGTTTTAGTGTTCCAGTGAACAATCCTAGGCCAGAAAATTTCACCAAGTGTGCCATTACAGTACAAAGAGTTTGGCCAGAGAGGGAAAATACAGGCAAGGAGACAGATCTGAGCATGTGCCAGAGGCCATGGCTGTTGTTGTGTTGGCAGCGGCAGCGATGGCTGTAGCCATCATACTTACAACAGAAAGAGTCCGGGACAAAGGCTCCAGAGGCAGCAGGTGAGTGGATTCTATTCAACACCAGCAAGAACTGACAAGTGTCAGATATCTTCATCCTGCAGATTGCAGACCAGAGACAACCCAGGAAACAAGACTGTCTTGAGTAGAACCCTGACATTCTCACTCCTTCTCAGAGAGCAGAGGAAGGAAGGCCACCCCTCCGTACCCACCCCCCAACTACCGGAGATCTCTGTCTTTGATACTGACAAAGACCAGAGAAAACTCTGCCCCTTTGGGAGGGACTTTCTTCACTGGGTAAACAGAGCCAGAGGCTGCCACTCCCTACAGCAGCCAAGAAAATCAATTGAAATTCAGTAAACATAAACCCTGAGAAAGGCTACAGGCTGGGCTCTGTGAGTGTCTCAGAAGCTAGCCCCTCAGGAAAAAGCTACAGTTTGCTGAAAGGCCTCAACACTACCCAGAACCTAGCCTCATCACAGCATCTCTAAACTAGAGGAAACAGCCATCTCCCTCTTTTGTGATGCTCAAAGCAGATCTCCCTCCCTCTGAACTAGCCTGAGAGGAGGAGGATCACAAAATCCTGGGTAAAGCAGTGCATTTTCCTGCCTGCCCAAACAAACTGACTTAAGTAACCAATCAAGCCACAGGAAAACCAAACACCACAAGCAAACCAGAGACTCCAACAGGACACTGGTTATGGACACAAGGGAGATAAGGATCTTCCCATCCGCCCAAAAAAAATCAAAGAAATCTTTTCTTTGTACCTTTTTTAAAAATTTTTTAAATTTTTTGTTAAATTTTTACTTTTTAATTTTTTTGAAAAAATTGTTCTCTATTAATCTCTTTTTTCTTCCTCTTACAATTTTTATTTTAGATTTTAGGTGTATATGTGTGTGTGCTATTTTTTAGCTCTATTGAATTTTTGATCCTTTTTTCTTTCTTTCTCATTCTTTTCATTTTTCTTCTCTTTCATTCTTTTTTGCATGACTTAATTGCTGCTCTGCTCATCCCCAGATATACCCGACATTGATTATTAGACCTTATCCCATGTTGTCTACACACTTATTCCAAAAATTTATTACTCAATCCAAAACCTCTTAGACTTAAATTCCTTAGTAGCAGTATTAACCCTTTATACCTATAAAATATTTTAAGCATTTTTTAGTTTTTAGTTTTTCAACTCCTTTCTATCCCTCACTTCCTCTCTTCCTATTCCCGTTCTTCTCAGAATACTACTTCTTTAAACTTGCATAATTCTAAATGTTTCACTTTTTAATTTAAAATTTTTGTTTTTCCATTTTTTCTTGTCTTTTTTTCTTTTTCTTCTTTTTTTCTCTCTACTATCATCCTGTCCAATCCATTTCCTTCCTTGAGATAAGGACCTGGTTAATTACACTCTCCCTTTACCTTTCCACATCCCTTTGGTCTTATTTTTACCCACATTTCTTCCTAATTTCTGCCAAATTCTTCTTTGTTGTTTGTGGACGATTAATACATAATTGTTTGGTATTTAATAAGTTGTATCTTTTGAATTAGATTGTATCTGCAGACTTTTGACTGTGCAACTATGGACATTGGTTCATGGTTGTCTTAAAATAGTGTTCTACCACAAAGCTGGTGTTACTCTCATCCCAAATGGGCAGAAGAAGCTGGAAAAAAAACACAAGAAAAATGGCAAGTCCGGGGAGCTCAACTCCCACTCATGATAATCAGGGGGCAGAACAGATCATGAATAATCCAGACAAGAGTTCCCAAAAAGCTCTACAAATACTACTGGTAAACATGGTAAATGAAAAGATTAAAAACCTGCGAAGGATCAGTAAGAGCATGATATGGAGAAAGAGGAGGCAAACTAAAGATCAGTACAGGAATCTCATGAGCGTGAGGATGCTACTCAAAGACTGATACAGGAATTACATGAGCAGATTGAGAACACTAAATGAGAAATAAAGGAATTACGCGAGCAGGCCAAGAACAGACAAAGAGAAAGTCAGGAATGGAGTGAGCTGGCTGAGAACACTTAAAGAGAACTACAGGAATTGGGCGCATATGAGGAAGCTAATCAGAGTAATACAGGAATTGAGAGAGTGGGACGAGAAGATCAATAGAGGAATCTATGGAACCCATAAACAGAGAGCTGAAAGAAGTCAGGGAGACTACAAAGGGAATGCTGAATGGAACCCAACAGAAGGAATGGAAGTCCAAGGAAACCATAACCAATTAAATAAGTGATTTGAGAATAAACACTGAACACCAAATTAAGGATGTAAAAGAGTTCATACAATTTCTATAACAAAGCTTCAACAAAGAACTTGAAGCCATCAAAGGCGACCAATTAGAAGGAATAAACAAAAGAAACAAAGTAGAAATTTCTGAATGTAGGTGAGGCCATCCGGAAGATCGAAACTTGGGGATTGAAGACAGCCTAGATATTATAGAGTAAGAACCTACAACAATCGAAGACAAATCCAAGATATATGATAGATCTATTCAAAATTTGGAAGACACCATCAGAAGCATAATGGTTGTAGAGGAGCACCTAGAGACAGAAATTAATGGTCTAGGAAATTTTTTTAACAGGATCCTAGCAAAGAACTTCTCAAACTGGCAAAAAGATAGGCCTATTCAGATACAAAAAGTTTTTAGAACTCCAAATAGGCTAGACCAGAACAGGCTATCCCACTGTCACATTATAATCCATACAGGATCAATTCAGACCAACAAAATGATCCTGAAAGCTGTCAAGGAGAAAAGATTAACCATCTATAAAGGGAAACCAATTAGAATCACCAAAGATTTCTCAGCAATTAAAGGAAGTAGATCTTGGAATTATGTATGCGCTGCCTTAAAGACAAACAACTATCAACCAAGAATACTGTACCAGTCTAAACTCTCCTTCATAACTGAAGGTCAAATGAACACCTTCCATAGCAAAGAAACACTGATACAATATATTTCCACAAACCAGACCTACAAAAGATTCTTAAAGATGTTCTACACATAGAAAACCAACAAGACCACAATGAAGGTCAAGAAACTGCACTGAAAATGAGAATCCAAGAACCATAGGAGAACCTAGTTGCCACAGCCCCCAAGAAGGTGGATAAAATGGCAGGAACTCCCAAATACTTCTCAGTCCTATCTCTCAACATTAACGGACTTAACTCCACAATTAAGTGACATAGACTGTCTAGTTGGATTAAAAAGCAAGATCCTTCTATTTGTTGCCTTCAGGAGTCACACCTTGCCCATAAAAACAAACACATTTAAATGTGAAAGGCTGGAACAACATCTACCAAGCATAAACAGGCAGGAGTTGCAATCCTAATATCAGAAAAAATAGACTTATATTAAAATTCGTGAGAAGAGATAAAGAATGTTGCTACATACTAATTAGGGGATCTCTCCTTCAGGAGGATATTACAATTATAAATATCTATTTGCCAAACAACGGAGCACCCAAATTTATCCAAGAAACACTACTTTCCCGCAAATCTCACATAGATCCAAAGACATTTATTGTTGGTTGTCGGGTCTTTGTCCGTCCCACGAAAGATGGACGTGGTCTGAGGAAAGGTAAGTGCGGCTGCTCGGCCGATCGCCAGCCTCCCTCAGCCCAGGAGACAATCAGAAGCAGCAGCAGGGAGTCAAGTCAAGTAGGAAAACTCATTTATTAAGACAGAGCAAGCCCTTTTAAAGGAAAAAAGAGCAGGTGGCATGGCAGGGGAGGAAGAGGAACCAATCACTGTGAAGGTCACACCCTATTATGCACCTAAGTTTGCACGGGCTGGTTTTGCACTGAACATAAAGCAAATTGGGCTCTGCCCACTCAACTCCCTTTCAGTGTCATCTTTGCTGTTCATGTGCTCTACAGATTCCCCTTTTTTGTTTTAATGGCAGACCCACCTCCCAGTTAGTTATCGTTTCCCCCCCTCTGTAAAGGTTATTTTAACAGGATTACATTGGTAAGGATAGCATTGGCCACACAAGGGGTTTGAGGCAAGTCTGGGGGTGAGATTCGCTAGACAAGGATAGGGAGGGTCCGTGTGCATGATCCAAGAGCCCGTCCCAGTTACCTCACATCCCCACATAGCACTGAAATAAACATCTGTCCCACCACAGTTAGAAATGTCCAAAGCAGTTCAATTAATTCCTGGGCATATATAAAAGTCAGTATCTCATAAGGTCTTCCTCTTCAGAACATGGGAGCAACCTGGGTATTGGGAGTTCCACACATGCAGCACGGTGCATCCTCGTGGGCCCCCACACTCAGGCCATTCTACTATAGTCCAGAAAAACAAGGAAAATTTAAAACAAACTGCAGACAAAGCAAAGCAATACTGGGCATCTGCTGTCTTTTAAGTAAGCCAGTTCCTTTTACATGCCTTTAAGTGAGCACAGGGGTCAAGATGACGTTGAGGTTTACTGTCAGCAACCAATGGCTCCCAACATCTCTACCGTCTTTCTTTAAAGAAGTGAACTGCCTGCCTTAGGTTGGGTGGATCGCCTTATATGCCTGACCCATCATCGGGACTTTCTTCAGAGCGAAGCTGAAAGCCCTGTCTTAGGTTGGTCAGACTGACACCCCCTCTTACCCATCTCTGGCTGCAATTCCTCTCAAGGGAAATTCATTCACTTGGAGCTTGATCTTATGTAACTGGCTGGCTAAGCTCATAAGAGGTTTGCAGTGCACATATAATGCAAGGAAGGCATAGAAAAACCATCAGCAAATGCATTACCAGGCCAAGAAATGTCATTAGCAGTCCTTGAACATTAGTCAAGGATGGGATAGCAGTCTTTGCCACTTCAGAGTCCAGAGCTGGGGCTTGTTCTAGAGCAGGTTTTAGACATGTTTACAGGAAAGCATAACAAAAGGTGGTTGTACAAGCAATGAGTAAAAGAACAATTAGAGCAGGTAGCATTAAAATAAATAGCTCCTACAGAAATATTAAACGGTCCATACATAATGACATAGGGTGGTGATCAAAATGAAGGTCAGGCCAACAGGTAGACGGGACAGCTTTTCTTGTAGTACTATTGATGATTTCTGCATTGCCAGCACTGATCACTGCCCAGGTCACATGTTGAGGTTGATGTAGGTTCGGTAGGGCCATTACCAGGATTGGGAGGGTCAGGATAGCCAACAGCTGGACTATCGCCATCTGCAATTGTTAAAGAACACAACAGATTCTCAAGGGCTGGTTGCCCATGGGGATGGTTACTAGGTATCTTTCTGGCTTTCCTCTTTTAAACACAAGCCTCGGTCACCATAGCCGTTTTTCTTTCCTTGTTGATCAGCTTATCCTTGTACATCCTCCTGTATAGAGATGATGGGTAAAAACTTAAGGTTCCTGGCAGGGATCCAAATGGGGGCTGTCTCCCCTATGGGAAAAATGCATCCAAATCCTCTGCCCATGGTAACTAGGGGGTCAGGTCCTCTCCATTGTTTTGTCAGGGGGTCCTTCCACTTGATTTTCACTTGGGGCTAGGGCTTAGTTTTCCCCAGTTCTTCTGAAATCTGGATTCAGTTGCCCCTTTTGAAAAATTTAAGATGTTAATTGTAAACAAAGCTATCTGTAACTGTATATGGCAGCTAACTCACCCTTTTTTGTTTTATAGGTTATCATAATACAAATTAAAGGGATTTTGAATGTCCTGAAGGGCCATAGTTATGGTCAGCTTTTCTTTTATATTGTGCTGACCCTTGACAAGGTTGAAATCTTTGTTGGTTTCGGGTCTTTTGTTTCTCCTCAAAGGCTGCATACACAGAGCCTTTACCTTTGTCAGTAAAAACATGGAGGGCGCCAAGAATAGTCGTAGGAGAAAATAGAGATGGCATTTTGAGGGGAAGTCACCATAACATGACAGTCCATTTGGATGACCCATAATGGCAGTCAATTTGGCCTAGAAACCTCTCCAAAGAGAAAGGAAGATGAGCATTGGCTAGAGTGAGCCACTCAACATCTGCCTTCCAAACATGAAAAACAATGAAGTGAGGATCAAGGCCATAATGCCCTTGGGCTTGGGTCCTTCCCTTGAGGATAGCATCTGCAAGTTGGTTTGCCTGAGAGTACACCCAAGGTGTGCCCCCCATTGGAGTGTGAACCCACTCTATTGGTTCCCCCCCCTTGAGTTAAAATTGCAGGTATTACTGTGACACCTGCAAACAATCAAAGGGAAATGGTCTTAAAAATAGAATACCTCTTTAGGGAAACTTCATCCAGGGATTTTTGGAACTGAAAAAATATTACCCGATGGCTGTCTGTAATTGTAATAAATTCTTGGGGTATCCTGTCTTTTAGTATGGTGAATAAGGACACAAGAGTATCTTTAGGGACAAAAACCCATGGCAACAGCCAATTGATTTCCCCTAAAAGACTCTGAAGTTAGGTTAAGGTCAGAGAGCCTGGAAATCCAGCAAAGGCTTAAGGGGTCTGGCCTGAGTCAAGGTAAGGTGGGTTCTGAGCACCTTAAAAGGAGGTACCTTTTGAACTTTATTGAGGGCTATGGTAAAACCCCCCTTTTTAATATGGCACAAACCTGGACCAGAAGACCCTCCAGGCGGCTCCGGTCTTGGTACCCCAGAATTATATCATCCATGTAGGCATAGGCAAGGGAGGTATCTGAACCCAGCACAGGCCCTAAAAATGTGGCCTTGTATTGTTGGCCAAAGGCCTGGCTATTGGCCATTCCCTGTTGTAACACGGTCCATTAAAACCTCCGATCAGACTGGGAAAAATTAAGAGAAGGGATGGAGAAAGCAAACTTCTCGCAGTCATCTGGATGCAGGGGGATAGAAAAAAAATCTTTAATATCAATCACAACTAAGGTATATTCTGAAGGTATAGCAGGAGTCCAGGTCATGCCTCTTAGGGGCGTTCCTACTAGCTCCATCCTTTCATTTACTTTACATAGATCTTGGAGCATAAGCCAAGTCCCAGAAGCTTTTTGAATAATAAATACGGTGTGTTCCAAGGACTCATAGAAGGGTGTGTGTGCCCAAGATTTATCTGTTCCTTTACCAAAAGGTGGGGGGCTACAAGTTTAGGTTTGGTCAATGGCCACTGCTCCACCCAGATAGGGTTTCTCATCTAAATCAAAATTGGATCAACAGCCGGGCGCTGGTGGCTCACGCCTGTAATCCTAGCTACTCAGGAGGCTGAGATCTGAGGATCGCGGTTCAAAGCCAGCCCGGGCAGGAGAGACTGTGAGACTCCGATCTCCAATAAACCACCAGAAAACCGGAAGTGGTGCTGTAGCTCAAGTGGTATAGCGCTCGCCTTGAGCTGAAGAGCTGAGGGACAAAGCCCAGACCCAGAGTTCAAGCCCCACAACCGACAAAAAAAAAAAAAAATTGGATCGACAATCCTTTTTTCTAAGGTATCCCTTCCTGCGCCTTGGGCAGGGTATAGGGGGCATTTTGGCTCCCCCTGGGCAAATTGGCGGGGGATTGTTATGAACAGTCCCTCTCAAAGTGCCCCTCCTGCCTGCATTTAAAATAAGTCCCTCTCCCCAATGGTCTTGGGGTTCCTAGGCCCTGGGCTGCCAGCACATGGGTAATAGCCTCAGTCATTGAAGATGTCTGAGCCTGTAAAGCTAAAACTAGTGATTGGGACTGATTCTGTTGCTTTCCTACATCCTGTGAGGCCACCTCCCATCTGCCCAGGAAACTCTCTCTCAATCCCATGCAGTGGTCTGCATTCATCCCTTCCCAGACCAGCGGCTTTACAAACTGACCTTGAAGGTTCCCTGCCGGCAGCTTGCAGACTGCTGTACTCAGCTGACCAAGTTTTTGTCTCACTCCTGCTATGCGGGACTCAGTAGGCCCATCATCCAGTTTGTACCACACAGCAAGTCAAGCCTGTCTCACCTGGTCATGGTATAGGCCAGGTATTGTGGCATGTTGGACGGCAGTGGAATACCCAAACCATATCTCTGTAAACATGGCATAAGTAATAGGTATCGCTGATTGAGCCTGCCGGTTATTCTCCTCTTGCACTCTTGCATTCCTCCTTAAAGAAAGCACACCATTTAATAAACTGAGAACTAGTAAGGATGACTTTGAGCCTGACGGTTATTCTCCTCCTGCACTCTGCATTCCTCCTTAAAGAAAGAACACCATTTAATAAACTGAGAACTAGTAAGGATGACTTTGGCCACATCCAGTCAGTCCTTAGGGACACATGGGTGATAAGCAATGTCCTGTAATAGGGTCTGGGCCCAAGGACATTTTGGACCATCATCTCCACCGCCTTTTGGGGCTCTTTAAGATCCTTAGCTTCCTATGGATACCATTCCAAGGGCCTGTTAGACCCTGGTGCCCGACTGACTAAATACCCTTGGGAAGCGAATCCTGTGGCCTAGGGTTCAGGCTCCCAGGTGGCTCTTCCTTTCCAGGGTAGGCCTCAGAGTAGGTTATTTCGCCAGACTTCAGCCCCTCCATGGAAGGTTGGTAGAGATCCTGGTCTTGCAGGTCCGTCTCGCAGGTTGCGTAGGATGCCGTACTTCCCTCCCCCCCCCAATCGGGGGAATAGGGAGGGGACCTATGACCGTCAGGGTCACCTGAGTCAGAGGGAGTAACTTTCACCATCGTTTTGACTTCCACTGTGCATGTTTCAGTGCGTTCTCGGTCGAATTTGGCCCATTCCTTTTCCTTCTCACTTCCCAAGTCCTCCTTTACTCCCTCTTGGCATAATGTTGCCTCCTCCTCCTTCTTCTGTGAGATAGCATTACCCATAGTAAGGGTTTCTCTTACCCTGAGAGACTGCATAGCATAGGCTGGTAGTTTTTCCTTTCATGGCCCACGTTGGGTGCCACATGTAGGGTCTTCATCCATTCCACGAAAGACGGATGGGGTCCTAGTAAAGGTAAGTGAAACCACCCGCCCCATCCCAGCCTCCCTCAGCCTGGGAGACAATCAGACTCAGCAGGGAGTCAAGTCAAGCAGGAAAATTCATTTATTAACACAGAGCAAACCCTTTTTAAAGCAAAAAACAGCGAGTGGCATAGCACTAGGGAAGAGGAACCAATGACTCTAAAGGTCATACCCTATCATGCACCTAAGTTTCTACGGGCTGGTTATGCACTGAAAATAAGGCAAATTGGGCTTTGCCCACTCAATTCCCTCTCAATGCCATCTTTGCTCCCCATGTTCTCTACAGTTGGGGACTTCAACACATCAGTATCCACACTAGATAGATCAACTTGACAAAAATTCAACAGAGAAACCGCAGATCTAAACATCTGCATAGATCAAGTAGATTTTACTTACATCTACCTAATGTTTCACCCAACAGCATCAGAATACATGTATTTCTCAGCAGCGCTTGGAACATTTTACAAAATAGACCACATTTTAGATCGCATAGCAAATGTGTACAAATTCAGAAACATTGAAGTTATTCCTTGCATTCTCTCTGACCACAAGGGAATAAAATTAGAACTCTACACCAAAAGCCACCAAAGAAAGTCCTGTAATTCATGGACGCTGAACAACACACTGCTTAATCACGAGTGGGTCATGGAAGAGATTAGAAAGGAAATTCAAATGTTCATGATATTCAACAAAAATGAACACACAAATTACCAGCTCTTCTGGGACAAAGTAAAGGCAGTATTCAGAGGCAAGTTTATAGCTCTGAGTTCCTACATCAACAAATTGGAGAGACCTGAAACCAACAACTTAATGAGACATCTGAGCCTCCGTGAAAAGAGCAGCAAGATAAACCTCAATTCAGTAGATGGAAAGAAATAATTAAAATTAAATCAGAATTAAATGAATTAGAATCCAAAAAAACTATAGAAAGAATCAACAAAACAAAGAGTTGGTTCTTTGAAAAAATTAACAAAATTGAGAGACCCTTAGCAAATTTTATCAGAAAAAGAAGAGAACACACCCAAATAAATAAACTCAGAGATGAGAATGGAAACATCACCACAGAAACAACCAAGATTCAGAACATTATAAGGGAATATTTCTCAAAACTTTATACCAATCAGTTTGAGAACTTGGCAGAAATGTAGCTTTTCCTAGAAAATATCAACATGAAACTAAACCAAGACAAGTTAAACCATCTTAAAAGGCCCATATCAAGCACTGAAATAGAAACAGCACAAAAAGACCTCCCATCTAAGAAAAGCCCAGGACCAGTTGTTTTTACAGACGAATTCTTCAAGATTTTCAAAGCACAGCTAACACCGATACTCCTCCAAGTCTTCAATAAAATTGAAAGAGAAAGTTCACCACCTAATTCATTCAATGAAGCCACCTAGACCATGGCACGCCTCAGTGGGAGCCATTATTCTTGAAAGTGCTAAAAGAATTACAAACAGCAGTAAAAACTATGGGTCCTTCTGCCCCTTTTACTTTAACAATCCTTGACTCCATAGCAACTGATTGGCTAACTCCTTATGATTGGTATCAAACTGCAAAATCGGTGCTAACCCCGGGGCAATACGTATTATGGAGAACAGAATATGAGGACCTTGTTAATGGAGAGGTGCAACGGCGATTATTACTACTTCAGGCCTTAAGCCTACAGTCTCCATGTTAACTGGTCAGGAGGATTTTGCAGACATTAGAAAACAACTTAAATTCTCAAAGGAGATTTTAGAAACCATCACTAAGCTTGCTGTTATGGCCTGGAAAAAGTTACCATCAGGGGAAGGAAAGACCACTGTTCTATCAGGAATTAAGCAACGGCCTGAGGAGCCATATGAGGAATTCATAGCTAGGTTGGAGGAAGCTATTACAAGAATGTTCCTTCCTTCTGAGGGATTGCAAATCATTCTCAAACAATTGGCATGGGAGAATGCTAATATTGTGTGTCAGGAATTAATCAGGCCAGTAAGAAAAACAGGAAGCCTACAAGACTATGTTAAGGCTTGCATAGATGCTTCTCCTGCTATGATTCATGGACTTGCATATGCTGCTGCCATGAAAGAAACGCCTTTTCAAACATATGTGAAAAAGGTAACCAGAGGCTCAGGATATAATCCTGAACAGAGATTATGTCATAATTGTGGCAAACCAGGCCACGTTCAAAAGGAGTGTAAAGCTCAAAAGCAACAGAAGGGATCAGGAAAAGCACCAGGCTTATGTCCTCGGTGTCAAAGAGGGAACCATTGGAAAAGTGATTGTAAATCTAAGTTCCATAAAGACGGAACTCCTCTTCAAGAGGAAACAAAAAACGGACAGAGGGGCAACCTCTCAGCCCCTCCCCAAGAGAGGAACTAAAGCAAACTATTCATGACTTGCCTAGAGCCACTCCAGGAAGTGCTGGATTGGACTTGGCTGCCGCTCAAGATCATATCATATCCCGAAATAATGGGGTTGTACTGATAAGAGACAAACATAAAAGGGGAACTCCCTTCGGGAGTAATGGGCCTAATCATAGGCCGGAGTTCAAACTATAAAAAGAATTTTGAGGTTTTACCAGGAGTAATAGACTCAGACAGTCCTACCACTATAAAAGTCATGATAAGGTCTCTAAAAGAGACTATTCAAATTCATAAAGGGCAGAGGATAGCCCAAATACTTTTACTTTCATATCTAAAGTTGCCTAATCCCACCTTGACTCAAAACAGAGAAGGAGGGTTTGGCACCACAGATACTGTAGCCTGGGTTCAGGAAATTACAGATAAAAGGCCTTACAAGGCCATTAAGGTCAATGGAAAACAAATAACAGGACTCTTAGACACAGGGGCTGACAGATCCTGTATAGCTGGAAAAGATTGGCCTATGACCTGGCCAGTGCAGGAGACTTCTTCCTCCCTAATTGGATTAGGGATGGCTTCTAATGTAGCTCAGTCAGCTCAGAAACTCAAATGGGTATGTGAAGGGCAGCAAGGCCACTTCAAACCTTATGTTATCCCAAGCTTGCCCTTTTCTTTATGGGGCAGGGACATCATGCAAGACATGAATATACAAATAAACAAATAGACTCCTCATCAAAGGAGCAAAATTTTTCATAGGGGCCGCTGAGGAACAGCTTTATGCTGACAAAATAATATGGAAAAGTGATGATCCTGTATGGATTAATCAGTGGCCCCTAACTCAAGAAAAGATTCAAGCCATACAGGACTTAGTTCTAGAACAATTTTGTCAAGGAAGGATAGAAGAGACTACCAGTCCATGGAATACTCCAATTTTTGTAATAAAAAAGAAGTCAGGAAAATGGGGGTTATTACAAGATTTAAGGGTAATTAATGAGACCATGCATGACATGGGAACCCTTCAACCAGGCCTACCCTCTCCTGTTGCAATCCCACAGGGTAGATATATAATAATAATAGACTTACAGGATTGCTTTTTTACAATAAAATTACAACTAGAAGATTCCAAGAGATTTGCCTTCAGTGTCCCTTCGGCTAATTTTAAACAACCTTATGATAGGTACCAATGGAAAGTGTTACCTCAGGGCATGAAAAACAGCCCTACCTTTTGTCAACAATATGTAAAGAGGGCTATAGAACAAATTAGACAAAAATATCCAGAGGCATTTATTATTCATTATATGGATGATATACTTATGACCGATGAAACTAGAGAAAAGACAGAGAAAATATTACAGGATATGGTAGAACAATTAACAAAATGCGGGTTAATAATAGCTCCTGATAAAGTTCAACATGAACGACCTTTAAATTATCTAGGAAAAGTGATTGGACATGATTATATTATGTCCCAAAAGACACAAATTAGAATAGATGAACTAAAAACATTAAATGATTTCCAAAAATTATTAGGGAATATTAATTGGATTCGGCCTAGTTTAAAAATAACTACAGGACAATTAGATCCTTTGATGAAAATGTTGAACGGAGATCCTAATCCTAAATCTACCAGGGAAATAACTCCTGCAGCCCTATCCTGTATAAGATTGGTAGAAGAAGCATTGAATACAGCTAAAATACAGCAAATTAATATTACACAAACATGGTCCTTTATAATTCTGGCTACAAGCTTCACTCCCACAGGATGTTTTTGGCGGGATGGGATACTGGAATGGATCCATTATTCCCATAACCCTGGAAAAATAGTTGCTTTATATCCCTTCTTATGTGATAATTTGATTCTAAAGGCTAGATTAAGAGCTAGAGAATTATTTGGCCAAGAAATACCTAACATTTCTTTTATGGCTAGGGATGTTGAACATTTCTTCATGTGTCTTGAACCCTTAGATGTGTATTTTAATGTTTTTTTTCTTTCATGCATGTGTTTCTAACACATTTATAAGATTATCTCTTTGTTGCTTTGTATGTCACTCCTCCACAGTATAACCCCTGCTTTCACTATATTTGATGTCAGTATAACTTGTGGAGGAGATGGGGAAAAACCAGTTGTTTAAGGATACAGGTGGACCTGTTGCAACAATGAGAAGTACAAGTTGTCATGTCCAAAACGAGCTTTACAACGTTGGTGTGGGGGGGGGGGGAGGAAGGAGAAGGATTGGGATTGGGTGGGAGGGGGGAGGCTGGGAAGGGATGTGAAGGATAAACAAAGGAGGAGGCTGCAATGCTTGGTAAGAAATGTACGCATTATCCTGCCCATGTAACTGTAACTCCTCTGTACAGTATGTTCACAAATAAAATTAAATTAAATTAAAAAAAAAAAAAGAAATACCTAACATTATTGTCCCCTATAATAAGAAACAATTAGATCATTTTATACAATTTGATGGTGATTGGAAAATTGCTGTATTAACTTATACAGGTAAAATAAGCTTTCATATGCCCCAACATCCTTTGTTACATTTTATACTGAAACTCCTGTGATATTTCCAAAGGTTGTGGTTACAGAACCTTTGGCGGGGCATTAACTATTTTTACAGATGTATCTTCTAGTGGAAAGTCTGTGGTTTATTGCAGCACAAGACCACCATTAATATTTTATGACCCAACTGTATCTGCACAACAGGCAGAACTCATTGCAGTTCTGCTAGCATTTCAAAATTATTCAGAGGAGTTTAACCTTTACACAGATGTGTGTGGTTTCCTTGTTTCCTGCCATTGAAACAGCCCTAGTTACTGGTCAATCTAAAGTTAAAGAATACTTAGTAAAATTACAACAGCTATTACAACAAAGAACGACAAAGGTATTTGTGGGACACATCGGGGGCATAACAACCTCCCTGGACCTTTGTCTCAAGGGAATAAGTTTGCAGACTTATTAACTAAGGAAAGTCATGTAATGTCAGCTTTAGAAGAAGCTCAGGAAAGTCATAGACTACATCATCAAAATGCTAATGCCTAAAGAAAGATGTTTGAAGTGTCCCGAGAACAGGCAAGACAAATTATCAGGGAATGTGAGGCATGCCCAGAAGTTTTTCATCCACAAAAAATGGGAGTTAATCCTAGAGGCTTAAAGCCTAGAGTGTTGTGGCAAATGGATGTTACCCATGTAACAGAATTTGGGAAACTCTCCTTTGTCCATGTTACTATAGATACTTATTCTCACGCCATGGTTGCTACAGCCCATTCTGGACAGGCTGTGAAAGATGTTATTCAACATTTGATTAATGCCTTTGTGGACCTAGGAATTCCCAAGGAAATAAAAACAGACAATGGACCAGCATACACCTCCAAAGCTTTTGCTAAATTTTGTGCACAATGGAAAATCGTGCACAAAACAGGGATTCCGTATAATCCACAAGGCCAAGCAATCATAGAACGGGCTCATCAGACCTTAGAAAACCAATTGACAAGAATTAGACGGGGAGGAGGGAAGCAATACTCCCCCCATTACACTCTTAATCATGCTTTGCTGGTCCTTAATCATTTCAATGCTGATGAGCAAGGAATAACCCTGATGATGAGACATTGGGGCATGGAAAAAACTACAACTTTTCTTTTAGTAAAATGGAAGGATCTATTCACTGGAACCTGGCGTGGGCCAGACATCCTGTTAACATCTGGGAGAGGGTATGCTTGTGTTTTCCCACAGGATGCAGAATCCCCCATTTGGGTCCCAGACAGACTCATCAGGCCTTTCTCGGGCCCAAAAAAGAGCCAGGAAGAAAGTGAAAATACATCAGGAGAGAAAACTGGTGCAGAAGATGAAGACATTCTATCTATCACCACCGCAGGCTGATTCTACAAAAATCGCTGCACCACCTACGTGGGAACAGATCAAGAAGTTGTGTGAGGAAGCTCGACACACTGTTGAGATCACCGGAAATCAACCCAATCCGGAAAACATGTTTTTAGCCATGCTTGCCCTTGTTTCTTTACAGGTGAAGTACGCTTTTTGTACAATGTATTGGGCGTATGTTCCTGATCCACCTTTGCTTCACCCCGTGGGTTAGACTCACCCATCTAACATAAAAGTACTAATGAATGATACCTCTATACTAGGGGGCATTCCAGTGGGGTCAGAAAAGCCTATGATCTCCAAGTATCTAGATTATGAGGGAAGATCTGATGTCACCCCTATATGCTTGGCTTTAAAAGGCCGTGCTCCCTTTTCATGCTTGCCTGTTAACTACAGGACCCTTTATGCTTATGCACCTGATAAGACTAACACTGCTTCTAGCAGTAAGAGGGTGATATGGGAATTGAGTTTTCAAATACTTGGGTATTTTAATTACAATGAGACCTTTGACAAAGATAACAATGTTAGCATGCCTTTTCCAAATTGTTTAACAACTTACCGGGATAAAGATCAATTTTGGGACAGCAAAACAGAAAAAGAACTTCCAACATGGTTGGATTGTGGATTTCCCCTTTCTGCCTCTGTACATTGGCCTAGGTGTACTACAGATTTGGTATTTGATTTTTCCATTGCCAACCCAAATTATGACTATAAGAAATATTTAAAAGAAAATGAGAAAGTAAAATTCACAAGCTATAAAGCTCCGGTTGGCCCGGAACCGGTAAGACGTTGGTTCATGCCTGGGTTTGTCACCCCAATGTGGGTTGCTAAATCTAGTCATTATGGAACCACCGTTACCCATAAAAATTTGTTTAGATTTGCTGCAGCTGCAAATATGGTATTGCTAAAAAAGCCCAAAGCTAACCTACCAGAATCAATTGCATTAAGAGCTTGTTTGTCTTATCCATATGCAGCTTTAATTGGAAGTGATAAAAGAATTAATATTACACAAGTAGGGAATTCCTTTTTAATTCAATGTTACTCTTATTGGTTGACCAACTGTGTTGATGCTTCCATAGATAAAGAATTTTCAGTAGTAATTATTGTAAAAAGACCTGAATATGTAATGCTTCCTGTAAATTTGCATAATGATCCTTGGTTTGATAATTCTGCTTTGCAAACACTTCGTGTTTTGTATGAATTAATACGACCAAAAAGATTTGTTGCAACATTGATCTTTGGAATTGCTTCCCTTATAGCATTAGTAACCTCGCTTGCTGTATCCACCACTGCACTAATACAACAAGTGCACACGGTGCATTTTGTTAATGAGTTAAATAAGAATGTTTCTCTAGCATTAACAGAACAGCAAATCATTGATCAAAAGTTAGACAGCAAACTAGAGGCTTTGGAGGAAGTAGTCTTATTTGGAGTCATAACACTAATTGTTATATGTATTCTTGTTGTCTTTCCAGTCCTCTTCAAACTAGTCTTCCGCTCCATCTCCTCTATACGAGAAGAAATTTATCTGGCACATCTAAAAAATAAAAAAGGGGCAAATGCCACGCCTACTCCAGTGGAGTCTGTGTAGCATGGGAAACCATCTTTCAGACCTGAGAAAGGGGCTTTAGAGACCTATCACTGAGTATTGGGACTTCACCAAAGTCTACCTCAGAGAATGGGGCTTTACAGAGACCTATCTCCGAGTTTTGGGACTTCACCGAAGTCTACCACAGAGAATAGGGCTTCTAAGAGGCCTACTCCTGGAAAGGCTGGCAAACCCCTGGGAAAGATGTGTTTCTGCCTTTCTTTTCCTCATAAGAGTGCCTATTAATCTTTTACTGCTTCTACTGCTCTTTGTACTTACTCATTGTCAACGTTCCTTTATTCAAAGCTCTTTCTTAAGAGTGTTGACGACTCCAATATCTGATGAGTATCTTAAAAAATATGACTAACTCACCAGAGTTAAGTGCTACCCTGAAACCCCTCTTATGGAGGCTAGTAGACAAGTTATAAGTAAATATAAAAGTATTGGGGGTTTCACGAAGTCACTTTAGCAGAAGGAATTGTTTGTAAGGGACTTACAAGAAGCTGTAGGCTCAGCTAGAGCAGAAAGAATGTATGGCAATTGCTGAGATAACTATTTAGGAGAAAGAATTTCCTGCTACTCTCTTTTATTTACTAAGAGACTTGCTAGATCTAGGTCTCCTTGAGGTTTACTATTAAAGAAGAAACAGGAAAGATCTTATGGGAAAGTTAAGGCCTCTATAAAGATAGGTAATTGTTAATTGGTGACAAACATTGTAATCATTGTATTTCTTAGAGATAAGCCGGAAACAAGTGCCTATCAGGTGACCAGCTGGTGACCACCCAAAAATGAAGCCATGCAGCAAGATTGTGTAACCTTTTGCCCTTTCTCATGAAGACTTTTGCTATAAAAGTTTGTTTTCCTCTGCATTAAATCACACTCAGCATCCACTCCTCTTGTGTGTGAGTTGTCTGTTTGCCATCTCCCCATCCTATTCCAGGTTCCTCCCCTAGGTGTCCTCCGTCGTCCCGACAGAGCCCGGTCTGCAGCACCATGTCTTGATTTTGAAAGGTTTATTGGAGATCAAAGTTTCAGTGTTGCACATGTTCATTCTTTGTCCCTCCTTTTCCATGACCCCTTTAACTTCTGAAAGAGAGATAAATGTAAAAAAATGACAAAAATGAAATCAAATAAATATCATCTTGTTTCTATTTCCTGGTAACTGATTATTTTTGAGATAGTGCTTCTTACTAATAAGAATTATTGGTAGAATCTGAAAACATATTTGAGTAATAAATAGACGAGGAAAAATGTTGTCTCCTATTTTTTATCACTACATTTCTTTTTGTCTAAGTATAAATGCCATACTTACACTAAGTGCCTAGAATAAGCAAAATGACTTATAGAGCTCAGATCATATCTTTCCACAGAAGATGACAGCCCCAGAAGAAAAACAGGGCAACAACTTGCACAAGAAAGAGAGAGTTTGATGTCTCCTTAAATCTTAGGATCAAATGCTCATGAGGAGCCCTCAGGACTGATGACAGCTTAAGGACCTAACATTTCCTGTGTCATTCCATCAAAGGAAACAGTCACCAGTCTCCCATCACACTGTAGGTGCCACGCCTGACTGTTGACCTTGGCTGTGTCATGAGAACGTGCAGCAGGGCTCTGTCATGGTCACTGGAGAGTCAGGATTGCACACTAAGAGGACATTCATGAAGGTGGTAACAAGGCCTGAGTCAGGGTTTTGTCAGATCTAGATGATTTGTAACAGGCACTACTGTCTTCTGGCTAAGAATGTGGATATATCATCGGGGTCTTGCACACAAATTTATCAAGTGTTAGCTTGCAACATTTCCGTATGAAAGCCAACAAAATGACATCAATGGCCTCTGAACATATTCTCATCAATATTTAGTAAGTAAAAAGCTATAAAATCAAGCTCATCATGAGGAAAATACCGATATGAAAACCAAATTGCAGGAGCATTTACAAAAAATGTTTTTCTGTATGTATCAAATGTGACAAAATATTAAAAGTTAATGAAGCTGGGAAAGTTAAATTGATTTCCTTTTTTATTATGGTTGCAACTATCTTTTACATTTCAACTACATAACAAAAAGAAGGTAGGCCAATCACCACCAGTGGCTCACACCTGTAACTCTAGCTATTTAGAAATCTGAGATCTGAGGAAAGTGAATTGAAGTTAGACTAGTTAGGAAAAACCAGTGAAACTTTGATCTCTGATTAACCATTTAAAATCAAGACATGGAAGTTTGGTTTAAGTAGTAGACTCTTACCCTTGATTACAAAAGCTAACGGTCAGCTCCCTGAATTCAAGCCCCAGTATTCACACACACACACACACACACACACACACACACACACACAAACACACACACACACACACACACACACACACGCTCTCAAAAATAACCAGTGACCAGGAAAAAGAAACAAGATATTTATTTTCTTTCATTTTTGTCATTTTTTTTACATTTATATCTCTTTCAGAAGTTAAAGGCGTCATAGAAAAGGAGGGACAAGGAATGAATATGTGTAACACTGCTATTCAATTGGTACTATGTTGAAAATGACCTATGTAATTTGTTTTTTTGGAAGGACGGGAAAACGGAAAAAGATAAAGTGAAAGGTTAACATTGTCCAAAAGAAATGCATTCAGTGAATTAGAGCTATGGCTCAATTTGAGTGCCATTATTCAGCAAAAGAGCTCAGAGAGAGAGTCCAGGCCCTGGATTCAAGCCTCATTACGGACTAAAACAAAAAAAATAATCATTACCACAAGATTGTAACTAAACCATTTACAGCATAATAATAATAATAATAATAATGATAATGATAATAATGATAATAGAAGAAGAAGATGAAGAAGAAGAAGGAAGTTAAAAAAACCAAACTAGTGAGAAAAATTGATAGAGCAAGAGAAGGACTGAACTTTCAAAAAGAAATATATCCATACCTGACTTATATGACTGCAACCTCTGTGTAATTCACATTTATAATAATAATGCAAAAGAAAAAACAGAAATTTAGTGCTGGAGTCATAACTCAAATGGGAGGTCATACTAATATGTATGTGATACCAAGGTCAAACCCCTTATAAATTTCTCCTTCAAAAATGGCTCTTCTCATCACTTGTGCTTTCCAGAACTTATGAAAGGGGGTGCAGCTAAAGAAAGAGAAAGATAATCTGTCAGGCACAGAACTCTACTTGCAAAGAGCAGTACTCAATAGAACACGTGTTCACTAGACCACATGATGACTCCATGTTTTCTGAAATAAACAGAACTAGTTGGGCTTGAATACATTCTCCACTGTATACTAGATGGAGACTCAAAATTAATGAAACTCTCTGGATCTCAAATTCTTTACAGGTAAAGTGAGCATAACAATACATATCTTATGGGATTATGAGACCTGGTTGTCATCAAACATGGAGTGGGTTTTATCTTAGGTGTGTGTGCAACACTCAAACACTGCTGGAAGGAGTATAAACTGGCATGATGTTTACTATGTTACTTAACAGTAATACAACATGCCTGTAATCATACTTACAAAATAGGATGAGAAAAGTGGATCAAGGTTTTAAGTCTGGACAGGAAACTGGATCAGACTCATCTCCAATGATCTCTAAAAAAGCTTGAGGTGGAGTTTGGTTCAAGTGGTAGAGTGCTAGACTGAAGCATAAGCCTCAGAAACATTGCCCAGGCCCTGAGTTCAAGCCCTAGGACCAGCACAAGCACACACACACACACACACACACACACACACACACACACACACACACATACACACACACTAAATTTTGTGTGTTCCTACCCCCCGCTTAACAATATATTCCCTCTTCCAAGCTCACCTGATTTTTTTTTGTTTTAAAAGGGACTTCCTGTGTAGCACAGGCTGCTCCTAAACTTACGATCCTCCTGGGTACTGGGAGTACAGGCATGCCTTCTATAATTGGCTTCACTCAGCAACTCTATTTATAACATATTTGCAAGAAATTCATTCATACTCATGAAGGTATTTGGCTTAAAGCTGCTCACAGTAATATTATACTGCACAAAATGTAAATAATATAACTGGGCATGGTACTATCTTACCATATGGTAATACCAGCCAATAATTAGGAACCTGACACAGGAGAATAAGCAGATGAGGAAAGCCTGGTCTACACTGCAAAACCTGGTCTCCAAAGGAAAGAAATTCTATAAATATTAATCTACGATGAAACATACAATATGTTAAATTTATATAATGTAACAAATAGACCATTGTTAATAGAAATAAAATCTTGGCAGAAATTTTAAATACATACATATGCATATATATTTAAACTTAGAGAAATAAAATTTCAAGTGCTTCAATCTGCATCTTTCAGTCTACCTGTCACCTACTTATTTACTGACACATTGATTTCTATTTAGTCTTCACAAAACACTGTTTTCACACATAAGTACACAAAATTGTAAAACAAAAAGTACAAAACAAACATTATCATAAATACAAATGTAGTTAAATCCCTATCATAATAATTTGGAGAAAACATACATTAAGTTAATGGCATTGTATACTGCTCAGGAGAGGGAGTCTAGGAAAACGTAGATTGTGTGTGTGTGTGTGTGTGTGTGTGTGTGTGTGTGTGTGTGTGTGTGTGTGTGTGTCTGTGTCTGTGTCTGTGTCTGTGTCTGAGTCTGTGTGTTTTCCATGAGTAAATAATGGAGATAGAATTAGACCTATTATTCCTGCTTGGTCTTTTTGCTCAAAGGTGACACTATACAACGTAAGCCACATCTCCACTTCTGGATTTTGGTTTCTTTTTTTTTTTTTTTTTTACATTACTTTTTTATTTTTTTATTGTGAACATACAGTACAGAGGGGATACAATTACATGGGCAAGATAATAAGCACATTTCTTATCAAGTATTGCAGCCTCCTATTTGTTTACCCTTCACATCCCTTCCCAGCCTCCCGCACCCAATCCTAAACCCCCCACCGAAGTTGTAAAGTTCATTTTCGACATGAAAACTTGTATTTCCCATTGTTGCAACGGGTCCACCGGTATCCTTATTTAAACGACTTGTTTTATCCCTTCCCCTCCACAAGATATACCGACATCAAATACAGTGAAAGCAGGGGTTATACTGTGGGGGAGGGACATAAAAAACAACAAAGAAATAATCATATAAATGCGTTAGAAACAAATGCATGAAAGAAAAAAACACATAAGTACATATCTTAAGGTTCATTTTCCTAACATCACATTATCTGACCTTTTCTACTTGACTCATACATATAATAGATATTGGAAATAAGGGAAACCATGGGACCTCTGTTTCTTTGGGCTTGGCTTACTTCACATAATATAATTTTTTCCAAGCCTTTCCATTTCCTAACAAATGGGGAAATGTCATTCTTTCTGATGGAGGCATAGAATTCCATTGTGTATATAGACCACATATTCTTGTTCCATTCATCTACTGAGGGGCATCTGGGTTGGTTCCATATCTTAGCTATGGTAAATACTGCTGCAATAAACATAGTTGTGATGGTAGCTTTAGTGTGGTCTTGTTTGTAAACATTTGGGTAAATGCCCAAAAGTGGGAGTGCTGGGTCATAGGGGAGCAATATGTGAAGTCTTTTGAGGAACCTCCATACTGCTTTCCAAAGTGGATGAACAAGTTTACATTCCCACAAACAATGAAGTAAGGTTCCCTTCTGTCCACATCCCCTCCAGCGTCTGTTGTTATTAGAGTTCTTGATTTTTACCATTCTAACTGGGGTGAGGTGGTATCTCAATGTTGGCTTGATTTGCATTTCTTTTATGCAACCTCTAGGGAGGCTGAGCATTTTTTCATGTGTCTATTTGCCACCCTTCTTTCTTCTTCAGAGAAGTTTCTCTTTAAGTCTTTAGGCCACTTATTTATTAGGCAGTTGTTTCTTTGAGGATTTGTTGTTGGGGGATTTATTTTTTTGAGTTCCAATTATATTTTAGATATGAGACCCTTGTCTGTTGTATGGCTAGTGAAGATCTTCTCCCAATCCGTATGCTTTCTGTTGATCTTGCTAGCTATGTCCTTTGCCATAAAGAAGCTCTGCAACTTCATGCAATCCTATTTGTCCAAACTTTCCTTGATTTTTTTGTGTTTCTGGGTCTCTATTCAGAAAATTTCAGCCTTAGCCAAGGAAAACTAGGGTTTCTCCTATTCCATCCTCTAATGTTTTCAGAGTGTAAGCTTTGACTTGTGTTTAAAGAATCCCATAGACTCCACTCCCAAATTACTCAAGCTGATTCAAAACTTTGTCAAAGTAGCAGGGTATAAAATTATCCCCCCAAAGTCAATGGCTTTTCTGTATGCCAACAATGAGAAAAGTGTGCCTGAAATTAGGAAAGCAACTCCATTTGTAATAGCCCCACAAAAAATAAAATACCTAGGAATTAACTTAACCAAAGAAGTGAAGGACCTCTATGATGAAAACTTTAAAAACTTGAAAAAGGAAATCAACACAGAACTTAAAAAATGGCAAAAACTCCCATGCTCCTGGATTGGAAAGATTAACATCGTGAAAATGGCAATACTTCCCAAGGCTACTTACAAATTCAAAGCCATACCCATCAAAATTCCAACCTCATTCTTCAAGGAAATAGAAGAGACAATCCAAAAATTCATATGGAACAATAAAAGACCCCAAGTAGCAAAAATGCTCCTCAATGGAAAGAACACTGCTGGAGGAATATCAATACCAAATTTCAAACTCTACTATAAAGCCATAGTAATCAAACAGCTTCATACTGGCAAAAGAACAGACCTCAGGACCAATGGAATAGAATTGAAAACCCAGAAATGAACCTACAGAACAATAACCATCTAATCTTCGATAAGGGAGCTAAAAAATAGAATGGAAGAAAGACAGCCTCTTCAGTAAATGGTGCTGGCAACATTGGTTAACTACTTGTAGAAAACTAAAGCTAGATCCTTATATATAACCCTGCACCAGAATCAACTCCAAGTGAATTTTGTTTTCTTAATTGGAGAAATATCTCGGATTTACTGCATGGGCTGCTTTAAACCCGAATCCTCAGTTTTGACCTCTAAAATAGCTAGGTTTTAAAATATGAGCCACTAGTGGAAAGCACCTATGTTAACATTTTTTCATGTTTTAGTGAGTTTTAAAGTAAGACATATATGTTACTTTTGAGAATGGCTGGAAATAGTAATTAAAATTTAACAGAATTTAAAACATACAAAGCTGAGGATGGCAAGTAGCTGAGAACAGAATGGAATAAATCAAAATTACCTATGACAGTTTTCAGTCTGTGCACAGAAATGATTACATTGTTGGAGCCCAAGGCCATCAGATAGCTGAACTTCAGCTGGCTGCTATGCTCATGAGGCCATTCTTGTGCTATTCACAAGAATGTGATGTTGTTGGATGGTAGGGATCAGCTACAAGTTCAGAACCTGAAATATTTCTATTGATCTAGAAGGGGAAAAATACCAGGACAAGAAATGTGATTAAAATTGTTGAATGCAAAATCCATCTAGTCAAAGGAAGACAGAATAACTCTTCCTATATCTGAAAAGAGTATTCACTCACAAAGAATCATGAGCTGAATATGGCAGTCAATGTTTGTAGGCCAGCCTAAGTTTTAAGCCTTCAGAAGGACATATAGGTAAATGCTATCTTAAAACAACAACAAAAACAAAAGACCCAATGACTGGGAATGTGTTTACTGGTAGAGTGCTTGCCTTACATGCAAGAAGCACTTGATTTGATTCCTAAGTATGACGTAAGCGGAAAAACTGGAAGTGGTGCTGTGACTATATTGATAGTGTGCTAGTCTTGAGCAAAAGAAGTTCAGGGAGAGTGCACAGACCCTGATTTCAAGCCCCAGCTCTGGCAAAATTAAAAAAAAAAAAAAACCAAGCGCAAATTGCTGTTCGTTGAAATAAATATGTTGAAGAATTTTTATACTCTCTAGAAAATTGTGCTGTTGGGAATTCATAGTGAACTTTGTTAGGAAAAATTAAAATAAATTAATGAAATATTATCTGGCATTGGAAAGTACACAGTGAGATGTAAAAATGAGTGCTGCCTATGGTTACTTGATACAACAATGTTATAGATACACTTGTCAGATTGTGATTTTTTTAAGTATACAATCGTGGGGTTTATCTTTTTCAAAATAATTTTATTGCTGGGCCTAGAGAATAAGGATACTGAGAACTGTTCAAATCCAGCCAGGGCAGGAAAGTCTGTGAGATCTTTATATCCAACTAAAAGTTCAGAAAATGTGAAGTGGCACTGTTGCTCAAGTGGTAGAGTGCTAGTCTTAAGCTGAAGAGTTGAGGGACAATGCCCAGACCTAGAGTTCAAGCCCCACAACTGACAAAAAATAATAATAGTAATAATAATAATGTTGTTGTTACTATTAAGGTGTTATATATAAAGGCTACCAATTCATAAGTTTTTTCTTTGCTAAAAGAAACACATATCCATCTTCATTGCCAACAGCCAGGATTTGGCCATCTGCTTTCCAGCAGATCTCTGTGTGTAGAGGCAATGTGTAATACAAAGCAATACAAAACATTTCTGACTATAAATAATTTTTCTCTGCACATCTTAAAAATCAATGCTGACAACATGAAATAAAAAACCCTAAGTTTAAAACATTCTTCTAGACAAGTTAAAGAAATCCTGATGACAAGTATTTTAAAAATAATTTCAGAGAGCTTGAACTCAGGGCCTGGGTTCTGTCTCTGAGATTTACTACTCACAATTGGGTTGCCACTTTGAGCCACAGTGCCTCTTCCAGTTTTCTCGTGGTTAGTTGAACAGAAATGTCTCACCAACTTTCCTCTCCAACCTGGCTTTGAACTAGATCTAGAGATCTGAGCCCTCTGAGTAGCTAGAATTATAGACATGAGCCCCTGGCACCTGCCTTATTGCTTACCTGAGACAGAGGCCATTTAATATTAAATTCAATCATGTTTAACTTTGTAAAATAAGGCTAACTGAAATGCCTTCCACTAGAAATAAGGAATCAAATGTGTAAGTGGGTTACAAAGATCTTACCAAAAGCTACATATTTCCCTTGTGTTTTTTTTTCTTCCAAAATTGTGTGCTTTCCAGAATCATACCTTTTCTTTCCTTGCTGGTTTCTTTATTTTATTTCATCAATGTCCACAGCTTCTTCAGCCATCATTTATTTATGTGAAGAGCTTTCAGACATCTCTTTTCAGTCTAAATTCCTTGTATGCACCTCTCATGAACTGCCATAAAAACTTGTGAAACAGTAATCATCTCTTCTCATTATTGGATATTAATGTGTAAGTAAAATTTAAGAAAATAAATAATAATATCAATAAATATAACGATTTTAATAGTAATGCTGAACATAAATACAACGTTGATTATATTCTGAGCAATATAAAAACCTCAAGGAAAACAAATCACTTTTTTTAGTGCTGATATTATGGTTTAAACTCAATACCTTACCTTCTCACTTAAGCTTTTTCCCTCAAGCGTGGTGCTCTGTATTTGAACCACAGCTCTCCTTCGAATTTTATTTGGGGGATAATATAGAGATAAGAATCTCATGGAATAAAAAAAAAAAGATTTGTGTCCCTATCTTGGGGTTCATTTCACATAACATTCTCTTATAATGTTATATGGTACCATATGCTACTTACTGCAAGTGAGGTTAACTATGGGACCAATGGTTATTTGAGCCTCGCTTATTTCACTTAATAATATTGTTTCCACGTCTTTCCATTTCCTAGCAAATGGGGCGATGTCATTCTCTCTGACAGAGGCATAGAATTCCATGGTGTGTGTGTGTGTGTGTGTGTGTGTGTGTGTGTGTGTGTATCACATTTTCTTGATCCATTCATCTTCTGAGGGGCATCTGGGTTGGTTCCATATCATAGCTATGGTAAATAATGTTGCAATAAACATAGTTGTGCTGTTAGCTTAATATGGTCTTCTTTGTGAACATTTGGGCAAATGCCAAAAATGGGATTGCTGGATCATAGGGGAGCTCTAACTGGAGTCTTGGAAAAATTATATCAAGTGAAGTAAGCCAAACCCAAAGAAACATAGGTCCTATGGTTTCCCTTACGTGCAATAACTATTATATGTCTCAGACAAGCATACAAGTTCAAAAGCTATGTACATACAACCAGATAAGATGATGTTAAGCGAAATAAACCCCAAGATAGGGTTTATAGTCTACCATGTTTTTTTTCTTTTTATGTTCCTCCCCCCATGGTTTAACCCCTGTTTAAACTGTATTTAATGTTGGTGCCCTGCATCTTGTATACACCCTTCTCTAGCTTGGGGAGGGGAAGGGAAAAAACAAAATGTTTAAATAGGGCAGGCTGGCCCGTTGTAACAATGAGATGCACAAGACACTATGTTGAAAAAGGAACTTTACAATATGGGCGGGGAAGCAGGGAAGGGAGGAGAGGGGGAGTGTAGTTGTGGACGTGGGAGGGAAGAAAGGGTAGGGGAAAAACAAAGGAGGAGGTAACAATGCTTGATAGAAAATGTACTCATTACCTTGCTCATGTAACTATAACCCCTCTATACTATATTTTAGTAAAAACCCCTTTTATAAAACAGAAGGTGTCATGTACACCAAGTATAGTAGCCCACATGTGTAATAACTGCTGATTGGGAAGCAGAGATGACAAGGATCATGGTCTGAGGCCAGGCCAGAGAAAAAAATGCCAAGACAGCCATCTCAACAAATGAGCTTTCCATAGTGGTTCACATCTGTAATCCTAGCTAATTATGTGGGAGGGATAGGTAGCAAAGTCTCAGTCAATCTAAGATCAGACCCAGACAAAAAGTTCAAGACCTCAAGTAATTAAATGGACTAGAAGTATGGTAAAAGTAGTTGAGCTTCTTGATGCTATACAACCAGAGTCCTGTCTAGCAAGCAGAAAATCCCTGAATAGAACCCTTCCACCAAAAAGCCTAAATAACTTTATCCTATTTGAACATCTAACTTCAAGGCGACTGACAGATCAGAAATGGTGACATTCTCTTTAAAATTAGCTATTCAAAAGAGACAAAGTTATTTAGGTTTTGAAAAAATTGAAAAGGAAAATGCATGTGATTTTTGTTAGCTCTATAATTCTTGAAAACATAAAATATACTCAAGTATTTAATATATATCCATATGTGTGCATATGTCCATGTAAGTATGTATATCCATGTATGTATGTATATATGTATACATATATATACATACAAATGGTTCATCTCTTTTCTGTGTAGCCAATGGTACAAATGAATCTGTATAATCACTACTCAAATGCATGAATAGACAAAGAGAATGAGCAGAGAACTCATATTCAGGAAATTATGGCTAGCCCATAACGCTGAAAATCTTTTACATCAGTTTGCATATTTCTGTGACTGCAGTACAGGGACCATACGACGACAGTGGGATACCAGGCAGATGAGTTGAGAAATGAGAGACACAAATGTTAAAAATATTCTTTCTGATGGTTAAGTAGAATTTCTTGTATGTGTGTGTGTGTGTTTGTGTTTGTATGTGTGTGTTTGTGTGTGTGTGTGTGTGTGTGTGTGTGTATTACATTTTTTGATTAATTTTTCTCTTGAGGGTTATCTGGGCAGATTCAATAAGAGTGGTTGGGCTGAAACCTTTACTATATCCTGGTTTGTAATCTTTCAGGTAAATGACCAGGAGTAGAGTTGTTGGATCATATGGTAGTGGGTAGTCAAAAGAGGGGTGAAGGTTTAAAAGGTAGAAGATTGAACAGGAGAAAGGGGGAAAATGCAGAGAGAAATCCATAAATATCCTACAATATTAAGAAGAGTGAAGGAAGAAGTGCATAGATGAGGGATGGATGAGAATATTGAAAGGGTTGGCATTGATCTAGGTATATTGTACGCATAAAATGATCTGTTTAAAGATAATTCCTATGCTACTTAAAATAATAATTAAAAAATCATGTCCCTAAACTGTTATGCAATTAGAAGCAAAGAAGGAGAATTTGCTCAGATCAACTCCCGGGTCTATAAGTCTTTTTTGTTAGGATAAGTTTTAAAACAACACTAATGATACATATCACTGAAGAAAATTTAATGATCTTCAGCTATTTAAAATAATCATTTTTGGAGATATGGCTCAAGTGGCAGAGTGCTACTTAATGAGCAAAGCTGTCAGATATTGAATTCAAGTCTCAATCTCGAACAAAAGTACAAACAATCAGTAAAATTCAGGCACTTTCCTGGGCTCTGGTATCTTTAATCCTACCTTTAATCAGAAAGCAGAGATCTGGGGATCTCAGTTCAATGTCAGCTTAGATAGGAACATCTGTGCGAAGCTCATCTCCAATTCACTGCCAAAGAAAGCTGGAGTGGACTCATGGCTCAAGTGGTAAAATGCTAGATTACAGCAAAAAGCTCAGGGCTTTTTGGGCAGAACCCAATCCTTGTGTTCAAACCTTAGAATCGTGCATATACATACACAAGGAAGTCAGTCACTCAAGTTCTCAATCTTCCATTTCCCTAATCCTAACTCAAATCTTGGACAGAACCCTAAGAGCAACCTTGATGATAATAGTAACCCAATCCTAAAATTAATGGAAAATATATCCTAACAGATTCTCATTGTCTTTGAAATGATTTATTTGCACTTTGCTACAAATCCTACAGATTCCCTAACTTGGACTCTGAAATCGTTCCCTATTATGAATCATTAACCTCAAATCTTCATATCATGAAAACTACCATAGTTTCCACTGATCTTAACTTTTTCTGAACTCCTCTGTCTCCAAAAAGAAGTTTCAGGTTTACTTAAAATCTACTCTAGTTCCTAACCCTAACTATATATCTAAACCTTACTAGAAACCTAACTCTAAATTTAACCCTATTGAACCCTGAATAGGAAACTTAGGAAAACTCTGGAGTTTTTGTTAAATTTCAAACTTATTTTACTTGAAAGTGTTAGCAGAAAACTCAGTTTTACCTTAAAGCTTACCCTTCCCTAAGCCTAAGTCTAACCTGAACTAGACAAGCAACCCTAGCCCTAGAACTAATAGCCTCTGGATTCTAAAAGCCATACAAATACATTAGTTTTTATTCATCCTAACTTTGATTCAACTCATCTCTCAAATAGTTTGTAGTTTTTCTCATTATCTTGCCATTTTTGTAACCCTAACCCTAACTGGAATATTGAGGCTAACCCTCACACTAACCATACCCTAATCTTAATAAGTATTAGCAGTTTCTTACTTCACATTCATCCTAATTCTAACTAGGCTTGTTATTCGAAGATTTACTTTCAGTTTGACCCTAAACTTTCCATTTCCCTAATGCTAACACTAACTCTAGCTGGAACTGAAACCTAACTTTCACCCTAATGATAGTCCAACTCTAATGTTTAAGAAAAATACTCTGTTTTTATTCATTCTAATGAATACTCCAGTTTGCACTCTGGAAATGAGTTTCAGTTTGCCCTAATTCCCATAAATTTTCTGACTCTTCCTCTGAAGTTATCTTGTTCCCTAACATGAACCTTTATATTATTTGTCCTCACATTATCTTATCAGGAAAAATACTGTAGTTTCCAATGATCCTACCTTTTCCTGAACCCCTGTGCCCTAAAACAATTTCAGATTTACTTACCATCTATTCCATTAATTAACTCTAACTCTCAACCTAAACCTGGCTGGAAAACTCTCATTAATCATTACAAGAATGATCACTGAGAAATAAATATAATGATAATGCTCTAGTTACTGTTCAATCTCATATTTTTGCTACCACTTGTTAGTGAAAACTGAATATTATACTAAAAACTTTCCTATTCATAACACTATTCATAATCAGAACAAAATACTGACCCTAATGTTAATCCAAATTATATGTCAATACTAACACTAACACAAGTACACTAGTTTTCACTCATCCTAACTTGATTCAAATAAGCCTTCCAAAATAAGTTTCAATTTTTTTTCCAATATCTTAGTCATTTTCTAACCCTAAACTTAATCTTAACTAGAACATTGAGAATAACCATAACCCTAATTGCAAGTAGATTTTAATATTAATATCAATACTCTAGTTCACATTCATTCTAATTCCTGACAGGCTTATTCTAAAATTTACCTTCAATTTGACTCTCATTTTTTCTCCTTCACTCTAATCCCAATCATGTCTAGAATCCTAACCATATCCTTGACACTAATGTTATCTTACTTCTAAAATTTATGAAAAATGGTTGATTTGTGTCATCCTTACTGAAATTCCACCTGTAATTCTTGAAAGAAATTGAAGGTTTTCCTAAACGGTATAGATTTTATCACTCTTAACTCTGAATCTATCTTGTTCCTTAACAGGAATCATTATATCCACTGATCTCAAATCCTGATATTATGAAATACATTGTACTTCCACTATCCAAGCTTCTCCTGAATTCCTAGAACCTAAAATAAGTTCAGATTTACTTAACATTTAAAACATTTGTTTTCTTTTTCTTTTTGTTGAACGTGGGGCTTGAAATCTGGGCCTGGGCATGATCCCTGAGCTCTAGGTCATGATCCCTGAGTTCTTTAGCTCTAGGTGTGCACTTTACCACTTGAGCCACAGCACCACTTTTGAGTTTTCTGGTGGTTAATTGGAGATAAAAGTCTCATGGACTTTTTGCCCCGGCAAGCTTTGAACTGCCATCCTCAGAAAACAGCTTCCTGATTAGCTAGGATAATAGGCACGAGAAACTAGTTTAACCAATTTCTTTATCCTATTCTCAACCCCCTTTAACCAGAAACCTAATCCTAATCACAAGCTAATTTAACACCAAAATAGTTACTATTAGGAAAATTGTCTAGATTCTATTCAATCACACATTTTTTTTGCTTCTACTTCTTATTGGAAAACTAAATTTTACACTAAAGCGTATCCTTCCCTAAACCTAAAGAGAAAAAAATGTAATTCACCCTTTAAGCCAAATTATGTCTGAATGTTTAAAGTAACACAGACACTGGTTTTCATTCATTCTAACCTTGATGCCATTCATTCTTCTTAAAATATGTTACTGTTTTACATCTTTTTATATCTTATATCTTTTTCTCATGCTAACCCCAAATCTAACTGGAACACCTTGCCTAATCCTCAAACTACATATAACCGAATCATAATGTTAATAGCAAGCTTCTATTGCACTTTTATTCTCTTGCTCAACATGTAGGTCTAAATTTTACTTGCATTTTGATCCTACATTTTTAAGTGTTTTTCTATTTCCTGTCAGGTTTTCTTTCTCTTTATCTTTCTTTTTTTTTTTTTTTGTTCAGTCATGGGGCCTAAATTCTAGCATTGGGCGCTCTCCCTCCACTCTTCAGATCAAGGCAAGCGATTTACCACTTGAGCCACAGTGACACTTATGGTTTTCTAGTGGTTTATTGGAGATATGAGCCTCACAGACTTTCCTGCCTGGGCTGCTTTGAACTCCGATCCTCAGACATCAGCCCCCTGCGTAGCAAGGATTACAAGCGTGAGCCACTGACACCCATCTTTATTATTTTTTTAAATTTTATTTTATTGTAAAGATGCTTTAAAGTCAAATTAGTCACACGAGTAAGGTAATGGGTATATTTCTTGTTGAGCATTGTTAAACACTTCTTTGTTGTTCTCCTACTACCCCACCTCCCTTACTCCTCGTTCCCCATGGTGTAAAGTTCATTTTCAACATAGGGTCTTCTAAGTATCATTGTTGCATCCTGCATTGAACCTATTTCACTAATCCTAATTCTAATTCTGTCTGAGATCCTAAACCTAAACATAATAATAATGATAGCTCATTTCAGAAGTTAACAAAAATATTCAAGTTTTTGTGCATCCTGTTAATCCACTATACAACTTGAATTAATTGCGGTTTAGCTCATTTTTTTCGCAAATTAGATTATATGTGCAAATATAAAGATGTAACTTTATGTGAATTACAGAAGATCTTTGGAAGAAGAAGTAATGAAAAGAAAATAGAGGCAGGGAGTATAATCAAATGCTTTAAACATATTATGGTATTGCCACTTCTGACAATTAATAATCGTTAACAAAATACCTAGTATTTTTTAAGAGAGCCATTGATATATCTGGGGAATAAAATACTTGTGTTAGATGAACTTTCTTCATGCGTATTTTATATTGTTATTGGTCAATTATTTAACTTAATGAACAAAAATGTATCAAATAAGATTCCATGAAAAATATACAAAACAGTTTTTTAGTAATTGAGAAAAAGTTATAGTCATGAATTTTAGGAAACTAAATTTCTATTTCCCTATGAAGCAATGATTTAAGTTTACTAATCTAGTTACTTTAGATATCATAATTGGCATGAAAAACAACTAACTGTACATCTTGTTTCTTGAATGAGTGATGTTTAAACATGGTCTTTCATTCAAATGAATACTTAGGTTTACTTTCAAAATAAATGCAATTTTATCTCCTTTCACAGCAAGTACTTACCCTGCAATTAAATGTATTAGTATATTCAGGTATTTAAAAGCTAAAATTTCTATTTTTGATATGTAGCTCTACATATTCAGAATGACACGTTTTTTGTATTCGTAAATGTCTAACCTCTGGGATTTTTGCTTCATCAATATAAATTATCTCATGAGGTTGTTGCAAAGGATCCAGTAACCAGTGTGGTCAAAAATATTTCCTAAATTCTAAATTTAAGTCTAATCATTTTTAGCCTTTGATTATATCATTTATTGTCTCTTCAGAGCAATTAAGCTAAAATAATTACTACTTTTTAAACATTTTGCTCACATTGTAAATAATATCAACACAGGTCACAAAGAGACTGATTATTTCAGACTCATCATATTTGGTAAATTTAGTGTGAAGAATGTAGAGAGCAGAAGGTTCTTATACTCAATAAATATTTTTGGTTAATTTAAATTAAATTAAATATCTGGATTTCTAATTTGGAGGTTAATCACATGGAAACAGGAAAATAATTTTTAAAAAATAATTACTTTGGGACCATTTTTCTTCTTAAAATATGAAGCAAAAATATCTCTAAGAAATGTATTTTTTTCAATAAAATGTTTCAACCCTTAATAAAGTGCTTTATACTTTAATAAAAGGCTGTCTCAAAATAGAAATTCTGCAACTAATCTAATGTATGTTTTCATGCACAAAATTCTGTGGCTTCTAGTCTTATGTGATTTTAATTATATTTTATATTTGTGACATGATCCCTACTTATATTTATTACAAACTTCTGTAATTATACAAATCATGCCGGTACACACACACTAACTTACATAAGATAATATTCAAACAAAATTATCTTTTTTTTATGTCTCCAACAGGGATGGATGCTGTGCTGAAGTATATTAAATGAAAGCACTCTAACAAAGAGTCTTTATGAAATGGAAATTCGCAACATGAGGATGGGAACATGAGCACTTTCAACTTGGCTGAACAGGAATTTTTGTTTCTACAGTACTTTCTTACCTTTTAATCACACAGGGAAAGCCATAAAATTTGAAATGCATATGAAGGAATTGCATTCCTAAAAGATGTGGCAACCCTGCTCCAAAGGTCGATCTTATCACTGGTTCTTTGTGCTTGCTGCCTGATCTATTTCTCTATCATATGTTTCATATTATTAAACATATTAGTAATTCAGCAGTAAGTATATTACAGGAAATTCCTGAAAATCACAGCTATTACAGCTTAATAATCAGAAGAGAGGAAAAGGATTATATTAATCTCCAATTTCTCCCTTTGGCCTTCAATTTGCCAATCAATTTTCAAAACAATCATGTAAGATGTTAGTTTATTTTTCCCTTTTTAATTAGAGATTAAGCAAGTGTTTTTTGCAGTAAAAAGTGATGACAGTGGTATCAGAGCTCTGGTAAGGGCACCTTCTCCTTAACAAGTAATGATCTATGGACTGTAAACATAGAAGCCACACTAAAATTCTCTACACACACACACACACACACACACACACACACACAAACACACACTCACACACAGCTGCCACCCAGACACATCAGAGATGAGTTCCATTACCTTGTAATGATAGTTGATTGATGTTTGCTGCATTGCTTTATCTCAGCTTCAAGATCTTGCCTGGACCTTTATCTTTCCCCGAGATCAACTCCCTAATTATTAGTATACCGTGTGTCTGTGTATTCACAATAGGTTCCTGGATGCTTCAGGCCAATTAATACCCTGAATAGAGTATCCTCAAACTTCACATCCAAGTCAAAACTCCATGAGTTTATACATCGTTGCAAAATACTAAAATTTATTGGATATAGAAACCAAGAGAAAACCCACCTTGTTGCTTTAGTAGCAATTGACATCATGAAAGTAGAAGAATATTAATCAAGAACTGAGGTAAGAGAATGGGAATATGTCTAAAATGTTGAATATTGGATGTGTGTTACAGATACAAAATCATGATCTATAGGCTTATTTATTGAAAAGGTCATCATATATTGAAAGCACTATTTACAAATACAGTTTTCCAGTTACTTTGCTTACCTATCACTTCTGATGACAAATCTGCTCATGAATTTTTACAGGATCTTTGAATAAATGACACGATTTGCATGTATGTATCATCTTAAGGAAATTCAGTATGCTTTTACATCTTTCTTTCTATATGACAAGCCCTTATTTTTTGTTTCCCTGTTTGCTGAATAAATGTATTCCTGGAAACAGAATATTCACATCAAATCTGGGTGTAATTTTTATTTTTTAAATTTGAAATATAAACTTTGTTGTGACTAATCATTTTCTAAAGATGAGTGATATTCATGAACACTAAAATGTTGGTGCCTTTAAGTAAATTGAGACTTGATGTGGTATTTGTCTAATTGACTTAACCAACAACAATAACAATAAACATTTAGTTAGTAAATGAAAAATAAACAATTCATACTTGGAATATATAATTGCTCCTTCCATACTGATACCTGTACTTTCCCTATATTAGTATACTATTTTGAAAAAAAAAACTTTTGATCATTAATTCACGGCAATTAATGCCAGGAATGTGCTTAGATGTCAGGTGAAGATTAATTCTGGAAATTCAAAGATTCCAGGCTTTTGAGTGGTCACTGCTAAACACAATTAGAAATGTAGTATAAGTGAAATTTGGAAATCTTTTTGGTAAGTCATGGCACCAAAAAGGCAGAGGCTAATTAATAGTTTTTACAGAAGAGAAGGAATAACTCCAGATGGAAGAAATAAATGATAATAACTATGTTATACCACAAAATGTTCTAGGGAACCATTTTTGGTTATTAAAGAACTAGTCATCAACAAGGCTTATTCCTCATTGCCTTTAGCATTGTAGTAATTAGTCTAATTCTTAATCTCTGTGTGATAAGTTGTATATCCTTCTATGCTGTACTTTCATACCTGAACTCCTTTGCTTTCTAAAAATCACAGTCTTTTATATTTCTCTATGAACAATTTCTGATATTAAGTCGACAAATCCAGACAGCAGAGGATGCTAATGTAAGAGTCCCTTAACACATGAATCATTAATGTAACAACATGGAAAAGGAGGATAAATTTATTGCTACCTCGATTTTTCTGAAAAGTTGCAATGTCATCATTTGATTCAAATTTCCATTCTTTGTCTACATAGTGTCAATAAGTGCACATAATTGCAAATATAAGACGGATGCTGGTGGCTCACACCTGTAATCCTAGCTACTCAGAAAGTTGAGGCCACAAGATTGTGGTTCAAAACCAGCCTGGTCAGGAAAGTCCATGAGACTCTTATATTTAATTAACCACATAAAACCCAGAAGTGGTGCTGTACCAAAAGTGACAGAGTGCTCAACTTGAGCTGAAGAACTGAGGGACAGGGCCCAGTATCAGAGTTAAAGACCCAAGACCAACAAAAAAGTGCAGATATGACTTTAAGTTTCCCCAAAAGGAACGACAAAAGCAATAGTAATCTTCCCAAGTAGAAAAAATAATTCCAAAATGATTCAGTGCACCTTTTTTATGGTTTCTTAGCTGGACATATTCTCTTCTTTTAAAAATTGTCAAATATTAGCTTTATAATAAACTTCATCTAATATTTCTTGGCTCATAGGAGAAGTCCATACAGTTGAAGTCACTTGAATTTATTACTATCTCAGTTCAGACAACCCAGGCAGGAGAGTCTGTCTAACTCTTATCTGTGATTAAACACTAAAAAAGCCAGAAGTGGAGTTTAGGCTCAAGCAATAGAGTACTAGGTTTGGGGGAAGTTGGGCACAAAAGACAACTGTACTGGGACATGATCCATCCTCTGGGTTCAAGCCCCAAAACCAGCACAAACTAAACAAACAAAGAAATAAAAAAACACATGTTTCTTTGAGACCATCCTTAAAGCACTGGTTTGAGAAGAGGCTCCTTTCACTGATCGTACTCACTGGATCCTGCTTTGTGGAATCCTTATTGCTATGGAGAACTCGGGACCAGACTAAAGAATTGGGTAACTGACTCCTGCAACAAGAGAATCATCTCAGGAGTGAAATATCTGTCCATAAGTCTCTTTAAAACTCTCATAACTTTGTTTCTTTGCAGTAGAGCACTTTTAAAACAAATTTATTTCCTTTTATTCTATGCTGGCCTTAAAATGGCATATTGTTTCCTTTTGTTATACTCTTAACTAGAAGTTTACAGACAAGGTTTATATAAGTAAAGGACACACTTGAAAAAGTCAGGAACAGAGTTTCCTTCAGGCCTTGGATTCTTTTCTTGTACCATAAAAATGACAGCACAAATTACCATGATCTTTGTCATTTTCCTATGTTCAACTCCTCTCTTGGGATCAGTTTTCACTTGCAATACAGTTCCTTCCACTTACTTCCAGTAACTATCTATGGTGCTGCTCCAGGTAAAATGAATATTTTCTGGCTTCATTGAAATAGCACAAGTATATCTTTGAACATGAGGTAAAATGTGTTTCAGAGATAACTTTATAACAAGAAAATATTGAATTTGCATGGCTTATGAAACCTTATTCATGTACATATGGTAATATAAGATGATGTTAAGTGAAATGGAACCCAAGATAGGGACATAAGTTGCTTTTTCGTTCATGCTATTTTTTTAAAAGTATCTAACATGTAGTATGTGAATTTTTGTTTCCCTTCTATTTTCTTCCTTCATGGTATAACCCCTGTTTTCATTATATTTATTGTCAGCGACCTGCATCTTGCATATACATTTTCCTAATGTGGGGAGGGGAAGGGAAATAACAAAATGCTTAAACAAGTATACAGTATGACCTATTGTATCAATGAGTTGTACAAGGCACTATGTAGAAAATTAGCTTTACAACTTGAGGAGGGGAGAAGGGAGTTGTGTTTGTGGGGAGGAAAAGGATTGTAGGAGAAAAAAAAAAGAGGAGGTAACAATGCTTGATAGATAATGTACTCATTAACTTTCTTATGTAACTCTAACCCTTCTTTAAACCATTTTTACAATAAAAAACATGAAAAAAAAATCCTGGACTACTTTAAGTTCAAATTTCCTAAGTGCTCTGTAATTAAGACCAATTTTATGTGGGAAGAATGTTCTCAGAAATATTTTTTGTGAGTGTTTGTTTTGTGCATTATTTCCCAAGTGTACATAAGTTAGAAGTAGGAAAAACAATAGGAATAATAAGAGAAAAAGAAGTTTTGTGCTTAAGTATAATGGTTCAATACACTATAGAAGACTCTTTCAATAAGATAACTTTGAAACAATAAAATCCAAGGCCAGTATGTAGATCTATGGGAGTGATATAGGGAAAGCATTACTACTAAGTGGAACATGGACGATGAGGCCACTCTTGTCTTCTACTAGGTCTAAATCATGGTAGCTAATCATGCAAATTTGTAAAAAGTAGAACAGAAGAGCAATTCTGGTTCCAAAACTAGTCAGATATAAGAGCATGGACTTAACTGGAAAAAAAGGCCATATTGAGAGAGCAGGAAATATAGTAGCAATGAACTGGTGGATAAGATCACGTTTCTTTTTCTTTTTTAGTTTTTTTTTTTTTTTTTGATGGTTGTGGGTCTTGAACTCTGGGACTGGGCGATGTCTCTCCCCTCTTCAGCTCAAGGCTAGAGCTCTACCATTTGAGCCACAGTGCCAATTCAAGTTTTCTGGTGGTTAATTGGAGATAAGTGCCTCAGAAAACTTTCATACTGGTGCTTGATCTGAACTGCAATCCTCAGATCTCAACCTCCTGAGTAACTAGGGTTAGGTTTGAGCCACCAGTACCAGGCTTAAGATCACATTTCTAGCAGTATACACTCAGGATATGTAATGTGTATATTCATCTATCTTTGTATGAAATCTTGAGTTAAAAATCTAGGCTACAAGTCAGACTTTACATTCACAAAAATGTTTGTAGTTTAAAACCATACTCCTGAAAAAATAAAAACTAAGAATGTAAAACAGTCTGGAAAGTTAAGTTTGCATCCAGCTTCGGCAGAACAGTCTTTGCAACACTGCCTATAATTAACCAGCCAAAAACTGCATTGGATGAATGGCTCAAGTGATGGGATACTAGTTATGAGCAACAGTGCTGAATAATAGCCTGAGGTTTCTGCATACATACATACAAACATTTACACACGCACAGAAGCACTTATATGTGCAAACACACATATGAAACAACTCTCACAATGTGTAGAAAAGTTAGAAAATAATAGATAATATGTCCTGTGTAAGACTAGAATCAATTGATAATTTTTAATATTAGAAAGTCGTCACGTGAACTTTCCCCCCAAAAGCTTGAGACTATTACATAGGTAGTGACCAGAGATAGTAAAAGAGCCAAGTAATAATTATTAAAGGGATCGGTTCCATGGAAGAATGAATCAGAGACCCCTGCAGGTGCATCTGAAAATGTTCATATCCTGTGTCAAATGTTAGAACATCTTTGAAAATTGTACAGAAACAGTTTGAGCAGTCAGTCTAGTGGATAAGATCATCAGAGAAGTTCAGAATTACTAGTATGTTTCTCGATTAAATAAACCAACAAACTATGGCAGGGCAATGCGATACAAGTCTGGAATTCTAGCACTCTAATACAGGAGATTAGAGAGTGGATAAAATAGTAATATCTTTCCTGGACTAGGTAGTATAATTTTGCCTCAGTAAAACAAATGAAAGGACAAGAAAGGAATTCACAGTTGGAAGTTTGGGCTAATTTTGTCATTACTTTTTGAGAAGTCAAGTTTCCTGTTGAAATGTAACTCATATATCATTCTCAGTCATGTTTTGAATGCTCTCTTCATTACAAAATACTTCTAGATGCAAAATAGTTCATGATTCTGAACCAAAAATTTGAAAAATTTAGCATCATTATGTTGGATTCCAAAGAAATAATGAAGGATTACAAAAGCTTAAGCCTGGAGAAACAGCAAAGTTATCTAATGTAGGACTTTGTAGACCCTACTAAATTAGAATTTAGATTTAAAATAAATATCTATTTCTTGTAATTTCATATTCTACAGGATACTATAAAATACTTTTTAATTAGAAGTTTTAATTTACAAATTCACAAATGATTCTGGCATTCTATTTGTCTAGAATATTCTTTCAAGAGAGTTGTAATTAGGACTTAGTTAATAGATAATTCCAAAAGTTCATGTATAACATGATAATGTGAATAATCTAGAAAGAGTTGACAATAAATGGATGCTATTAATTTATAAATTTAGTAAAAGAGCAATATTTGAGACTTCGGTGTAACATGGTATGAAGAGAGTTATTGTTTGAAATCTTTTTTCTTCTACCTGTACATAACAAAGGAAGAAATTTCCTTAATTGTATACCTCTGTATACAATGAGAAAAATGCTAGGTTTGGGGTTTGTTTTCATTTTGTTTTTGTTGTTTTGTGTGTCCTAGGGCTTCACGACTGGGCCTGGGCACTTTTCCTGAGCCTGTTTTTTGCTCAAGGATACTGCTCTAACACTTGAACCTCAGTGTTACTTGTGTCTGGCTTTTCCTGAGCAGTTTATTGGAGATAAGAATCTAAGGAACCTTCCTGCCTGGGTGGGCTTTGAACCATAATATACAGATCTTTGCCTCCTGAGTATCAATGTAGATGAAAATATATGTATAAATAATATTTTCAAGTTTTCTGATCTTAAGATCACCACTTGAGGGAAAATGATGCAGCAAAGTTTAGTGTAGTGTTCTTTCAACAATAGAAAGGGCATAACATTAGCAGAAGTGTAGAATTTTTTCACAATACTGATAAGCTAGTCATGCTGTGAATTTAGGGAATTTTAAGGTGCACCTTACAAGGTGGAAACTGTTGGGTTAGAATGACTTTACTGCATAAAATGTTGGGATTGATTGTCATTGAAATAATAGCTTACTATGATAAACAAATGTTCACTCTAGAGGAATTAATTATTATAGATACTTCATAGTTTTATCTGCTACCAGAATGTGGCTAGTTTCTCTGTTGACCTTTAAATATGTAATGCCCCATTGGAAACTGCATCTATTGCAGAATTAAATAAAATGCATACAGGCACTGTTTTAAATGTCTCTGGTATGGCATGCTCAGAATTTGAAAATGAGTTGTTAGTCGAACACATACATTCTGTCCTCTTAACAAATATTCAGTTTTAAAAATTAGGAGTTTCCAGAGAATTGAACTATTTTCTATTTAGTATGAGACAATACTAAAATAATGCTTTTTAAAAAAATAATGGCAAGTATATTCTGAAAATTTTTATAGTTTGATAGCATTCAAGTTGATGATCCTCTGACAAAGACAGGGGAAATTAATTCAAATTAAAAGCCAAATATTGTTCATTAAAAAAAATTTAATACACATAGAATATCATTTACTATAGAAATACTGTGAAATTATATTTTATGTAGCTTATTTTTAAATTTAATTTTATTGTCAAGGTGATATATAGAAGGGGTTGCAGTAATTGTAAGCTAGTGAATATCTAACAAGTCGAACTTTTTATGCCCTCCCTCATTTTTCTCACACTTTTACTTCATCCCAATACGCCTCACAAGTTGTAATGTGAATATCCTACATCTTTTCTTGTGAGTATTGCTATTGCATTGGTTTTCCCTTTGTCCTTTGTCTCGCCATTTGGTTGTTCCTCTACCTTTGCCAAATTAAGATAAATGTGTATATAATACACAGGATACTGAAATCAAATACAGCATGGAATAAACCATAGGGGAAAACACAAAAGAAAAAATAAATAATGTGGTGATTGAAGGTGTTTAATGAGAAATCAAAATGTATAAGTAGTCCTTTGCTACAAGTTAAATCTCACTTTTTCTTTTTGGAGAATATAATGATCAAAGTAATATTTGAGAATCAGCAAGCAATTGTTCAGAATCATGCTTCCAGTGCAAGTGGATCAACAGTAAGTAATTCTCAATACCATTTTCCACAAAGTTTTGTCACAGATACAATCGGCCTGCCTTCTCTTGCTGCATTCCTAGCCTGGACCTATTCCTTCATTGTACATGAAAAGTGTGATTCAATTGATTTCATTCATATCTGTTCCTAGAATTATCAAGGATTTAGATTCTTGTCTGCAATATGATTAAACCTACGTCTCTTCATATAGGCTGCTAAAAATGTATTTACCCAATTCAAGTAAATACATAAATTCTATTTCCATCTTTTTTAAACCATAAAATTCTTCCTCCTCTATAAATTGATCAGAGGCATGCATTTGTGGCTATCTGGGTCATTGCACATCTGTCTCTCTTCCTCTCTCTTTAATATTTCTCATAGATAATAGGATTGCTCTATAATTATCATAATTCATTTTGCTTTTATATTTTTGGCTGCATCATTTTACTTTCTGCTCTGCCATTTCCCAAATCATTTATATAGAAGGCATTATTTCATCTTTTCTCATTCCTAGAATAAGCTGCACATGAAGACACCACTGGTCCTTATTTTCAGTCTGTATCTTTGAATACGGAGGAAAATCTTTCCTCCGCTCTCCACCAATTCCCTACTCTCCAGTTAGAATAATTTTGAATAGTAAAAATGGAAAAAGGGAAAATAAATCATGGTGAAAACACAGATGCAGAAAATTCACCGGATTTTTCTGAACAGTTCAACTAACCTGATCTATTAGGGAAATACATGGACACCTCATTCCCATCGTCACTCAAAGTCTCAGGTTAGGCAATTCTAATGAAGACGAGGAACATGATGAAAAAGTGAGGAATGGTATCAATTGCAAGAAAAATGGAGAAGGATCCATGCAAATTTCTTCTTTGGGCTGCTGAAAATAATCAGGTTATTACACTGCAGAGACTACTTTCCAAAAAGGCCACTCATGTGAATACTAGGGATGACGATGATTATACCCATATTTATCAGGAAGCATACAGTGGACACTTAGACACTGTCCGTGAGTTGGTGACTCAAGCGGCAGATATTCATGCAATAACTGTAGATGGCTGAACAACCCTGCGCAGTTCTTATATGTGGAATAATATTAGAGAGGCTTTTTTCTTACTTCATCATGATGCAGATACCAATGACCCCCTTGCATCTTGCTGCTGGGAATAGAGATAGCAAAGACATGTTCGATCTGCTTCTGTTGAACCATTATGTCTGAAGATCAACTTGGAAGAAACTGTATTTGATATTACCAAAAGGATAAGTATGTATCACTACCTCTTTGAAGTTTTGGAAGGCTGTACAAATTGCTCTCCTAAGTCATAATGGTTTGGTTAAGTTTCTTAAATTTCAAAAATGCCATTGCATTCTTTGTTTCCATACAAAGTATTTTCACAATCCAAATAAAAATAAAAGCTTACTATAACATTTCATAGATTCCATGGAAGTCTTCCAAGTGAATTGCCTGACTTTGATGTCAAAATGTATTCAAGAGTTAGTTGTATACATCTATAATGATTTCTGGAGAGTTTGTGCTTTTTTATTGTAATTAAGTGGTTACATAATTTCCCTAATTTCACAGTATTGTGGGATAGTGATGCTCAATTAAAGTCACAAAAACATTCTAACATTTCTGGAGCAAATTGTCTATCACAGTCTATAACATTTATGAGTTCTATGAGCTTTGCGATACAGTTATTACTTCCACATTGGTTGGTATGTACATTTCTTTTGTTTTGCATAACATCAGCTGTTCCCTTTTTCCCACTTGTTTTCTCCCTCCCATCCCTGCCATTTACTTGCTTAGTTCATTTTGGTAAATGTCCAGTGCAGCTCACGGGTTTTTCCCTGATTCCCTCTACTTCTATGTCATCTTCCTGGTTCCCCTCCATTGTACACATATATACCATACATGTGATCAGCAGCATGGGGTTATTTAGTAGGGATTCGACCAGATGAGTGGAAGTCCTTTGTTTCTTAAGTCCTATTAATTTTGTTGTATTGCCTAACATTTTGGTTTTAACATCCACTTATCAGGGAGAACATGTACTGTTTGTCTCTTTGCTCTTGTCTTTCCTTGCTCAACATGATCACCTTCTAGCTCCATCCATTTCCCTGCAAATGCCATTATTTTATCATTTCTAATGGCTGCATAATATTGCATTGTGTATAGATGCCACAATTTTGGGATCCATTCATCTGTGGTGGGACATCTGGGTTGTTTCCATATCCTGGCTATTACAAACAGTGTGGCAATAAACATGGAGGTGCATGTGTCCCTGTATACTGGTTCCTGTTGTTCAGGATGGATGCCTAGAAGTGGTATGACTTGGTCATAAGGGAGGTCAATATTTAGCTTTCTTAGGACCCTCCAGACTGTTTTCCAAACTGGTTGTATAAGTGTACATTCCCACCAGCAGTGTAGTAGGGTTCCTCTTTCTCCGCATCCCCTCCAGCGTTTGTCATTGGCTGACTTGAGGATGTGGGACATTCTGACTGGGGTAAGGTGGTATCTAATGATTGTCTTTATTTACATTTCTTTCACAACCAGGGATGGTGAACATTTCCTAATGTGTTTCTTTGACATTCTTATCTCTTCTTCTGAGAAGTCTCTCTTTAGTTCCCTTGCCCATTTAGTAATTGGTTTGTTAGGTTTTTGAGGTCCTAGTTTCTTGAGTTCCCTGTACATACTGGATATTAACCCCTTTTCAGATATAGTGCTGGTAAATATTTTTTTCCCAATTAATTGATTGTCTTTCTAGCTTGGTTGCGATAGCTTTAGCTTTGCAGAAGCTTTTTATTTTAAGGTAGTCCCATTTGTCATGTCTCACTCCAATTTGTTGTGACCCTGGGACTCTGTTCAGGAAATTCTTTCCTGGACCTATAAGTTCAAGTGTCTCTCCTACTCTGCCTGCAGAGGTTTCAGAGATTCAGGTTTAATGTTAAAGTCTTTAATCGATTTTGAGTTGATGTTGGTGTATGGTGATATGCTGGAGTCCACTTTTATTATTCTGCATGTGGCTGCCCAGTTGTCCCAGCACCAGTGGTTGAAGAGGCTGTGTTTCTTCCATTGTCTGTCTTTGGTTCATTTGTCAAATATCAGCTAACTGTAGGCATGTGGATTTATTTCTAGATCTTCTATTCTATTCTATTGGTCTTTGGGTCTGTTTTGGTGCCAGTACCATGCTGTCTTTGTTATTATGGCTCTATGGTAGAGTTTGAAGTACGGCATGGATATCCCTCCCATGTTGTCTTTATTCACTAGAATTGTTTTGGCTATTCTAGGTATTTTGTGGTTCCATATGAATTTTTGGACTGTTTTCTGTATTTCAGAGATGTACATCATTGGGATTTTAATAGGAATTGCATTGAATTTGTATATTAATTTGGGCAGTATTGCCATTTTCACTATATTGTCTGCCTATCCAAGAGCATGGGAGGTCGTTCCATTTCCTAGTGTCTTCTGTAATTTTTTCTTTAACTTTTTATAGTTTTCATTAAATAGTTCTTTTACATCTTTGGTTAGGTTAATTCCTAAATATTTTATTTTGTGGGAGGTTATTGTGAATGGGGTTGCTTCCCTTATTTCCCTCTCTGCTTGTACATTGTCAGTGTACAGGAAGGCAACTGATTTTATTGGATTGATTTTTGTATCCTGCCACTTTGCCAAAGTGATTTTTGATTTCTAAGAGTTTGGGGATGGAGTTTTTGGGATCATGAAGGTATAGTATCATGACTTCTGCAAAAAGGCATAGTTTAATTTCTTCTTTCCCTATGCAGATCCTTTTAATGTATCCCTTCCACTCCTCAAATTTACATATATATATATATATATATATATATATATATATATATATATATATATATATATATATATATAAGATACAGAACACTAGAATCAAATACAGTGAAAACAGGTGTTTACCATGGGGGAATAACGTACAAAAGAATCACATAGTGCATTATAAGCATATTAAAAACAAAAGAAAGAGAGGAAAAACCGCTTGTGTCTCTGACTTGGGGTACATTTCACTTAACATCATCTTGCATGTTCAAATGTACCTAGCCTTTGATCTTCTCTGCTTGTCCTAGACATGTACTAATCCTTGTAAACAAAGTTAAAACAAGGTAAACTATGGGACCTATGTTTCTTTGGGTCTGACTTACTTCACTCAATATAATTTTTACCAAGTCTTTCCATTTCCTAACAAATGGGGCAGTGTCATTCTTTCTGATGCAATCCTAGAATTCCAGTGTGTGTGTGTGTGTGTGTGTGTGTGTGTGTGTACCGCATTTTTTTGAACCATTCATCTACAGAGGGGCATTGGTGTTGTTTCCATATCATAGCTATGGTGAATAATACTGCACTAAACATGGTTGTGCTGGTAGTTTTGTGATCATTTGGGTACGTGCGCAAAAGTGGGGTTACTGGGTCATTGGGGAGCTCTAGGTGGAGTCTTTTGAAGAAATTGCATTATGCTTTCCAAAGTGGTTAAACAAGTTTACACTCCTACAATTAATGCAGTAGGGTTCCCTTTTAGCCACATCCCTACCAGCATCTGTCATCATTTCATTTCTTGATTATAGCCATTCTAACTGGAGTAAGGTGTAATCTCAATGTTTTGATTTGCATTTCATTTAGGACTAGAAAAATTGAGCATTTCTTCATTTGTCTAATGGACATTTTTTATTTCCTCTTCAAAGAAGTCGCTCTTTAAGTCTTCAGCCCACTTATTTATTCGGCAGTTGTTCCTTTGAGGATTTGTTGTTGTGGGATTTATGATTTTGAGTCCTAAGTATATTTTAGATATAAGACTTTGTCTGTTTTATGACTCATGAAGAACTTCTCCCAGTAAGTGGGCTTTCAATTGATCTTACTATCTATGAGCTTTACCTTGCAATCCCATTTCTACAACCTTTTTGTGATTTGTTGTTTCTGGTTCTCTATTAAGAACATTTTGGCCTGTGCTAAAGAGCCCTAGTTTCTCTTATCCTTCATGTAATGTTTTCACAGTGTCTGCTTTTATTTTGAGGTCTTTGATCCATTTTGACTTGATTCTCATGCAGGGTGATACACACACACACACACACACACACACACACACACACACACACACACACACATATGGCTAGCTTTAGTTTTTATTCAGGTGTTTAACCAATTTTAACAGCACCATTTACTGAAAAGGCTGTCTTCCTTCCATTCTATTTTTTTTAGCTCCCTTGTCAAAGATTAGGTGGCTATAGGTCAGTGGGTTTATTTCTGAGTCTTCAGTCCTATTCCATTGGTCCTCAGTACTGTCCTTGTGCCAGTATCAAGCTGTTTTTATTACTATGGCTTTTTACTATAGTTTGAAATTTGGAACTGATATTACTCCAGTGCTGTTTTTTCTGCTAAGAATAGACAAACCTACAGCCAGCATTGTACTTATTGGTGAAAAGTTAAAGCCATTTCTTATTAATTCAGGGAAGAGATAAGGATGTCCGCTCTCTCCACTCCTCTTCAACTTAATATTAGAATGCTAGCTGGGACAATAAGACAAGATGGAAAATTAAAGGGAATCCAAATAGGGAAAGATGAAGTAAAACATACAAGATGATCAATGGAGTAGAATTGAAAACCCAGAAATGAACCTATAGTCCCATAGCCATCTAATTTTCGATAGGGGGGCTAAAAATATACAATGGAAAATGAGAGCATCTTCAGTAAATGGTACTGGCAAAATTCGTTAAGTACTTGTAGAAAACTAAACCTAGATCCTTATTTATTACCCTTTCAGAATCAACTCCAAATGGCTTAAAGTCTTCAGAGTCAAATCAGACACTCTGAAAATATTACAGGATGGAATAGGTGCAACCCTAGATCTCCTTGGCACAGGCCTTAATTTTCTTAATAGAGTCCCAGAAACACAAAAAAGAATCAAAAAATGTTTGGACAAATGGGATTGCATGCAATTGCAGAGGTTCTGACTGGCAAAGGACATAGCTAGCAAGATGACTAGAAAGCCCACGGATTGGGAGAAGATCTTCACTAGCCATAAAACGGACAAGGGTCTCATACATAAAATATACCTGGAACTCAAAAAATTAAATACCCCAACAACAAATCTTCAAAGAATTAACTGCCCAATAAATAAATGTGCTAAAGACTTAAAGAGAATTTCTCTGAAGATGAAAGAAGGATGGTCAATAAACACATGAAGAAATGCTCGAACTCTCTGGCCATGAAAGAAATGCAAATCAAAACAGCATTGAAATACCACCTAACCCCAGTTAGAATGGCTATAATCAAGTACTCTAATAACAGATGCTGGAGGGGATGTGGACAGGAGAGAACCTTACTGCATTGTTGGTGGCAGTGTAAACTTGTTCAACCACTTTGGAAAGCAATATGGAGGTTCCTCAAAAGACTCCACATAGAACTCCCCTATGACCCTCCAATCCCACTTTTTGGCATTTACCCAAATGTTCACAAACAAGACCACACTAAAGCTTCCAGAAAGACAATGTTTATTGAATCATTATTTACCATAGCTAAGATATGGAACCAACCCACATGACCCTCAGTAGATGAATTGATCTAGAAAATGTGTTATATATACACAATGGAATTCTATGCCTCCTGAGAAAGAATGACATTGCCCCATTTGTTAGGAAATGGAAAGACTTGGAAAAAAATTATATTAAGTGAAGTAAGCCAGGCCCAAAGAAACATAGGTCCCACGGTCTCCCTTATTTACAGTAACTAGCATATGTCTGAGTCAAGCAGAATAGGACAGATAAGTTGATGTTAGGGAAATGAACCCTAAGATATCTATTCAAATGTTTTTTTTTTCTTTCATGGGATTGTTTCTAAATTTCTTTGTTGCTTTGTATGTGCCTCCTCCATGGTATAACCCCTGCTTTCACTGTATTTGATGTTGGTAAAATTTGTGGAAGGGAAGGGAAAAAAACCAATCATTTAAATAGGGATACGGTTGGACCCATTGCAACAATGAGATGTTCAAGTCGTTATATCGAAAACGAACTTTACTACTTTGGTGGTGGGGAGGAGGATTGGGTGGGGGCATGGAGGGAGGATGGGAAAGGGAAACAAAGTAGGAGGCTACAATGCTTCAGACGAAACGTACTCATTATCTTCCCAGGTAATTTTAATCCCTTTGTACAATTTTTCACAATAAAAAATAATGAATTTAAAAATAGAAAAAAAGAAGAAAAAACATGAAAATGACATGATCTTTTATTTAATGGACCCCATGGACTCCACTCCCAAGTTATGTGAGCTGATCAGAAACTTTGGCCAACTAGAAGAATACAATTTTGTCTCAATAAAACCAAACAAGAAAGGAATAAAAAATAAACAAGAAAGGAATACACAGTTGGAAATTTGTGCTAATTTTGTGATTATGCTTTGAGAAGTCAAGTTTCCTATTGAAATGCAACTCATATATAATGCTCAGTTTTGTTTTAAATTTTGTCTTAATTACAGAACATTTCTAGATGCAAAACAGCTCATGATTCCCAACCAAAAATTTGAAAAATTAAGTATCATTCTGTTAGAATCCCAAGAAATTATGAAGGATTACAAAACTTTAAGCCTGATGAAATAGGAAAGTTCGTTTAATGTAGGACTTTGTAGACCTGGCTAAATTAGAATTTAGATGTAAAATAGATATTTTATGTTTGTAATTTAATATTCTACAGGATACTACAAAATTCTTTTCAAGTAAAAGATTTAATTTACAAATTCATTAATGATTCTGGCATTCTAATTGACTAGAATATTCTTTCAAATAAGGTATAATAAGAACTTCGTTAATAGATAATTCCAACAGTTCATGTGTAAGATGATAATGTGAATAATCTAGGCAAATTGTCAACAAATTGATGACATTAATTTACAAATATAGAAAAGGAGCAATCTTTTGAGATTTTGGTGTAACTCGGTATGAAAAGTGTAATTGTGTGATTTTTTTTTCTATCTGTACGTAACACAGGAAGAAATTTCCTTAATTATATACCTCTATACAATGAGAAAAATGCTAGGTTTGAGGTTTGTTTTCATTTTGTTTTTGTTGCTTGGTTTGTAGTAGGGCTTAACCTCTGGGAATAGGCACTGTCCCTGAGCCTGTTTTTGCTAAAGGGTGCTGCTCTACCACTTGAACCTCAGTGCCACTTGGGTCTGGCTTTTCCTTATGAATTTATTGGAGATAAGAATCTAAGGAACTTTCCTGCCTGGGTGGACTTTCAACCATAATCTTCAAATCTTAATATTAAGATATACAGATCTCCTGAGTATCTATGATAGATAATATATATAATAAAATAAATAAAAAATAAAATTAAAAATAAATAATATTTGCAAGTGTTCTGATCTCAAGAATACCACTGCAGGGAAAATGATGTAGCAAAGTTCAGTGTAGTATTTTTTTCCAAAATAGGAAGGGCATCACATTAGCAGAAGTGTAGTATTTTTTCACAATAGCGATAAAGTAGTCATGATGTGAATTTATGGAATTTTGAGGTGCACCTTACTAGTTGGAAATTGTTGGGCTACGATGACTTTACAGGATAAAAACTTGGGATTGATTGTCCTAGAAATAATAGCTTACTCTGATGAACAAATGTTTACTTTCAAGGAATTAATTATTATAGATACTTCATATTTTTATCCTCTACCAGAACGTGTCTATTTTTTTCTGTTGACTTTTAAATATGTAATGCCTAATTGGAACCTGCATCTATTGCTGAATTAATTAAAATCAAACAGGAACTGTTTTGAATGTCTCTGGTATGGCATGTTCAGAATTTGAAAATGAGTAGTTAGTAGTCATAGGGATGTTGAGGAACAGATATATTCTGTCCTCTTAAAAATTAGTCAGTTTTCAAAGTTAGGCGTTTCCATAGAATTGAACTGTTTTCTGATTTAGTATGAGACAATACTAAAATAATGTTTTTTTCAAAATAATGGCAAGTATATTCTGAAAAAATTGTGTAGTTTGATAACATTTCAGTTGATGTCCCTCTGATAAAGAAAGAGGTAATTCAAATTAGCAGGCAAAATATTCATTTTTAAAAGGTAATACACATAGAATAATATTTACTATACCAATACAGTGAAATTATATTTTATGCAGCTCATTTTTAACTTAATTTTATTTTCAAGGTGATATATAGAAGGGTTGCAATAATTGTAAGCTAGTGGATACATAACATGACAAAGTTTTTATGCCCTCCCTCATTTTTCTCACACTTTTCCTTCACCCCAATACTCCTCACAAGTTGTAATGTAAATTTCTAATGTTATCTTGTGAGTATTGCTATTGCATTGGTTTGCCTTTTGTCCTTTGTCTCACCATTTTATTGTTCCGCTTCCCTTGCCAAATGAAGATAAATGTATATACAATACACGGGATACTGAAATCAAATACAACAGTGGACAAACCATAGAGGAAAACACAAAAGAAAAAAAAGAAATCACATCGTACATTAAAAACAACAACCACAAAGAAAAACCTCTCCTTCCATACCTAAGAGTTTATTTTGCTCACCTCATTTTATGTGGTCATTTATACATAGCTATTGAGCCATTCTGCTCATCTGCTAGGACTATCCTAGATATTTCCTAGTTATTACAAATGAGGGAAATCATGGAATCTGTTTCTTTGTGTCTTGCTTATTTTTCTTAGTAAGATTTTTCCAAGTCTTTCCGTTTCCTTATGAATTGGAAGCATAGAATTCCTCTGTACATATATAAACAACATTTTGTCAATTCGTTCCATCTACTGAGTGGTATATTGGTTTAAAACATGATTGCATGTAAGTATCAATTAAGGCCATGCAAAAATGGCAGATGCCAACTCACCAGATATACTAATATCATGATTTCCAAGGAAGATAGTATTTTATGGTTGTACAAGTGTTGGGATATCTGGATGAGTCTAAAGTATATCTTGCACTGTATTAGGCAGGAAGATATCCAATATCATATAGGATAAAAATGGTAGTGACAAAATATTTCCCTTGAGAAATATATAGGAGGCTGCCAGAAATATGAAGTAGTTGAGATAATTTTGAAGAATTTAGAAATGCAAGCTCAATTATGTCTCTTTAAATAATAATTATGAAAGTAGAGGGGCAAAAAAAGGGTAAGAGAAGAAAATAACTGACAGCAGATAATTGTCCCAAGTTAAAGTATAAAAAGACATAATCTATAACTTCCAAGTTAAAGAGACACCAATATGATATTATCCCACTTAGTTTAGGTTCATGCAAAATATTTACTTGGCTTTTTCCTACTTAAATGCTCCCACAATAACAAAGAATTGAAGCCAGGAGCCAGTGGCTCATGCCTGTAATCCTAGCTACTCAAGAGGCTGAGATCTGAGGATCGTGGTTTAAAGCCAGCCCAGGCAGGAAAGACCGTGAGACTCTTATCTCCAATAAATCACCAGAAAACTGGAAGTTTTGCTGTTGCTCAAGCGGTAGAGTGCTCACCTTGAGCTGAAGAGTACATGGACAGCGCCCATGCCCAGAGTTCAATCCCCATGAGCGACATACAAACAAACAAACAAAGGATTGAGGTAGTAGTCTAAGATCATTCTTTAAATCTAGAGAGGCAATAGTGCCAATACAACCATTTAAGATTCTGTTTTTATTTCATAAAGTCATAGCATCCTTTTCAAAATCTGTGGACCATACAACTAAGAATTTATTTTTGACAAATCTGTTACCTTCTTCTATGTGTCTGTTCTTATAGTAGAACTATGTTGTCTTCACTACTAAACATGGTAATACTATTCAAAGCTAGTATGGAGGCACAAGTTACACCATTTTACAAGATTTCTCTGACTGACCTGTATTCCTTGAATTTACATAAGAGATTATTGAGCAGATGGACCAATATTCTACAGAGATATCTAAATATTTCATAGTCATTCATATTTCACACCTTGTAAAAATACAAACCCCTGATATTATATATACAAAATGTCTTTAGAGACTGCTCAATGCAACTAAAATTAATTTAGGAATGAGTTAAGATTTAGATAACAGTACAGCATAATATAGCTCAACGATAATGACTTGAGCTGTTCTGCAGAAGAGAGTGAGTGGGGGAAGAATGGTGGACCACATAGGAGCTGTATGTCATTGGTATTGTTTCAAAAAACATAAAGACTTCAGAGAAGAGAAGGAGAAAAATAAACTGTCCTGAATCTAGTTTCTTTTTAATCCACTTGATAGTTTTGACTGAAAGTCAGATAACAAAGGAAAAATAAAATAGAAAATAAAGCATTGTATAGAGCTGTTACAATATAAAGAAGTAGTAATAGGAATATAATTAATTTCCAAAGAAATAAGAGAAAGAATAACACTAACAATTGCTAACGTGGATAGAAGATGGATCACATTTTATCATATATAATTTTTATTTTATTTTATTTTATTTGTGAACATACTGTACAGAGGGGTTACAATTACATGGGCAGGATAATGCGTACATTTCTTACCAAGCATTGCAGCCTCCTCCATTGTTTACCCTTCACATACCTTCCCAACCCCCCCCCCCTCCAATCCCAATCCTTTTCTTCCCCCGCCCCCCCCCCCGGAACCGACGTTGTAAAGCTCGTTTTGGACAGGACAACTTGTACTTCTCATTGATGCAATAGGTCCACCTGTATCCTTAAACGACTTGTTTTTCCCCCATCTCCTCTACAAGTTATGCTGACATCAAATATAGTGAAAGCAGGGGTTAAACTGTGGGGGAGGGACCCACAAAGCAACAAAGAAATAATCTTATAAATGCGTTAGAAACACATGCATGAAAGAAAAAAACATTAAAATATATATCTAAGGGTTCATTTTCCTAACGTCACATTATCTGACCTTTTCTGCTTGACTCATACATATACTAGATATTACAAATAAGGGAAACCATGGGGCCTATGTTTCTTTGGGCCTAGCTTACCTCACTTAATGTAATTTTTTCCAAGTTTTTTCCATTTCCTAACAAATGGGGCAATGTCATTCTTTCTGATGGAGGCATAGAATTCCATTGTGTATATATATACCACATTTTCTTGATCCATTCATCTACTGAGGGGCATGTGGTTTGGTTCCATATCTTAACTATGGTAAATAATGCTGCAATAAACATAGTTGTGCTGGTAGCTTTAGTGTGGTCTTGTTTGTAAACATTTGGGTAAATGCCCAATAGTGGGATTGCTGGGTCATAGGGGAGTTCTATGTGGAGTCTTTTGAGGAACCTCCATACTGCATTCTAAAATGGTTGAACAAGTTTACATTCCCACCAACAATGAAGTAAGTTTCCCTTCTGTCCACTTCCCCTCCAGCATCTGTTGTTGTTAGAGTTCTTGATTTTTGCCATTCTAACTGGAGTGAGGTGGTATCTTAATGTTGTTTTGATTTGCATTTCTTTTATGGCTAGGGATGTTGAGCATTTCTTCATGTGTCTATTGGCCATTCTTCTTTCTTCTTCAGAGAAGTTTCTTTCTCCCACTTATTTATTGGGCAGTTGTTTCTTTGAAGATTTGTTGTTGGGGGATTTAATTTTTGAGTTCCAAGTATATTTTAGATATGAGACCCTTGTCCGTTGTATGGCTAGTAAAGATCTTCTCCCAATCCGTGGGCTTTCTATTGATCTTGCTAGCTATGTCATTTGCCCTGCAGAAGCTCTGCAACTTCATGCAATCCCATTTGTCCAACCTTTCTTTGATTTGTTGTGTTTCCGGGTCTCTATTCAGAAAATTTCGGCCTGAGTCAAGGAGACCTAGGGTGTCTCCTATTACATCCTGTAATGTTTTCAGAGTGTCTGCTTTGACTTCGAGGTCTTTAATCCATTTGGAGTTGATTCTGGTGCACGGTGATATATAGGGATCTAGCTTTAGTTTTCTACAACTAGTTAACCAATTTTGCCAGCAACATTTACTGAAGAGGCTGTCTTTCTTCCATTCTATTGTTTTAGCTCCCTTATCGAAGATTACATGGCTATAGGTCTGTAGGTTAATTTCTGGGTTTTCAATTCTATTCCATTGGTCCTGAGGTCTGTTCTTATGCCAATACCAAGCTGTTTTGATTACTATGACTTTATAGTATTGTTTGAGATTTGGTGTTGATATTCCTCCAGCAGTGTTCTTTCTGTTGAGGAGCGTTTTTGCTATTCGGGGTCTTTTATTGTTCCATATGAATTTTTGGATTGCCTCTTCTATTTCCTTGAAGAATGAGGGTGGAATTTTGATAGGTATTGCGTTGAATTTATAGATAGCCTTGGGAAGTATTGCCATTTTCACGATGTTAATCTTTCCAATCCAGGAGCATGGGAGGTTTTGCCATTTTTTAAGTTCTGTGTTGATTTCCTTTTTCAAGATATTAAAGTTTTCATCATAGAGTTCCTTCACTTCTTTGGTTAAGTTAATTCCTAGGTATTTTATTTTTTGTGGGGCTATTACAAATGGAGTTACTTTCCTAATTTCAGCCACACTTTTCTCATTGTTGGCATACAGAAAAGCCATTGCTTTTGGGCGGTTAATTTTATACCCTGCTACTTTGCCAAATTTTGAATCAGCTTGAGTAATTTGGGTGTGGAGTCTATGTGATTCTTTAAATACAAGATCATGTCGTCTGCAAAGAGGGAGAGTTTTATTTCTTCTTTCCCTATTTGGATCCACTTTATGTATGCATCTTGTCTTATTGCTGTAGCTAGGTATCTAATACTAGATTGAAGAGAAGTGGAGAGAGTGGACATCCGTGTCTTGTTCCTGAGTTAAGAGGAAATGGCTTCAGTTTTTCACCATTAAGTGTAATACTGGCTGTAGTTTTGTCATATACAGCCTTTATTGTATTGAGGAATGTTCCATGGATTCCTAATTTTTCCAAAACCTTCATCATAAAGGAGTGTTGGATCTTGTCGAATTCCTTTTCTGCATCTATTGAGATAACCATGTGGTTCTTATTCTTGCTCCTGTTGATGTGATGAATAATATTAATTGATTTGCGTATATTGAACCAGCTTTGCAGCCCTGAAATTAATCCTGTTTGGTTATGGTGTATGATTTTTTGGATGAATTGTTGAAGTCGTTTGGCCAAAATTTTGTTGAGGAGTTTTGCATCAATGTTCATCAATGAAATGGGTCTATAGTTCTCTTTCTTTGATGATTCTCTGCCTGGTTTTGGGATGAGGGTTATGATGGCTTCAGAGAATGTGTTCCGTAGTGAACTTTCTCTTTCAATTTCATTGAAGAGTTGGAGGAGTATTGGTGTGAAGGTCTTGTAGAATTTCGCTGTAAAACCATCTGGTCCTGGACTTTTCTTAGCTCGCATTTCTCTTATTGCTCTTTCTATTTCAATGCTTGATATGGGCCTGTTAAGCTGGTTTAACTCAGTTTAGTTTTGGAATGTCAATATTTGCTATGAAAAGGTCCATTTCTGTCAAGTTCTCAAACTTATTAGCATAAAGTTTTGAGATATATTTCCTTATAATGTTTTGAATCTTGGTTGTTTCCGTGGTGATGTTTCCATTCTCATCTCTGAGTTTATTTATTTGGGTGTGTTCTCTACTTTTTCTGATAAGATTTGCTAAGGGTCTGTCAATTTTGTTAATTTTTTCGAAGAACCAACTCTTTGTTTTGTTGATTCTTTCTATAGTTTTTTTGGATTCTAATTCATTTAATTCTGATTTAATTTTAATTATTTCTTTCCGTCTGCTGGATTATGGTTTATTTGCTGCTCTTTTTCAAGGAGGTTTAGATGTGTCAATAAGTTGTTGGTTTCAAACCTCTCCAATTTGTTGATGTAGGAGCTCAGACCTATAAACTTGCTTCTGAGTAGTGATTTTGCTGTGTCCCAGAGGAGCTGGTAATTTGTGTGTTCATTTTTGTTGAATAGCATGAACATTTGAATTTCCTTCCTAATCTCTACCATGACCCACTCTTGATTCAGCAGTGTTCAGCCTCCATGTGATAATAGACTTTCTTTGGTGGCTTTTGGTGTTGAGTTCTAATTATATTCCCTTGTGGTCAGAGAGAGTGCAAGGTATAACTTCAATGTTTCTGAATTTAGACAAGTTTGCTTTGTGGCCTAAAATGTGGTCTAATTTACAAAATGTTCCATGTGCTGCTGAGAAAAACGTGTATTCTGATGCTGCTGGGTGAAATGTTCAGTAGATATCTCTTAAATCTAGTTGATCTATGCAGCTGTTTAGATCTCCAGTTTCTCTGTTGAGTTTTTGCCGAGTTGACCTATCTAGTGGGGAAAGTGGTGTGTTAAAATCCCCAACAATTAATGTCTTTGGATTTATATGGGATTTGAGGGAAAGTAGTGTTTCTTGGATAAATTTGGGTGCTCCATTGTTTGTCGAGTAGATATTTAGAATTGTAATATCCTCCTGAAAGAGAGATCCCTTAATTAGTATGTAGCGACCTTCTTTATCTCTTCTCACGAATTTTAATTTGAAGTCTATTTAATCTGATATTAGTATTCCAACTCCCGCCTGTTTATGGGGACTGTTTGCTTGGTAGATTTTGTTCCAAACTTTAACATTGAAAATGTGTTTGTTTTTACGGGCAAGTTGTGACTCCTGCAGGCAGCAGATAGAAGGGTCTTGTTTTTTAATCCAACTAGACAGTCTATGTCGCTTAATTGGAGAGTTCACTCCGTTAACGTTAAGAAAAAGGACTGATAGGAATTTGGGAGTTCCTGCCATGTTATCCACCTTCTTGGGGGCTGCAAAAACTGGGTTTTTCCTATGGTTCTTGGAGTCTCAGTTTGTGTGCAGTTTCTTGGCCTTTATTTTGGTCTTGTTGGTTTTCTATGTGTAGGACATGTTTAAGAATCTTTTGTAGGGCTGGTTTGGTGGAGATGTATTGTTTCAATTTTTCTTTGCTATGAAAGGTTTTTATTTGGTCTTTAGTTATGAAGGAGAGTTTAGCTGGGTACAGTGTTCTTGGTTGATAGTTGTTTGTTTTTAGGGCATGGCATGCATCATTCCAGGCTCTTTTTGCTTTGATTGTCTCTGCTGAGAAATCTGAGGTGATTCTAATTGGTTTCCCTTTATAGGTGATTAATCTTTTCTCCTTGACAGCTTTAAGGATCTTTTTCTGAGTTGATCCTGTGTGGATTAAAATGTGGCGGTGGGATGTCCTATTCTGGGCTGGTCTGTTTGGAGTTCTAAATGCTTCTTGTATCTGAATACGCCTATCTTTTTGCATGTTTAGGAAGTTCTCTGCAAGGATCCTGTGAAACAAATTTCTTAGGGCATTAACTTCTGTTTTAGGTGCTTCTCTACACCCATTATCCTTAGATTAGGCCTTCTGATTGTGTCTTCCAAGTGTTGGATAGATCTATCTTATTCTTGGACTTGTCTTGGGTGGTTGTATGTCCTTTCTCTATAATATCTAGGCTATCTTCAATCCCTGAGATTCGATCTTCTGCATGGTCTAACCTGCTGTCTAGATTTTCTACTTTGTTTTTTATCTGTTTTCCTTCTAATTGGTCAGCTTTGATGGCTTCAAATTCTTTGTTGAAGCTTTGTTTTAGATCTTTTATGAACTTCTTTACTTCCTTAATTTGATGTTCAGTGTTGATTATCAGATCACTTAGTTGATAGGTTATGGTTTACTTGGACTCCCATTCCTTATGTTGGGTTCCATTCCCTTTGTGGTCTACCTTTCTTCTTTCAGCTCTTTGTTAATGGATTCCATGAATGCCTTTAGTGATCTTTGTGTATTCTCTTCCTGCTCTGTCAATTCCTGTATTACTCTTTGATTAGCTTCCTCCCGTTCATGGGATTCCTGTAGTTCTCTATGTGTGTTCTCAGCCTGTTCAGGCCATTCCTGCCTTTCTCTTTGAGTATTCTCAAGCTGCTCATGCAAATCCTGTGTCAGTTTTTGAGTAGCTTCCTCAAGCTTTTGATATTCCTGTATAAATTTTTGGATTGCCTCCTCTCTCTCCCTATCACGCTCATACAGAGTCCTTTGTATGCTTTCAATCTTTTGATTTATCATGTTTGCCAACAGTGTTCGTAGAACTATTTGGGAATTCTCCTCTGGATTATTCATTATCTTTTCTGTTCCTTGATTATCGGTATTGGGAATTGAGATACCCGATTTGCCATATTTCTTGTGTTTTTCCAGCTTATCCTGCCCATTTGAGATGAAAATAGCACCAGGTTTGTGCTAGAACACTATCTTAAGGCAAGCATCAACCCAAGTCTGAATTTGCACAGTCAATAGTCTACAGATACAATCAAGTTCAACAGATACATCTATTCAACACCAAACAACTATACGTTAATGGGCTACGAACCGCAAAGAAGAATTTGGAAGACCAGAAATTATTAGAGTTAGGGAGAGATGTGGGTAAAAAAATAGGAATAGATTGATGTGGGGAGGCTCACGGAGAGTTAACTAAGTCCTAATCTCAAAGCAGGAAATAGGTTGGGTAGGATGAAAGTAGAGAGAGAGAAAAAAAGAAGAAAGGGAACGGGAAAAGAAAAGAGACCAGAAAAAATAGAAAGGTAGAAATTAATAAAATTATGTAGAATCGATAACAATCTAGATAAGAACGTGAATTTATTGAGAGAAGGGGAGGGATATAAAGGAGATGTGAAAAACTTAAAAATAAAAATGCTTAAAATATTATATAGTTATAAAGAGGTAGTACTGCTATTAAGGAATTTAAGTCTTAGAGGTTTTGACTTGAGTAATAAATTTGTGGATTAAGTGTGTACACAATAGAGGATAGGGTCTAATATTCAACTACGGGTTTATCTGAGGATGTGCAGGACAAGAATTGTCACATAAGGAAGAACGAAAGAGAAGAGAAGGTGGAAAGGATAAGAAAGGAAGAAGAAAAAGATGAGAAGTTCAGTACAGCTAAACAAAAACCAAAAAGATAATTAAAAAAGAAAAAAAAGAGAAAGAAGACCAAAAAAGAAAGAAAAAAAAATCATAAGGGGAAAAAACAGTTTCTGGAAAACAATTTTTTTTTCAAAAAAGGCAAAGATTAAAGATTAAAAAAAAGTTTTAGAAAAGAAAAAAAAATTTATACAAGGTACCAAAAATAAAAAAGAAGACGAAGAAGAAGAGAGAAAAAAAAAAAACAACACCAAAAAAAAAAAAAAAACTTCTTTGATTTTTTTGGGAGGAGTGGGAAAAATCCTGTATCTCCCTTGTGTCCATAACCAGCCTCTTGTTGGAGTCTCTGGTCTGCTTGTGGTCCTGTGGCTTGGTTGGTTTCTTAAATCACTTTGTTCAAACAGGCAGAAAAATGCTCTGCTTTACACAGGATTTGGCGATCCTCCTCCCAGGCTAGTTCATTGGGAGGCAGATATGTTTTGAGTATCACAAAAGAGGGGGATGCAGTGATGAGGCTAGGTTCTGGGTAGAGTTGAGGCCTTTCAACAAACAGTAGCTTTTCCAGGGTTAGTTTGTGAAAACCTCACAGAGCCCAGCCTGGAGCCATTCTCAGGGTTTCTGTTTACTGAATTTCAATTGATTGTCGAGGCTGCTAGAGGGAGGGGCAGTCTCTGGCTATGATTACCCAGTGAAGAAACCCACTCCTAGGGCTGGCGCCCGAGCTGGGTGACTTTTCCATTGGTGGAGCTGAGTCTGGCAGGTCAAGCCGCCGTTAAGTTCTTGTGACCTGCTAAATGACTCATTTTATTCCAAGGCCTGAGTTGTAGCTAGCAGCTCCTCTGAGCTTTGTTGGTATCCAAGATGGAGATCACCGGTGCTGTGGTGGGGAGGGGTGGCCTTCCCTCCTCTGCTCCCTGAGAAGGAGTGAGGACGTCAGGCTACTACTCATGCCGAGTCTTAGTTCCTGGGTTGTCTCTGGTCTGCGAACTGCAGGATGAAGATGTCTGCTCCTTATCAGTTCTTGCTGGTGTTGAGTAGAATCCACTTGCCTGCTGCATCTGGCTCCTTCGTCCTGGACTCTCTGTTGCTCAGGTATGACTCCTGCGCTCACCCACCGCCAGCTGCCGCTGCCGCGGCAGCTGCTGGCAAGAGCTCAGAAGTGTCTTCTTGCCTGGGTTTCCTTCTCTGACCTAACTCTCTATCCTGTGATGGCACACTTGGTGTAATTCTCTGGCTTAGGACTGTTCACTGGAACTCTAAAACTGCTTTCTATGCGAGAGCTTACTTAGACTCCAGATTCTCCTCCACCATCTTCCCCCATCCTATCATATATAATTTTGAAAAAACATACTAGGAATGAAAATACAAAAGTCATAATTTAAAATACAATTTGTATTATAACTAGATAGTATAGCTCAGTCCTAAAACATTGGCCTAACATATGTGAAGCAATTGTGTGATCTCCCAAGCATTACAAAGTACACACAAAACTCACACACAAAAAAACCCACATAAACCCACACACACCACATACACACATTTGTTATTATCATATTAAACAGAGAAAATTATCACAAATAGTAAAAGTATTTTAATATATGAAATCATAATATTGCTCATACTATTTAAAAGTTTAGAAGAAATAAAATATTCACAAGATACTTGGATTCTTATAGATTAAGTAAATTGAAAATTAATAAATAAAAGATATGAGAACTTTGCAAACAAGTCTTAAATAATAAACATTTTGAAATATGTGTCCTTTTATTTTGACAAAAGATTGATGTTTCTGGTGTTTTAACTCAAGATTTAGAATATGATAACCAGGTGCTCTATATCTTGCTAGGGATGGCTATATCTCTAATCATTTCACTCTGGAAATTTTATGATAAAGTATCATAGTTTTTCAGTCCCTCCCGATTTACAAACCCTATTTACACTTCCGACCATAGTTAGAAAATGGAAACCACAAACCACTATGCCTAGCTCAAACATTTTTTTTTATTCAAGTACAAATATTTCCAAAAAGTGACTAGGTAATAAAGCCTTTTGCAGGCCCAGAGTACAAGCCCCACGACCGACAAAAAAAAAAAAAAAAACTATATAAAGCCTTTTTTAATAAAGTATATGCTTCTTGAAAATGCAGTATTTGTTACCTGCACAAATATCTTTAGAAATAATGAGAAAATAAATTTATTTAAATTCACCAACCATATAAAATTTAAGAAAATAATTTTTACATATTCACATGTTAACTATTTTGAAAGCAAAATATATGTCTGAATAATTTACATGTGTTAAAATTATGCAAAACTAAATTAACTAATTCTACAAGTCTGAAAAAAGAATTACCCTAAAGAAACAAAACAAAATAAGTTCAAAATTTGAAATTCAGAAAATAAAATGAAGTGTAATCTTTAGTTGACTTAAGTTACTGTAAACACTCTGTATATCAATTTTATAATAAAAAATGCAAGAACAAAGAAAGAAAAGTACCCATTTGACAATAGCGACAGGATATACCTTAGTAGTTTTTTTTTTTGAGTGTGCAAAAAAATCAAAGGAAGAGATAACAATGTTCCTTCCATAATAAATGTACACATTACCTTAATTATGTAACTGTATCCCCTCTGTACATTACCTTTACAATAAAATTATATTGATATTAAAAATAAACTAATTAATATACCAATTAAGAATTCGTAGAGAGCTAGGAATGTGGCTCAGTGTTAGAGAGCTTGCCTTGCTTGCTTGAGGCCCTGGGTTAGATTCCTCAGCATCACATAAACAGAAAAAAAAGCCGGAAGTGGTGCTCTGGCTCAAGTGGTAGAGTGCTAGCTTTGAGCTAGCCTTAAGGGACAGCACTCAGGCCCAGAGTTCAGGTTCCAGGACAGAACCCCCCCCCCAAAAAAAAAAACAATGGAATTACTAGAAGCCATTGGTTAAAACCTTTTTAGAAATTGACCCAAAGTACCCAAGTAATATAATTTGATGATACTATTTAAATACTTCAACCTCAGCCAAGAAGCCAAAAGTTTAAAAAGTGTTACAAAGTAAAGTAATAAATCAGAATATGTTACTATTAATAATAATCATAAGATGAATTTATAGTGGTAGTCAAATATGTAAGAAATGAGGCAATTTGCCATTCGTTTGCACTGAATAAGTGAGAAAGAATTTTCTAGGTCTTTTAAAATATATAAAAACTTTAATGAAGAAACTATTGTCACATCATATGATAACCAGATGAAGCTGATATTAGAACAAAGAGCAGATTATACTAAGTTTTGGATGTTAATGTCCATAAATATTTTGGTTGTGGGAAATTGTGTTCAACTTGAGGTACTGTTTTTGTTAGACTGGTGTCATATCAGTAGTAAATTTTAGGATAGGGGTTCCCTTTTCACAAAACATGCACCTGATCTGTCTTTTTAGCCTTCCCATTATCAATGGCATAAGAGTTGCACACCAACTTGTCTAGATTCCTACCTTGGCTGGCCTGGATTCTGCAGTCCTTCCAATCTTAACCTGTAGATAGTGCAGGATGGTAGAAATAACCCAATGCACCAAGCTATAGATTGAGAAGGAAGTCCATTAAAATTTTGGCCTGGGTTCTGTTCTCAAGCTTCCTCAATAGTTTAGAGTTCAGATGGGAGCCCCTGGTGCCAAGCAGTAAGAGTATTTTTTAAAGCAACTAGACATATATATAACTTAAGCATGTGAACACCTCAGGACAAGAATAAAAGAGCAGTGAAGCATAGAGGACAGGCCCAATTTTAACTAGCTTCTTAGAGGCTGAAGAAGCTTAGCTAGCTACTCTGGAGGCTGAAATATGAAGACCACTATTCAAAGCCAGTCCAATCATGAAAATAAATGCGATTATCTCCAAAAAAACAGAAGTGGAACAATGGCTCAAGTGGTAAACCACTATCCTTGGTCACAAAAGATTAGGGAGAGTTCCCAGGCACTATCAAGCCTCAGGAATGATGAATGAATGAATGAGCACTAGCACATGCGCGTGCGTGTGTACGCGTGCATGTGTACAAACACACTCTCTCTCTCTCTCACACACACACACACAAATGAGTATTTCAATGCGAAGTTCTTTTTTTAACCGTGCTGTAATCTATTTCCCTGTATTAGTTTACAAATATACAAAATCAGCTAAGCACTTATTTACATACAACTCATTATGTTTCTCTAAAGTCAACTCTCCTTTTGGAAGCAGACTTTTATTTGACCCAAATGTAAATTACTCAGGTCGATTCATCTCCCTCAATTCTGTAGAATTAGATGATTGTTTAGCTTCCTCCAAGCAATATAATTTTGTGAAATCCTGCATCAAGCAACGTATTTCTTTCACTAGAAGGGAATCCTCTGTCAAACAATTAATAATAGGTTTTTTTTCTCCTTGCTAGCATCTGTAGTTTTATTATCTTCATATATTTCATGATCTGTCTGTGTATGGCAAAGACTGCTGTGAAAATGAAAAGACCCTTCGCAGCACTTATCATTTATATACAATTCATAGATATGAAGGTGTTTAAATATCATTGAAATTGCTTTGGAATAAATTATGTTCACATTGACTATCGTAAAAAATAAGAATTGGTTTCTCAGCACTTTAGGTAAGAACTTTATTGAAAGAAATAAAAGTAAAAGTAGGAACAACTCAACACATACATTCAAATGAAACAAAACAACCCAAGAAAACAAATTAATTCAGTACTCATGAACCTGCAGGAAATACAAAGACTTAAAAATCATCAGCTATTACAAGCTTATGAAAATCCTGACTACATGGGAATCTACTCTTGTGAGGATACAGGTTAAAGCCCAGGCTGGACAGAAACATCTGTACACAATGCCATGTACCTGTTATTCTAAATTCCAGGAAGAATAACATAACATGGACTGAGAACAAGATCATACACAAGTATCTGAAAAATAATCAGGATAATTTAGGGCTGGAGACATGACAAAGTGATAAGAACACCCATTTAGGAGGCACAAGACACTCAATTCAAACTCTAATATTATGGGTATTAAAGTAAAAAGCTATGATTTTAAATAATTGGAGTAATTGTAAGATTTGAATATTTGAGTGGAAAAATGCATGAGAGAGCAGAAAAATGCATGAAAGAGATAGAATGAACCCATGGTGCAATGCTTTCAACTTAAGTAAAAATGTTTTGTGGTACTTCAGACAAAACAGAGTTAACTTGCAAATGAGCATGGTTGTGCATTTGGGTGATGGAAATACTTTACTTACGCAGGTGTAAATTAAATAGATATTATTTGGGTAGATTGTACTTCTTGAACTAAGAGCCTGGATGATGTCCCTGAGATTTTTCTCTCAAGGCTACCATTCTACTACTTTGAGCCACAGTTCCAATTCTGATTTTCTGTTGGTTGTTTGGTGATAAGAGGCTCCTGGACTTTCTTGCCCAGGATGACTTCAAACCATGATCGTCAGATCTCAGCCTCCCGAGTAAACAGGATGCCAGACAATAGCCATTTTTAATATTTTTAATAATTTAGTAAATTGTACAGTAACTGAAGTTATTCATTATCATTATAACTTATATAATATATGTGTGCATATATATATCAATGCATACGGATAGAAATACTTTAACATATTTTTGTATCTACAGTAGATTTACAAAATCATCCTTATAAAATAAAATGGAAACAAAAGTTAATAAGGATCAAAAAAAAGGAAATTATCATGTTTCTTGTTGTTGAATGGAATATGAATTGCGAGAATCAATTTGGGAAAACCATCTCTACGTTAACAAAATGGATAAGAGGTATTAATTCCAATCCATCTATTTGCCCATATTGTGCAACCTCACACATGAGTGTCAAAATCAAGCAACACTTTTTGCCTTTGCTTTTAACTCACCTGTTATAATTTACGGGTTAGATGATGTAATCAAATAAAGATTAAAATAATGTTATGTGAGGCTATGAAATAGAGCTGAAAATTATTTAAAATATGATAATACCTAATTAAATTCCATTTTTCTTACTTTTACTCTGTCATGTACCTCATTCCCACATTAGGAAAGTATATAGAAGGTTCTCATTGAATTATATGTACAATTATGAAAAAATGTATTGAAAGAATATGGGCACAATGTGGTTTTAGCTTATTGAGACATGTAGGGTGAAGTGTGTTTTTGAGGACTAGCAATATATTGTGATGAAGATGAAGGGAGGGATGTACTTATTCTGGAAAACAGGCTAGAGGATTGCTCCCATAAAGGTAGTTATGAATTCTTCTAAAAGGTTACAGTAAAATCACTTTCACAAGCATGTTCACTGCTGCACAATTCACCGTAGCCAAGTTAAGGAAACAGCCCAGATGCCCTTTGGCGGAGTGATGGTTGGAGAATATGTGGCACATATACACAATTGGATTGCACCCATCCATTTTTAAGACTGCTACATTATTTGCAAAGAAATAGATAGATCTAAAAATTTATTAAGTGAACTAAGTCAGAGCCAGACACACAAAGGACCCATGTTCTGTCTCATATTTAGAAGCTAGAAATTTATACAAGTTTACACAGAAATCTTAACCAAAGCATGTGATTTGCAGAGGAGTATCTCAAAGGTGTAATTTCTTATAAAATTGAACTTTACTCCAACAAAATGAATACCAGGACACTATCACTTGGAAGATGTTAGTGGAAGTCAAAAGGAAGAAATAGAGTTATGGAGGAAGAGAGTGTAGGTATAATATTCAATGTAGATGTAAGAAACTAGAAAAATTAAAGTGCGATGAGCTTTGGAAGGGTGTGGAAAAGTTATATAAAGATCCATTATATTTAAAAAAAACTGATTTGTTGAATGGAAATTCCCTTGTACAAGTATTTAAGATAAGAAAAATATAATTAAAAACAATGGAGACATCTGATCTTAAATTCTATTTCCATCTCTTTTAAAAAATAAAATTATTTGCTCTATAATTTGATCAGAGGGATGGATTTTGTGGCTAGCTAGATCATTGCACATCTGTCTCTCTCTTCCTCTCTCCCTCTCATGGTTCTCACAGGTAATATGATTACTCCATAATTATCTTAATTTATTTTGCTTTTGTGTTTTTTGGTTGCATCATTTCACTTTCTGCTCTGTCATTTCCCAATTCATTTACATATAAGGCATTATTTCCTATTTTCTCATTCCTAGAATAAGCTGCACATGAAGACACCACTGATCCTCATTTTCAGTTTGTCCCTTTGAATACGGAGGAAAATCTTTCCTCTGCTCTCTACCAAATCCCTACTCTCCAGTTAGAATAATTTAGAATAGTATAAATGAAAAAAGAGAAAATAAATAATAGTGAAAAAACAGATGCAGAAAATTCACCGGATTTTTCTGACTAGTTTATCCAATGTGAACTATTGGGGAAATACATGGACAGCTCATTCTCACTGGCACTCAAAGTGTCTGGTTAGGCAATTCTGATGAAGTTGAGGAACAAGATGAAAAAATGAGAAATGGTATCAATTGCAAGAAAAAATGGAATAGGATCAAGCAAATTTCTTCTTTGTTCTGCTGAAAGTAATCACCCTACTACAGTGCAGAGACTACTTTCCATAAAGGCCACTCATGTGAACACTAGGGATAACGATGATTATACACCTCTTCATCTAGAAGCCTACTGTGGACACTTAGACATTATCCATGAGTTGGTGGCTCAAAGCAGATATTCATGGAATAACTGTGAATGACTGGACACCCGTGCACAGTACTTATACATGGGATAATATCAGAGTGGCTTCTTTATTTCATCATGATGCAGACACCAATGGCCAAACCTAAGGCCTCTTGACCCCCTTGTATCTTGCTGCTGGGTATAGACATAGCAAAGATACGCTGGATCTCCTTCTGTTGACCCATTATATCAAACCAGATCTGAACACAACTTGGAAGAAACTGCATTTGATATTGCCAAAAGGATAAGTATGTATCACCACCTCTTTGAAGTTGTGGAAAGCTGTACAAATTGTTCTCTTAAGTCCTAATGTTTCCATTAAGTTTCTTAAATTTCAAAATTGCCAGTCCATCCCATGTGTCCATACAAAATATTTTCACAATACAAAGCAACAGCAATATTTTACTTTAGAAATTCATGGATTCCATGGTACTTTTCCAAGTGAATTGCCTGAGTTTGATGTCAAAATATATTCGAGGTTTTTGTATACATCTATAATGATTTCTATAGAGTTTGTGATTTTTTTAAATCAGAAATAATTTTAACTTATCTGTTGAAATGAGTAGTATAGAAACTAAGGATATTTCTGGTGCTTGTCTGAAAAAAGTATATTTTAAAATATTTAGTATTCTGTTTATATAATGTCCATAATCTATTTCTTTCTCTCCTAGATATAATACTTTGAATTCGACATTGTTTTTATAATATATGGATTCATTACTAAATGTGTCCTTTCGAATTTCATTCCATATAGAAACAGTTTAAGATTCCTTTAATTCCTAGGTCCTTATAGAATTTTATTTATTTGGGATAAAATGACAATGTTATCTAATTTCATAGTTTTATAAATGTTATGCTATGTAAAGGCCTTTCTGAAAAGGTGAAGATTGAATACACTGATGTCAAACTAACTTTTATTTCTATGAATTACATGTATTATTACACTTGTATATTTGTAATCAATTTTTTCATAACTGTTTTCCATTTCTTGCATCTGAAGAATGGAAAATATGGAATACTTCACAAATTTTCATATCATTAACATGGCTCTCGTGAAAGAGCCATGTTAACCTCTGTATTGTAATTCGGGTAGATGTGCTGCTAAAGCATGTAGTATCCTGTAAATTTAAGTAGTTAATGATGCAATCTTAAGACAGGCATATATCCTTGGTTGCCTATTTGTAACAAGGAAACCTTATTGTTCCCTATATTGCTATTCATCTTATTTTTGTAAAATTTGTTTATGGTGGAAAAAACTTACATTGTTTGTTCAATTGCTTACATTTGCAATTTTTTGTCAATAGCCATTTTAAGTCTTTTTCATTTGAAATTTGATAATACTTTGAAGCCTTTATAGGTAGGTCCAAAGGTAATGGCTTTTCAAGTACTTATTTATCAACTGAGTTAGCTTTGTGGAGCTAATGTATTCAAAGTAAGCCTTGCTTAAGAGCTACTTCTAAATTTCTCCAGCTTAAAACTTCCCAAATGAGGTCTTACTGGCACAAATGTTTGCCTGACCCATTACCTTTGCTCCATTTAGGAACAGACCAACCAGAATATCTTACCCTGACAGCATAGCTTGTCTTACTGGAGCAGAAATAATCTTAGTAACAAGGGATTATAGAGAGATGAACAGTTCAGACAGAACTGTTCAGGCTAAAAGGTATTTTTTCAAAATATAATTATTTATTATCCCTATCATTTCAAAAGTAGCTAAAGCTTAGAAGGTGAAAAAATTGTTCATATGCATGATCACCTCATGTCCTGGCCTGTCTACCATCCAATCAGGCAGGAACTAACACCACTGATTTTCTATAACTAAAAATATTCCATAGCTCCAGGAGAAGTCCATATGTTTCTCCTTGTTATTAGGCCTTAAATTGGTAATGTTTTAATCACAGTGTTTCCTCTTGCCTCTAGGCTGTACATCTCCGAATGGTAAAGCTTTAAGTTTAATTCTACCAAACACTGAGGTAGAGGTAATGGAATAATATTTTAAAACAGTTGCCTTTGTTACCTTAACCACAACAGAACAATGCAAAGCATTTTCTTATATTATATATATTTATATATTTTATATTTATGTGCTGATTTTGTATTTCACACAGTGAATCTTACTGGAATTAATTTATAATTTGACAAATTAATTGATATTTATTACAATAAATAGATTGGAATATAAATAATCAGGATTAGAATATATATTAGAATATAAAAAGTATCAATGCAATGTTTTCAGTATAAACTTGTGATACCTTCTAATTGTTCTTGGTTTCGGAATTCACATGGTAAAAAAAACAATGTTATTTTCTTTAATCTATAAGGGATTTTACTCTGCTGCTCTGTTTATTGTTTTAACTCGCTGGTCCCAAACTGTTTTTCTCCATATTTCTGAAACATTCCTACTGATTATACTCAAATTTTGCTGATATGATCTCTAAAAGATATTATTCTTCCACAGGATCCACGGGTCCTAGGATCCCAGGTCCCAGTTACCTGCATCATCAAATAACTAGGGCAAGAGATCTCACCGAGGCCCATGCAACATACCAACAGAAAGTAATTGAAGACCCATCTCAATTTCTCATTTCCTATATTTCAGGGGCCCAATTCCTTGAAATGCAGGAATTAGCAGTAAGTACTTGGGAAATGCAAGGCAACTTAAAATGCAATATGAAATCACAAAATGTGAAAGTACAGTAATTCAAACTTTCTATTTTCAGATGACCATCCCATAGGAGTGAACAAGACCACAAATGTCACAAAATTATTTGTAATACCCCTCTTCTAATAATTAATGAATGATTTCAGTCCAGCATCATGAGGCCAAAAAATAGTTCCTGGAAAGGTAGATCCATAATTGATCTACCAATGCTAGGAATATTTGTCATACAGTTCAAATATAATTCAGAAAAAACATTGATTGAGAAGAACCTTATTGCTTCAAAACACTAGTACTTCAGTCAAACTTGGTTCTGTAGTGTAAAAAGTTTGTCATTCTCAAACCAATGATAACCTACATTTAATCTCCTGAAAGTATATTCCTTTTCAAATAAACTTTTTAAAATCACATTTACCAAAATAACACTTTACAAGTAGATGATATTTAGTGACGTTACTAGTTTTTCAAGTGTAGGGAGCAAGTTACAATAGAGTTGATTTATTTACCCAGCACTATTGCCAAACAGGTTCAACCATTCATTAAAGTGTAGAAATAGGACCTCTCACCATTTGTGTTTTTCAGTAGGTGCTTTTGAAAATTTGTTAAATAGATCAGCCTCCCATATTTCAAACCAAAACATTAGCTAATAAAGTAAATTTCATCACATAAAAAATACTTTTTAAAAAGTCATGAATAATTGTCCTATCATATGGTGTTTTATGTTTTCCCTATCTGTCTAACATAGTAAGAAATATGACTTTAAGTCTTGAATATGGGTACTCTAAGTCTTGAATATGGGTACTCATCAGAGATTTGACAAACATAAAATCTGTCTTCTTTCTCTATCATATTCCTCTACAGTAGTAAATTTTAGTTTTCCTCTTTTTCCAAAACTCATAGGTAGTAGAAAATATTATCCCATGTAAAATAAAATAATCACAAACCACTTTACAAAGCCATAGGAATACATTCTCAGCCATTTTTAAACTTTCTTGTTGACTACAGATTAATCTTCCAAATGGAGGTGAATAAAATCAGGTCTAGGTGCTTCATGTCTCCAGGCTTGCAAATTGTTACTTCAGATGAATGAATTATGGAAATATAAGCTGACATCAGTTTAAGGATATGCAGAATTTAAACTCCATGGAATGTATATGAACCTTTCAAAGTAGGAGCAGACAGTTTAACAGAATGACTATCAGGAAGTTGAAACCAGAGAGGAATAATTGTAAAGACATAGAATGAATGAAAAATGGCACAAGGGTCAAGTACAGCTAGAATACTCAATGTACACATGTGAGAAAGGAAGTGGTAAATCAGAAATAAATCTTGTAGAAGGGGTTGGTTGAGAAGGATAGAAGGAGTGACTCTGATGCAGGAACATTGGACAATTAGATGGACATACTTAATTGAAACACAATAGCACAACCTTTTGTAATTCAGTGAAAAAATACAACAAAAAACAAAAAGACACAAAAAGCACAACCAAACAGCAATCCCTATAGAGTATGATGATGACTTCTCAAAATTTTAAATAGTTAATGAAGGACAATCTTGTGAAAACCATACAAAGTTGTTTAAAGTGGGCAGTTTGGGGTAGAGGAGAATTTTTAACAGATTTAAATAGATTGTCTTAGGTTATAAATCACCTATATCTGCTGCAAGTATTTTCTTCTGCATGTTCTCTTGGCCTGAACTGTATACTCCATTCTTGAGCCACACTTGATAGCTTGTAAAGATAGAATGGAAGAAACAAGATCAAGAACCCATTACTCCACCGGAGAGGAAACAGACCTCTCTGTTTTCTCTTATTTCTATTGACTACTTTCATTCATAAGTTTATGTCAAGTGATTTGCATTATATATTTCCTTCTTTGTTCTGGCAAAATAATTGTTCAAAATAATTCAGTAAATATTATATTTCATTTTTTTTCTATCATGCTTTTTACTTATCCAAGCGAGTCCATTAAACTTTCCACTTGCATTTCGGTGCCACGGAAACCCAGCATCAATGTTAATGAGAACAATCTCTAATGTAAAACTTTGTCTCCAAAATACCAGTCCAAGAATCTGTGATCACAAATATTTAGCTATACTTTTTTCTTTTACCTTGAAAGTCTTCTTGTGTCTAAAGTGCCCTCAAAAATCAGTACTCCACCAATTTTTGGTTCAATCACTTCTAACCTCAAAGATATATTTTGCTAACAAGATGCTTAGAGGAAACCGAAGAATACTCCACTTTTATCTTCTCTCTTAAGACTCTCCTTAGATACCATATCAGGAATATTGAAGTTATTCTTTGCAAAATTATTTCAATAGATTATTTTTCTATCCGTCTTGCATTTACTCAAAAAGTTGTATGGAGAAGAATAGAGTATAATCACCCATACCTTGGATGACAGTATCTGTTACAAAAGGACAATGCTCCTATGTCTTATTTCTCTGTCCTCCTCTTAGCTCTTACCTGATTTCCCACTTATCACAGATTCTTGGCTTCAAGCCTAGTGAAGGTGAAGGACTATAAGGGCCTCCCCCATTGCTACATTTTAGGGCTAGATCTCCAGCATGAGGTAATCATGAACGATGCACACAAGGAACACATGTTGGGAGAACAGACTTAAGCATGTCTGGTTTATTTCTGCACAAGGGTTGGGATTTTATAGCCCCAGCTTTCCCAACCTCCGGAGTCCTTCCCAGCCAATTACTTAGCAGGGAGTTGATGATGGGCACTGCTTGGTGACAGGCACTGTTTGGTCCCCTTGGGGCATGTAGGGATCTTGGATAGCTCATGGCTGGCAAGCTAGGCGGACATGACTGTGGGTCACGTCTCTATGAGCAGGAGGTGTGCTTCAACAGCTACTCTAGCTGACTCAACCAGATCTGACCGGCTCTACCCACAAATTTCCCCTTTTCTTTTGAAAGGACCGTCATTATGGTGACCCGTGGTTGGAGGCGTTTTTGCCGGGAGTGCAAGCATTTAATAATTCCTAGGAGAGAAAGCCCTACAAGTGCAAGGCCTCTCCAGATGACCAGAGAGGATGGCAAAAACCATTGTTGTAACTTTTTAAGCACATCTTCTAAAAAGGAGGCAGTGGGAATAAGCTGTATGGTGGTTTGGTTTAGGTGGGTGACATCATGCAGCAGGTTTGGGGTGAAGTTTAAGTACTTAAGGGACCAAGGGCCTTTGATGTAGTTACTAAGTTCAGTGACATTGGGTGCAGGAATGGAAAGCTGACAGACAGAAGTAGTCATTGCATTATATAGTCCTCCTTGTTGTAATTGAAGAAATGTAATCTGTTCTTGGAGCAAGTCTATTTGTTGTGGGAGCACAAGGAGGCCTCCCTTAAGATGATTGGCAACTAGTAAATGTTGTAATTCTATGGATGACAGTTGAGGGATGAGCTGGTTTATCTGTTGCACAGTGGACACGCTTTGGGACAGCAATATGGCAGCACTGGTAGATGAAGCCACTGTAGCGATGATTTCGGACCCGATTGCAATGATCAATCCTACTGCTCTTTTACTGCGTGGGCGAATCAATTGAACCTGGGAAAACTGAGAGTCATTAGTAGCCAGAACAATAAATGGGGGAACACGTACCAAACCTGCAAAAGGCTATGAGTCATTGGGTTGCCAGTGATTGCTGAGAGTGCAAGTAGTGGAGGAGTTGTCTCCTAGACAAAAAAAGAATGGGGCTTTACCCACTACCATTCCTGACACCTGGTCGTATCCATATTGGTTACAGCGACGAGTATTGGCCAATAGGAAAGGGGACAAATCGAGGCAGGAATGTGATGAGCAAACGATTGGCATGGTGGCTCCTAGGTCTCCCAATCGTCCTCCTGAAGAGTCAAAAAACTCATTTAGATTTTGAGGTTTGGGATCTTTTTCAGATTGGTTGTATATAGCCGGGTAGAGGGACAACGCGAGCTCCCCAAACACTTTGCCTTGCCAGGAATTGGCACAAAGGCTAATCACTAATTCCTCAAGAGGAGTGCAAATAGTGCCAAAGCTATCAAACTCCCTGGTGGGCACAACTGCATATGAAAATGTATGTCAGTAGCCTGATTACAATTTTTTTCCAGTGGGACAAATGGGGTAGGGTCCTGTGTAGTTCCACCATCCCATCCCATGCGTTACTGTTGTGAGGGTATGGTACAGCCATCAAATTGCTTTATCATCTCGTTTGAAAAACAAAAAGAGATGGCTCCCTTCCATCTAAAAGTAAGGTTTGTTTTTTGATGCCATAAGGCATCTGCTGAGAAAGGAAGGCCAACCCTGCCATTGGAAGAAAGCATTTGAGATCATTAAGATTTGGGGGCTGGGCACTAAAGTTATCTTACCCTGCCCTGAAGCAGATTGAGAATTGGCTGTAATAATGGCACACAATAGGAGGAATAGAGTACCATGCCCCGGGTCAGGGTCTGGGGCCATAACCTGGGCTTGTTCAACCAATATCTTTAGGTCTCCCCAAGTGTTGGCATGGGCTCTAGCTCGAGGTTTGTGTCTCCTCCTCCTCGCACTGTTCAAGCATAGCTCACGCATCTTGTGCTTAGGTGGTGATGGTTGGTCAGACAACTCCAGCTGGGATCCAAACAGGTTTATCACTGGTGTCTGGAAAGATACAAGCAAATCCTGTCCCTTGTGCCATTAAGGGAGCAGGGCTCTCCCATTTTCTTGTGATGGGGTCCCTCCATCTATCCAAAGGGACCAGAGTAGGTGTTTCATGAGTCCCCAGTACAGGGAGGTGGGGGTCCCACATGTGGTGGGTGTGAATGTTAAAAAGATTTTACTATAAGGCAATAATTTAATTGTGTTTGGGGATTTTTAAGCCCTAGCCCCTCCAGTTCCCCCTTTTCTTTTAAAAGAATGGTCTTGATTTCTTTATGACTGTGTTCAACAATGGCTTGCTCTTGTGGGTTATATGGAATACCTGTCTGGGGTGTAATGTTCCAAAACGTACAAAATTCACAAAAATGTTTGGAGGTGTAAGCAGAGCCATTGTCTGCTTTAAGGGTCCAAGGAACTCCCATAATTGTAATGGCATGTAGAAGTGATTTAACAGCGTGCCTTTTTTTTTCACTGTTAAGGCTAAACCAGTTATAAAGCCTGAGAATGTATCTATGCATTCAGGGATGTATTTTTGTTTACCGAATTGGGGGATATGGGTTATGTCCATTTGCCATGTGTTATTGGGTCTAAGGCCTCGTGGATTTGTTCCCATGGGTTGAAGTCATCCTAAGGGTAAAAGAGGTGCACAAGAAAGAGCAGGACCGAATCATGTGCTTGCATTGTTGGTGTGTTAAATCAGGAAATAACTGTTTGATATAAGCTGCCGATAAATGAAAACGATCATCTAACGTTCGGGCCTGGTCCATGCACATATTTGTGAGTAGTACAGTTGGTGTGACAGCACGATCAATGGCTTCATTACCAGCAGCTAGGGGTCTGGGGAGGTTAGTATGAGATCTAATGTGTTGAATGTACCAGGGTTGGACACGATTGTCTAATACATTTTGTAGTTTACACATTATTTTTGCTACATCATGACCATCATCTTGTAATAAAGCTCCAGGAAGAATGGCAACAGTTTGTACAGTATATAAACTATCAGAAAAAATATTAAACTATCAGAAAAAATATTAAGAGGTTCTTTGGGAAAAGATGTGAGGGCAAGCAAAATGGCCAGTAATTCAGCAGCTTGAACAGACAGGGAATGTTTTTGAAGCATGTATTTTTTAGTATTGGCATTGTAAAATCCATAAACCGTTTTGTTAACATCTGTAAAAAGTACAATGGCTTGATGTATAGGTTGCCCATTGGGACGAGTACAACATTTCCATGAAAGTGGGAGTTCTTGGGTAACTTTTAAAACGAGGTTTTTGGGCATATGATTATCAATGTTAAAATAGTAATGGATGACTTGTAAAGCTAATGCCTCTTCGGTTGTTAGGAAATCAAAGATTGTTTTTGTAATGGGCCATGTAAGATGGTCAGGGAATCGGCCATAAGTTTGACGGCATCATTCCACACCTTTGATGGCCAGATTGCATAGCATGGTAATGGATGTGCTAATTTTTGGTAATTGGGAAGTGGCAAGGTATACCCATTGTAACAAAACCATGGGTTTGCGTCAGCGCCACCATTAGGCCATTATTATTTAATATAATTAGGTTGATTTCTTGGGTGGTATCTAAAAACACCAAGGGTGTTGAAGGGTGTTGAACATAGTCAATCAGCGACTTGTGAAACTTGTTGAGCATCAGGTGAAAGTATATGAAGGGAAGTTGGGTCAGAGGGTCCTTGAAGCAATTGAAATAACAGTTGGAGTTGTTGGGTGGGGAGACACATAAAATTGCATAACCAGTTGATATGTCCACATAATTGTTGTAATTCAGTTAAAGTATATTGGGATTTAATGACAATATGAGGCCCATTTGGGGTAATTGTTTGATTTAAATGGTATCCAAGATAGGCGTAAGGGGCTTTGAGTTGAATTTTTTCGGGGGCAATATTAAGGCCCAGCACTGTAAAGTTCTCCTTGAGTTGTGTTAAACAGATTTGCATGGTTGTAGCATCTTTATGTGCTATTAAAAAGTCATCCATGTAATGGACACAAAAGCATTTGGAAAGCAAAGTCCTAATAGCATGGGCAACATACATCTGACATATAGTAAGGCTATTTTTCATACCTTTAGGGAGAACTTTCCATAGATATCAGTGAGTACGTAGTTGACAATTAGGTTCCCATACTGAGAAGGCAAAATATTCTTTATCTTTGGGGTGTAGGGGGGTGGAAAAAAGCAGTCCTTGATGTTAATAATGGCAATGTGCCAATCTTTGGGTATTGCAGAAGAGTGTGGAAGTCCGGGTTGAAGCGTTCCTATCTTTTGTATATGACTATGGAACGTAGATCATGGAGAAATCTCCACTTTCCTTGAGCCCTTTTTTGGATAATAGAAATGGGGAATTGTGGGGACTGATGCTAGGTTCTATGTGTCCCTTTTTTACTTGCTCCTCCACTAGAACCTGGAGATGAGGGAGCTTTTCAGAGGAAATAGGCCACTATTCGACCCAAATGGGTTTGGTGGTGTCCCATTGGAGTGGAACTGGCTCTGGTAATGCAACAGTGGCCATTGGAATTGGGGGTAGTGTGGGTATTAACGGCTCGATCGGTTATGATGTCTTCATAAAAAGCCTTACCATCGGTTGTTATCAGAGTACCCATATTAGTGAGGACATCTCTTCCTCAAAGATTGTATGGAAGGCCAGGGGCAACAAGAGGTTTAAAAGCCCCGGTGGCCCCACCACAGTTTTCCCGTCTTACAGGCCATTGGACATGGAGGGAATCTGTTTTTCCACCGACACCTTGTATGCAGGCGCCAGGAATTAGGTTCCATCCCAATCCTTCTACTTCATCTTTTCTAAGGACTGTACAGTCAGCTCCTGTATCAATGATGCCCTTAAATTCTGTTCCATTGATTTTAAGTTTCATTCTAGCTTTTCCATTTTGGGTAGGAGTAGTCCATAATACTTGAGGTGGTGGCTGTTGCCTTTGTCCTATTGTGGTCGGGGCTGAGGACTGCCGCTTATTTAGTTGAAAGACTGAGTCGTAGAGCAGCATTCAGAGGTCCAATGAAAACCCTTTTTGCATTTACGACATACAGAAGGAGGTTGTTTTCTTTTGGGTGAGCCCCAGAGTGATGGGCAATCCTTTATAAAATGACCAGTTCTGCCACATCCCCAACAAGGTCGATTTCCCATTCTGCCATTAGGGGGCGCGCGAGCACTGGCAGTCATAGAGGCGAAAGGAGGTGCAAGGATACTCAGCATGAGTTGATGACCCCAAATCTTTGGTGGATAGGATGCAATCAGTGATCTCCATATTTCGTTCAGGGGCAATGGCTTTTCTGCATTCCTGTGTAGCCCCTTCCCATATTAGGCTCTTGATTAGCACATCTCAGGCTCCAGCATGGGATACTTTCCAGGCCACTGCTTCTTGAACAAAGGCAACGAAGTCAGTGAAAAGATCATTGGGACGTTGTATGAGGGGTTTTAGTTGTTTGTTCCCTTCTTTAGAAGGGACTGAGGAGACAACCCTCAACGCACAGAGGCGTACTTGGTCAAAGTACTGTGGAGGTGCTACTGCTTGTGCGGCAGGAGACGCATAAGCTGCCTCACCTTTTAAACAATCAGGGTCCCCCATGGTGGCATCCTGCCCTCTGGTAGTGATATTTTGTGTGCTTTGTTGTTAACATTCATCAGAAAAAGCAGCCTTCCATAAAAGGAAGACCCTGAAGATAATGCTGTGTTCATTAAACTCTTCCAATCATGGGGCAGTTAAGATCAATGCTAAGGGTTTCAAGCATCTGTTGAGCATTCAGGGACTGTAACCCATCTTCCCTGACAGCGGCCCAGTATTTGTCAAGTACTTTTGGGTCATGGGGATACCATTGGTTAGGTCATACAGAGGTTCGGTGGACGTTTACCGGGAATATGAACTGGGGTTCATTTATAGGCTTGGCTGTCGTTGCCATGATAGTTGTGGGGCCCATGAACAACTGTTGTATTACATGGGGAACAATGGGTTTTTGTTCTTGGGCAAAGTTGGATAACTCTGCCCAAGGATACAAAGTTTTCTGAGGGGAGTTCCCAGGCTGGCCTAAACAGCAAAAAGAAGTGATTGGGCAGGCTTCCTGGGACTGATAGTGTGGGAGAGGCGGTTTTACAAGCATAGCTGGCCAGCCCCCTGTGTCACTTGATAGTGGAAGTTGTTGGTTATCTGTGTTCTTGCTGGAATTGTTTGCTGTATCACAAGAAGATGGGAGTGCTTGAGCAGCTTCGCAATTTTCCTTTTGTTGTTTCTTCTTGCAGCGAGGTGTTAAATGCCTACAGAGTTTCCCCTTCTTCTTTCCCTTATAGACAGGCTTGAATACCTACTATGATGGGGTAAAAGGTTAGGGGCAGCTCAGCGCCTTCACGGATTTCCTTTTTATGAGCTTCCTGAAGGACGTGGGTCCACCTGTCTGGATCCCAAATGTCCCCAGTGTCAATCCAGGGACACAATTCACTCACTATTTCCCATATTAAACTAGCTTCCTTTTGTGATACTTTTATCTGCCTACTCCAGAACAGGGCAACAAGTGCTCATGATTGAGGCTCTCCTGCTGCGGGGGGAAGGTTACCCATAGAGGCACTAACCTTGCACTAGACCCTAGACCATCTATCTGCCAAAAGCAATCGAGCCTGTCGTTAGGCACCACTTGTAGGGCTAGTCTCTGGCAGGAGGTAAGCTTGAACGAAGCACACAAGGAACACACGTTGGGAGAACAGGCTTAAGCAGGTCTCGTTTATTTCTGCACAAGGGGGTGATTTTAAAGCCCCAGCTTTCCCAACCTCCTGAGTCCTTCCCAGCCAATTACTTAGCAGAGAGTTGCTGTAAGGCACTTGTGATGAGCACTGCTTGGTGACAGGCACATTTTTGTCCCCCGGAGGAATGTACGGAGTATGGACAGATCATGGATGGCAAGCTAGGCAGACATGCCTGTGGATCATGTGGATCATGTCTCTATGAGCAAGAAATGTGCTTCAACTGCTACTCTAGCTGACTCAACCAGATCTGACTGGCTCTACCCACACTACATCTTCATGGTTTTCCTTTTACAACTCTTTATTGGATGTGGAATTTATTTTCATGTCTTCATTCAATCTGTTCTGCATTGTAGTGATCTAAATAGGCTCTGTAAAATCACTTTAGGTAGCAAAAATATTAAGACAATGTATATCAAAAAGTTTGGCCTCCCTCCACTGCTGAAGCCAATATGCTTAGCTAGGGCTTCTAAGTACGCGTTTTCTTGCCTTTTCAATTTGCTCAATTCTTTTCTGATCCCAAAACTTTTTGGCTTATATAATAAGAAAAGTCTTCTCTATCTCATGTTAATAAGGATATTATATTTTGTGAGCTACTAAGAAATGTGAAATCATTGGTTTCAAGTATCCAATCAGATTTTCTTCTGTGGTTCAGGGCTTCATGTGCAAAGGCATTGTGGAAAGTATTACAAATAGAAAAGTCTAAACCCAATACCTTCTTTCATTGTTGAGGGCACTTTCTCCCTAAATATTTTGATCCAAATTATCTTTTTCAGAGAATTACTGTTTGGTAATTAAAGTCAATTCACAAATTTTGATGTCTTTTTTTTTTTTAAAGAAGTTTGAATTTAAATTCCACTACAACCTTGTTTCACACAGTAAGAGTAGATTTCCTGGGTAAGGACAATTCTCAAGGGAACCTACAGGATTTATAGCAAGGTTTCTGAGGTTTGTTTTTTTAGTGTGAAAATGAGCCATCTTCACCCACATTGCTCCCTGTCAGATAAGTCTCCATGGATTACTTTGCATGAAAGCCTATTTTCCCAGGCAATTTTAAATTTTCATAATAGCTAAGTTGTTAAAAAGTTTGAACAAATTAAAATTTACCTGTTATAATTTTAAAACTCTTTTGAAATTCCTTTATTAGAACCACAAATTCACCAATCCTAACTCCTCCTTTACCATCAAAAACAGTTAACATATTGTTTTTATGATATAGTGTCCATGAAACTATTATTTTCCAGTGGCTATGTTATGCATATATATAACCTTATAATCCGATTCTGAGCAAAATGAACTCCAAGATATGGAAACAGAGAGTATTATTTGCGGTTGTTGTTTTTAATGTACTATGTGATTTCTATTTTCTTTTGGGTTTTTCCCCTATGCTTTATTCCCTGCTGTATTTGATTTTGGTAGCCTGTGTATTGTGTATATATTTACCTTAATGAGGGAAGGGAAGAGGAACAACAAAATGGTGATACAAAGGACAAAGGCAAACCAATGCAACAGCAATACTCACAAGACAATATGTTGGAAATGTGCATTACAACTTGTGAGGGGTATTGGGGTAAAGGATAACTGAAGAAAATGAGGGATGGAGTAACAAGTTTGGAAAGTTATGTATTCACTACCTTAAAATTGCTGTAACCCCACTGTACATCACTTTGACAATAAAATTAAATTTTAAAAATAAGCTGCATGAAATAAAATTAAACTGTATTGGTATAGTAAATATTATTCTTTATGCAGTAACTTTTAAAAAATCAATATTGTTTGGCATCTAATTTGAAGTAATTATCCCTTTTTAATCAGAGGACCATCAACTCGAATGCTATCTGACTAGACAATATTTTCACAATATACTTACCAATATTTTGAAAAAAGAACATAGTACTTTCTCATATTAAAAGCGAAAACAGTTTAATTCTATGGAAACCTATAACTTATAAAAGTAAATAAGCAGTTAAAAAGACAGGATATATGTGTTCTTCAACTTTCCAATGACTAATAACTACTCATTTCAATTCCGGAAGATTCCATACCTGAGAGATTCAAAACAGTACCGGCTTGCATGGTATGTAATTCTGCAATAGATGCATTTTCAAATGGGGTGTTACAGATTGAGATTCAACACAAAAATAACTACATTCTGGTAGAAGATAAAACTAATTAGCAACGGTAATAATTCTTCAAGAGTAAGCAATTTTTTATCACAGTAAGCTATTATTTTTATGACCACCAATCCCAATATTTATGATATAGAGACATCCTAGCCCAACAGTTTAGAACTTTTAGGGTGCACCTCAAACTTCTCTTAATTCACATCATGAATAGCTTATCTCTATTGTGAAAAAAATGCAACTCTGCTAATGTGATGCCATACATGTTCTGGAAAGAACACCACAATAAACTTGTTTGCATCATTTTCCCACCACTGGTATACTTGAGATTGGAACACTTGCAAATATTATTTATATTTATACTTTTTTAACTATCATACAAATTGTGGATGCTAAGATCAGAAGATTACAGTTCAAAGCTCACCGAGGCAGGAAGATTCCCTAGATTCTTATCTCCAATAAACTTATCAGCAAAAATCAGACACAAGTGGCATTGAGGTTGAAGTGGTAGAGCACGAGCCTTGAGCATAAACAGGCTCAGAGACAGTGTCCAGGCGCAGAGTTCAAGCCCTAGGACAAACCAATAAAACAAAAATAAAAATAAAAACAAACCCCAAACCTAACATTTTTCTCATTGTATACAGTGGCAAATAATTAAGGAAATTGCTTCCTGTGTTACATACAGGTAGAAGAAAGAAGATGTCACACGATTATTCTCTTCATACCTTGTTATACCAAATCCTCCAAAAATTGCTCTTATTATAATTTATAAATTAATATCATCAATTTTTGGCAACTCTGTCTCCAACATTCACATTATCATTTTATACATGAACTATTTTAATTATCTATTAACTAAATTCTAATTTAACTCTCTTGAAAGAATATTCTAGGCAAGTAGAATGCAAAATAATTTGTGAATTTGTCAATTAAACCCTCTACTTAAAACGAATTTTGTAGTATCCTATAGAATATGAAATTACAAACAAAATCAAAATATTTATTTTAAATCTAAATTCTAATTCAGCAAGATCCTCATAATCCTACATTAGATGAATGTTATTTTTAGAAGAATTATTATTAGATGAATTGCTATTTTTCCAAGCTTAAGTTTTTGTAATCCTTCATCATTTCTTTGCGATATAACAGAATGATGATTACTTACTTTTTCAAATTTTGGATGGCAATCATGAGTCATTTTCCATCTGGGAGTGTTCTGTAACGAAGAGAGAATTTAAAACACAAGTGAAGATTAAGTATGAGTTGCATTTCAACAGGAAATTTGACTTCTCAAAACATAATGACAAAATTAACCCAAACTTCCAACTATGTATTCCTTTCTTGTTTGTTTTGTTTTATTAAGACAAAAGTATACTACTTGGTCCAGGGAAGGTATCACTATGTGATTCCACTCTCTAATCTCCTGTCTTAATCTCAGTGCTAGAATTCTAGGCTTGTATCACATTGCCCTGCCATAGTTTCTTAGTTTATTTAATCTAGATACAGACTACCAATTCTGAACTTCTCCAGGGATATTATACACCAGAATGACTGTTCAGACAGTTTATCTACTATTTTCAAAGATGTTCTAACATTTGACACAGGATATGAATATTTTCAGATGCACCTGCGGGGCCTCTGATTCATTCCTCCATGGATGCAATCCTTTTAATAATGATTAATTGACTCTCTTACTATCTCTGGTCACTACCTATGTAATATTCTCAAACTTTATTGAAGGAAGTTCACTTGAGGACTTTCTAATATTAAATATTATCACTTGTTTCTAGTCTTCTTCAGGCTATATATTCTGTTGTTTTCTAACTTTTCTACACATTCTGAGAGTTGTTTCATTTGTGTATTTGTGTGTGCACATATAAGTGCCTCTGTGTGTATGTGTATGTTTGTATGTATGTATGCAAAATCCTCAAGCTCTTATTCAGCAATCTTGCTCATAACTGATATTCCATCACCTGAGCCATCTTCCAATCCAGGTTTGGCTGCTTTATTATATGTACTGTTGCAAAGAGTATTCTGCCCAGGCTGGATGCAAACTTAACTTCCCAGACTCCTTTACATTCTTAGGTTTTATTTCTCCAGAAGTATCAACTTTTAAACTACAAATATTTTGGGGCTGGGAAGGTGGCTCAGTGGTAGAGCGCTTGCCTTGCATGCCTGAGGACCTGGGTTCGATTCCTCAGCACCACATAAGCAAAAAGAAAAGAGCCAGAAGTGGCACTGTGGCTCCAGTGGTAGAGCACTAGCCTTCAGCTGAAGAGCTGAGGGACAGCGCCCAGGCCCAGAGTACAGGCCCCACTACCGGACCCCAAAAAGAAAAAAAAAACTACAAATATTTTTGTGAGGATAATGTCTAAGCTGTAGCCTAGATTTTTAACTGAAGAATTCTTTTTTGTTGTTGTTGTTTTGGTGGGTGGTCCGGTGAGCCACCTTCCCAGCCCTTAACTCAAGAATTCTTATAAATATAAATGAACACACACATTACATATCCTGAGTGTACACTGTTAGAAATGTGATTGTAAGCTGGGTTGTGGTGAGATATGAGGATTGGGGTTCAAAGCCAGTCCAGGTAGGAAAGGCCCAGAGACTCTTTTCTCCAATTAACTAAAAGAAAACTGGAAATGGCACTGTGATGAAGTGGTAGAGCATTAGCCTTGAGCTGAATAGTAGAGAGACAGCTCACAGGCCCAGAGTTCAAGTGCCAAGACCACGGCCAACAAAAAATATACATATATAAGTAAAGAAAAAATAAAAGAAATGTGATCTTAGCCACCAGTTCATTGCTAGTATAATCCCTGCTCTCACAAGATGACATTTTTTTCCAGTTAAATCCATGCTCTTATATCTGACTTGCTTTGGAAACAGGATTATTCTTCCATTCTACTTTCTACGAAGTTGCATGATTACCAAGCATGATTTAGAATGAGATTGGCCTCATACTTCATGTTCCACGTATGAGTCTTGCTTTCTGTATATCACTCCCATAAATCTACATACTGGAATTGGCTTTATTGTTTCAATGTTGTCTTATTTGTCGTCTTCTATATTGTATTGAACCTTTATACTTAAACACAGAACTTCTTTTTCTCCTATTATTGCTATTGTTTCCCTTACTGTTAGCTCATGTCCACTTGGGAAATAATGAACAGCACATACACTCACAAAAACAATGTTCTGAGAACCTTCTTCCCATTTAAAATTCGCTTCAATTTACAGAGAACTTACAAAGTTTGAGCTCAATGTTGTCATGTATAATGTATTTATAAGCAATATAAATTTCATATTTTTTTTTACTAAGTTGTCTCTGAAACACGTGTTACCTCAGGCCAAAGGTGTCATAGTGTGATTTCAGTGAAGCCAGAAAACATTCATTATACCTCAAGCAGCACCATCGATTGTTACTGGAAGTAACTGTTACTGGATGTGGAAACTGACCCCAGGAGAGGAATGGAACATAGAGGAATAACAAAGTTCAAGTTTCCTTGTGCTTTCCTTTTTAGAGTACAAGAAAAGTATCCCAACGCTTGAAGGAAACTCTGTCCCTGGCTTTTTCGAGTGTGTTCTTTACTCATATAAAATTTTTCTGTAAACTTCTAGTTGAAAGTATTTCAAAAGGAAATAATGTACCATTTGAATGCCAGCATAGAACAAAAGGAAATAACGTTGATTTAAATGTGTTCTCCTGCAAAGGAACAAAGACATGGAAGTTTTAAAGTGTCATATGGATGGATATTTCACCCCTGAGATGATTCTCTTGATGCAGGAGTCAGTTATCAATTCCTTTGGTCTGGTCCTGCGTTCTCCAGAGCAATAAGGATTCCACAAAAGCAGATTCCAGTGAGTATGATCAGCAAAAGGAGCCTCTTCTCAGACCAGTACTCCTTTAGGGAGGGTCCCAAAGAAAGATCTGTGATTTTTATTTGCTTTTTTGTTTAGTTTGTGCTGGTTCTGGGGCTTGTACCCAGAGGCTGGATCATGTACCTGAACAGTTGTCTTTCCTGCCCACCTGCTCCCAAAGCTAATGCTCTACTGCTTGAGCCATAACTCCACTTCTGGATTTTTGGTGTTCAATTTGCTATAAGAGTTTGACAGACTCTCCTTCCTGGTTTGGCTTTGAATTAAGTAATAAGAAAGCTAAGTGACATCAACTGTATAGAATTCTCTTTTGAAACAAGAAATATTACATGAAGTTTATTGTAAAGCTAATGTTTGACAATTTTTAAATTAAATAGCTCAGTACAAGTAGGTGCACTGACTCTCCTTAGATACAATATCAGGATCAGTGAAGCTATTCTTTCCAAAATTATTTCAATAGATTATTTTTCTCTTGGACTTGCATTTGCTCAGCAGGATGTATGGAAAAGAATAGAGTATAATCACCCATACCTTGGATGACAGTGTCTGTTACAAAAGGACAATGCTCCTATGTGCTATTTCTCTGTCCTCCTCTTAGATCTTGCCTGATTTCCAACAAATCACAGATTCTTGGCTTCAAGTCTAGTGAAGGTGAAGGACTATAAGGCTTTCCCCACTTCTAAATCTTCATGGTTTCTCTTTTAAAACTCTTTTATTTGGATGTGGAATTTATTTTCATATCTTCATTCAATCCCTTCTAAATTGTAGTGAGTTAAATAGGCTCTGTAAAATCACTTTAGTTAGTAAAAATATTACACCAATCTATATCAAAAGTTTGGCCTCCCTCCACTGCTGAAACCAATATGCTTACCTTGGGCTTCTAAGAATCCGTTTTCTTGCCTTTTCAATTTGCTCGATTCTTTTCTGATTCCAAAACATTTTGGCTTATGTAATAAGAGAAGTCTTCACTTTCTCATGTTAATAAGGAGCTACTAAGAAATGTGAAATCATCGGTTTCAAGTAACCAATCAGATTTTTTCTGTGGTTCAGTGCTTCACGTGCAAAGTCATTGTAGAAGATATTAGAAACAGAAAAGTGTAAACCCAATACCTTCTTTCATTGTTGAGGGCACTTTCTCCTTAAATATTTTGACCCAAATTATCTTTTTCAGAGAATTACTGTTTGGTAATTAAAGTCATTTCACAAATTTTGATGTCTTTTTTTAAAGAACTTTGAATTTAAATTCCACTACAACCTTGTTTCACACAGTAAGAGTAGATTTCCTGGGTAAGGACAATTCTCAAGGGAACCTACAGGATTTATAGCAAGGTTTCTGAGGTTTGTTTTTTTAGTGTGAAAATGAGCCATCTTCATCCACATTGCTCCCTGTCAGATAAGTCTCCATGGATTACTTTGCATGAAAGCCTATTCAACCAAGCAATTTTAAATTTTCATAATAGGCCAAGTTGTTAAAAAAATTTGAACAAATTAAAATTTACCTCTCATAATTTTAAAACTCTTTTGAAATTCCTTTATTAGAACCGCAAATTCACCAATCCTAACTCCACCGTTACCATCAATAACAGTTAACATGTTGTTTTCATAATATAGTGTCCATGAAACTATTATTTTCTTGAGGCTTTGTTATGCATATATATAACCCTAGAAGCTGATTCTGAGCAAAATGACCTTCAAGACATGGAAGTAGAGATTATTGTTTGCGGTTGTTGTTTTTAATGTACTACGTGATTTCTATTTTCTTTTTGTTTTATTCCCTATGCTTTATTCCCTACTGTATTTGATTTTGGTAGCCTGTGTATTGTGTATATATTTACCTTAATTAGGGAAGGGAAGAGGAACAACAAAATGGTGTGACAAAGTTAAAAGGCAAACCAATGCAATAGCAATACTCATAAGACAATATGTTGGAAATGTATGTTACAAGTTGTGAAGGTTATTGGGGTAAAGGAAGACTGTGAAGAAATGAGGGATGTGGTAACAAGTTTGAAAAGTTATGTATTCACTACCTTAAAATTACTGTAACCCCACGGTACATCACTTTGACAATAAAATGAAATTTAATAAATAAGCTTCATGAAATAAAATTAAACTGTATTGGTATAGTAAATATTCTTTTTGGAGTAACTTTTTAAAAATCAATACTGTTTGTCGTCTAATTTGAATTAATTACCCCCTTTTTATCAGAGTACCATCAACTTGAATGCTATCCGAATAGACAATATTTTTACAATATATTTACCAATATTTTGAAAAAAGAATAAATATAGTACTTTCTCACACTAAAAGCGAAAACAGTTTAATTCTATGGAAACCTATAACTTTTAAAAGTAAATAAGTTGTTAAGAAGACAGAGTATATGTGTTCTTCAACATCCCAATGACTAGTAACTACTCATTTTCAAATTCAGAAAATTCCATACCTGAGAGATTCAAAACAGTACCAGCTTGCATGTTATGAAATTCTGCAATTGATGCATTTTCCAACGGGGTGTTACAGATTGAGAGTCAACAGAAAAATAACCACTTTCTGGTAGAGGATAAAACTAATTAGCACTGGTAATAATTAATTCTTCAAGAGTAAGCAATTGTTTATCACAATAAGCTATTAGTTTTATGAACATCAATACCAATATTTATGATATAGAGTCATCCTAACCCAACAATTTCAAAATTTTAGGGTACACCTCAATCTTCCCTTAATTCACATCATGAATAGCTTATCTCTATTGTGAAAAAATACAACTCTGCTAATGGGATGCCATACATGTTCTGGAAAAAACACCCCAACAAACTGGGTTACATCATTTTCCCCCCACTGGTATTCTTGGGATCGGAACACTTGCAAATACTATTTATATTTATACTTTTTTAACCATCATATAAATTCTGGATGCTAAGTTCGGAAGATTACAGTTCAAAGCCCACCCAAGCAGAAAGTTTCCCTAGATTCTTATCTCCAATAAACTTCTCAGCAAAAGCCAGACGCAAGTGGCACTGAAGTTGAAGTGGTAGGGCACGAGCCTTGAGCATAGACAGGCTCAGAGACAGTGTCCAGGCCCAGAGTTCAAGCCGTAGGACAAACCAATAAAACAAAAATAAAAACAAACCCCAAACCTAACATATGTCTCAGTGTATACAGTAGCAGATAATTAAGGAAATTGCTTCCTGTGTTACATACAGGTAGAAGAAAGATGTCACACGATTATTCTCTTCATACCATGTTATACCAAAGAATCCCAAAATTGCTCTTATTCTAAATTTATAAATCAATATCATCAATTTGTTGGCAACTCTGTCTTCAACGTTCAAATTATAATTTTATACAAGAACTGTTGGCATTATCTATTAACTAAGTTCTAATTATAACTCTCTTGAAAGAATATTCTAGGCAAATAGAATGCAAAATCATTTGTGAATTTGTCAATTAAACACTCTACTTAAAAAGAATTTTGTAGATTCCTATAAAATATAAAATTACAAAAAATTCAAAATATTTATTTTAAATCTAAATTCTAATTTATCAAGATCTTCAAAATCGTACATTAGGTCTGGGATGGTGGCTCAGTGGTAGAGTGCTTGCCTTGCATGCTTGAGGCTTGGGTTTAATTCCCCAACACCACATAAGCGAAAGAAAAAAGCTGGAAGTGGCGCTGTGACTCAAGTGGTAGAGTGCTAGCCTTGTGCTGAAGAGCTGAGGGACAGCGCCCAGGCCCAGAGTTCAGGCCCCAAGACCGGGTCCTCCTCCCCCCAAAAAAATCCTACATTAGAGGTACTTTGCAATTTTTCCAGGCTTAAGTTTTGTAATCCTTCATCATTTCTTTGGGATATAACATTATAATGATAACATACTTTTTCAAATTTTGGATGGGAATCATGTGTGATTTTGCATCTAGGAATGTTCTGTAATTAAGAGAGAATTTAAAACACAAGTGAGGATTAAGTATGAGTTGCATTTCAACAGGAAATTTGACTTCTCAAAACATAATGACAAAATTAGCCCAAACTTCCAACTATGTATTCCTGTCTTGTTTGTTTTGTTTTATTAAGACAAAAGTATACTACCTGGTCCAGGGAAGGTATCACTATGTGATTCCACTCTCTAATCTCCTGTCTTAATCTCAGTGCTAGAATTCTAGGTTTGTATCACATTGTCCTGCCATAGTTTCTTGGTTTATTTAATCTAGATACAGACTACGAATTCGGAACTTCTCCAGGGATATTATACACCAGAGTGACTGTTCAGACAGTTTATCTACTATTTTCAAAGATGTTCTAACATTTGACACAGGATACGAATATTTTCAGATGCACCTGCGGGGTCTCTGATTCATTCCTCCATGGATGCGATCCCTTTAATAACGATTAATTGACTCACTTACTATCTCTGGTCCCTACCTAGGTAATATACTCAAACTTATTTGAAGGAAGTTCATTTGAGGACTTTTTAATATTAAAAATTATCACTTGATTCTAGTCTTCTTCAGAATATATATTCTGTTTTTTTCTAACTTTTCTACACATTCTGAGAGTTGTTTCATTTGTGTATTTGTGTGTGCACATATAAGTGCCTTTGTGTGCATGTGTATGTTTGTATGTATGTATGCAAAAGCTTCAAGCTCTTATTCAGCAATCTTGCTCATGACTGGTATTCCATGACCTGAGCCATTCTTCCAATCCAGCTTTTGACTGCTTAATTTTATATACTGTTGCAAAGAGTGTTCTGCCCAGGCTGGATGCAAACTTAACTTCCCAGACTCCTTTACATTCTTAGGTTTTATTTCTCCAGGAATATCAACTTTTGAACTACAAACATTTTTGTGAGGGTAATGTCTAAGCTGTAGCCCAGATTTTTAACTCAAGAATACTTTTTTTTGTTTTGGTGGGGTGTCCAGTCATGGGGCCTGAACTCTTGGCTTGGGCTCTTTCCCACAGATCTTCAGCTCAAGGCTAGCACTCTACCACGTGAGTCACAGCGCCAATTTCAGCTTTTTTCTTTTTTGCTTAAATGGTGCTGAGGAATCGAACCCAGGGCCTCATGCATTCGAGGCAAGCGATCTACCACTGAGCCACCTTCCCACCCCCTAACTCAAGAATTTTTATAAAGATAGATGAACACACATATTACATATCCTGAGTCAACAAATACATGTGTGTGTGTGTGTGTGTGTGTGTGTGTGTGTGTGTGTGTAAAGAAAAAAAAGAAATGTGATCTTAGCCACCAGTTCATTGCTAGCATAATCGCTCCTCTCACAAGATGGACATTTTTTTCCAGTTAAATCCTTGCTCTTATATCTGACTTTCATTGGAAAAAGAATGATTCAGTGCACCTATTTTGCTGAGTTATTTAAGTTATGGCTTTTTTGCTAGACATAGTCTCTTCCTTAAAAAATTGTCAAATATTAGCTTTACAATAAACTTCATCTAATATTTCTTGTTTCAAAAGAGAAGTCTATACAGTTGATGTCACTTAGCTTTCTTACTATCTTAATACAAAGCCAAACCAAGCAGGAGAGTCTGTCAAACTCTTATCGCAAATTGAACACCAAAAAACCAGAAGTGGAGTTTTGGCACAAGCAGTAGAGTACTAGCTTTGGGGGCAGGTGGACACGAAAGACAGCTGTTCAAGAACAGAATCCAGCCTCTGGGTTCAAGCCCCAGAACCAACACAAACTAAACAAACAAGCAAATAAAAATCCCAGATATTTTTTGGGACCTTCTTTAAAGAAGTACTGGTAAGAGAAGAGGCTCCTTTTGCTGATTATATTCAATGGATCCTGCTTTTTTGGAATCCGTTTTGCTCTGGAGAACTCAGGACCAGACCAAAGGAATTGATAACTGTCTCCTGTATCAAGAGAATCATCTCAGAGGTGAAATATCCATCCATAAGACACTTTGAAACCTCCATGTCTTTGTTCCTTTGCAGGAGAACACTTTTAAAACAACGTTATTTCCTTTTGTTCTATGCTGGCCTTCAAATGGTACATTATTTCTTTTTGTAACGCTCTGAACTAGAAGTTTACAGAAAAATTTTATATGAGTAAGGATCTATATTTCCAAACATGGGTAGGCAACATCTATCGTTTGGTGTAGTCATTATCTTTATTTTGTGTCTTATTCATTGATGTATTGTGTATTTTCTTGAGTATAGGTTGACAGATATAACCGTGGTGAACTGGATGACAACCTATTCCCATGAGAATAGAGTTGCTTATACCTTCTCTATCCTAGCTGAGACCCAGAATTTGCACAACACATGAAAACAGGTGCAACGACTGGCTTCTCACATCAGGGTGAATTTTTGGCAGTGCTGAGATTCGAACTTGAGGCCTAGGAAGCCCAACTGCCCAATGGGTCCACGTGATCACACCAGACTGTGAGCCAGGAAGGAGCTGGGCTGTTCCCAGGAACTGAGATTGAGCCCCAGGGAGACCAAAATAGTCCTCAATGCATCATTGAAACATGGGATGTATATTCACATCCGTCTGTGCACTGCATTGTATATTAAGTGTAGTTATTGTCTTTATTTTGTATGCCATTCATGGATGTATTGTGTATTTTCTTGAATATATGATGACAAGTATAACTCGGCTGACATGTATAACAACTTATTCCCATGACCACAGGGTGGCCCATGCATTCTCCATCCTAGCTGACACCCAGGAGTTGCACAGGAAAGGAAAACAGGGGCAATGATTTGCTTCTGACATCAAGATGAATCTTTTGGCAGGGCTGGGATCTGAACTCGGGGCCTAGCAGGCCTAATTGGTGAATGGGTCCACATGAGCACACCAGCCTGTGAGCCATGAAGAAACTAGGTGTTCCCAGTACAAAGAAATAATCTTATAAATATGTTCGAAATAATTGCAAGAACGAAAGAAAAAAAAAACATTTCAATACCTATCTTGGGGTTCATTTCACCTATTATATTGATCTGGTTTAATCAATTCTCTGCCTTCACTACCAGATTATTTGAAGAATACATAAGATAATTGCACTGAGAAGTGATTTAGAGAATAAATTCATATTGTTTACTTTTAATTTTTTGAGGTAAGTTCTTGGATTCAAATTCAGAGCCTTGCATTTGCCAAGCAGGCATCTGACCACTTGAACCGTGCCTCATTCAGCAATTTTTGCTTTGATTGTTTTTGAGATTGAATCTTGAATTTGTTTATTCCTAGGCTACCTGGATAGTGAACTTCCTAGTTTTATGTTCAACATAGGTAGGATGACAGCCACACATTGGCACACCCAGCTTTTATTGATTGAGCTGGACGTTTCTTGTATGTTTTCCAGCTTGATCTTGAACTGTAACTATCAACATTTCCATTTTCAGAGTAGCTAGGTTTATAGGTATGAACCACCTCATTTTACTTCTCTTCTATGTGTTTACAAAAATTCTGAAAGTATGAGAAAATGCTCTAGACTTACTAACCATATCCAGATTCTAGGTGGTACACAAACAATTATTCGGTAAAAAAATTTTTTAACATTATTCTGACAAACTTTTCAATTTTTTTTGCAAAATAGCGTACAGAGGCGGTTCTGGGAAGATGGCGGAGGAGAAGCTGGAATCTGAACAAGCTCTTGCATAGAAAACAGTTTCAGAGTTCCAGTGAACAGTCCCAAGCCAGAGAATCACACCAAGTGTGCCATCACAGGACAGAGAGTTAGTCAAGAGAGGGGAAGCCAAGCAGACACATCTGAGCGCCTGCCAGCAGCTGCTGCTGCGGCGGCAGGGTCGCGGCAGCGACCACCGCCGCCGCGGGGGCACACCTGAGACACAGTCCGGGACGAAGGAGCCAGACGCAGCGGACGAGCAGATTCTACTCAACACCAGCAAGAACCGACAAGGAGCGGACAACTTCATCCTGCACTTTGCAGACCAGAGACGACCCAGGATCCAAGACTCGGCGTGAGTAGAAGCCCGGCTTCCTCACTCCTTCTCTGGAAGCAGAGGAGGGAAGGCCACCCCTCCCCCCCCAGCACCGGTGATCTCCATCTTGGATACCGACAAAGCTCGGAGGAGCGGCTAGCTCCAGCTCAGGCCTTGGAATAAAACGAGTCATTTAGCAGGTCAAAAGAACTTAACGGCGAAGTGACCTCACAGACTCAGTTCCATCCAGGGAAAAGTCACCCAGCTCAGGCGCCAGCCATTGGAGTGGCTCTCCTCACCGGGTAACCAGAGACAGAGGCTGCCCCTCCCTCTAGCAGCCACCACAATCAATTGAAAAACAGAAACCCTGAGAATGGCTCCAGGCTGGGTGCTGTGCGTTTTTTTCACAAAATAGCCCCAGGGAAAAGCTACTGTTTGTAGAAAGGCCTCAACTCTACCCAGAACCTAGTCTCATCACTGCATCCCCCTCTTTTGTGATTCTCAAAGCAGATCACCCTCCCAGTAAACTAACCTGGGAGGGGGATCTCAAAATCTTGGGTAAAGCAGAGCATTTTTCTGCCTGTTCCAACAAACTGACTTAAGAAACCAATCAAGCCACAGGACCTCAAGCTGACCAGAGACTCCAACCAGACTCTGGTTACAGACAAAAGGGAGATACAGGACTCTTCCCACCCCTCCCAAAAAAAAAAAAATCAAAGAACTTTTTTTTTTTCTTCTTCTTCTTCTTTTCTTTTCTCTTTTTTTTGTTTTGTTTTTTTTTTCGTCTTTTGTTACCTTATTTATATAAAAAAAATTTTTTTGCTTTTCTAAAACTTTTATTAATCTTTAATTTTTGCCTCTTCTGAAAAAATAATTGTTTTCCATTAACTTTTTTTTTTCTTTCTCCTATTATAATTTTTATTTCATGAATACGTGAATGTGTGTTTTCCTTTCTTTTCTTGTCTTCTTTCTCTTTTTCTTTCATTCTTAATTATCTTTTTGTTTTTTGTCTAGCTCTACTGAATTTCTGATCTTTTCTTCTCACTTTCCTATCCTTTCCATCTTTTCCTCTTTGTTCTTCTTTATATGACTTAACTCTTGTCCTGCACATCCTCAGATAAACCCGTAGTTAACCAGTAGACCCTATCCCCCATTGTGCACACACTTAATCCACAAACTTATTACTCAATTCAAAATCTCTGAGACTTAAATTCATTAATAGCAGTACTACCTCTTTATACCTATATAATATTTTAAGCATTTTTTTAAAGTTTTTCACATCTCCTCTATGTCCCTCCCTTTCTCTCAACATATTCATATTCCTCTATAAATAGATGGTCTTTTAATCTCTAAAATAACATTAATTTTTACGTTTCTTTTTTTTTCTGGTCTCTTTTCATTCCCCTTTCCCTTTCTTCTTTTTCTCTCTCTCTCTACTTGCATCCTACCCAACCTATTTCCTGCATTGTGATTAGGACATAGTTAACTCTCCCTGTGCCTCCCCACACCAATCTATTCCTATTTTTTACCCACATCTCTCCCTAACCCTAATAATTTCTGGTTTTCCAAATTCTTCTCTGCGGTTCGAAGCCCTTTAACATATAGTTGTTTGAAGTTGAATAGATGTATCTGTTGAACTTGATTGTATCTGTAGACTATTGACTGTACAAATGCAAACTTTGGTTGATGGTGGCCTTAAGACAGTGTTCTAGCACAAAACTGGTGCTATCTTCATCTCAAATGGGCAGAGTAAGTCGGAAAAACACAAGAAAAATGGCAAATTCGGATATCTCAATTCCCAATCTTGATAATCAGGGGTTAGAAGAGATAATGAATAATCCAGAGGAGAGTTCCCAAACAGCTCTACAAACACTGGTGTCAAACATGATAAATGAAAAGTTTGACAACGTACAAAGGACTCTGTATGAGCGTGATAGGGAGAGAGAGGAGGCATCCCAGAAGTTTATACAGGAATATCATAAGCGTGAGGAAGCTACTCAAAAACTGATACAGGATTTGCGTGAACAACTTGAGAATACTCAAAGAGAAAGGGAGGAATGGCGTGAGCAGGCTGAGAACACTCAAAGAGATCTGTAGGAATCCCACGAACGGGAGGAAGCTAATCAAAGAGTAATACAGGAATTGAGAGACCAGGTAGAGAACACACAAAGATCACTAAAGGCATTCATGGAATCCATTAACAAAGAGCTGAAGGAAGTCAGGGAGACCACAAAGGGAATGCTGAATGGAACCCAACAGAAGGAATGGGAGCCCAAAGAAACCATAACCAATCAACTAAGCGATTTGAGGACAAACACTGAACACCAAATTAAGGAAGTAAAGAAATTCATACAAGACCTAAAACAGAGCTTCAACAAAGAACTTGAAGCCATCAAAGCTGACCAACTAGAAGGAAAAGAGATAAAAAACAAAGTAGAGAGTCTTGACAGCAGGTTAGACCATGCAGAAGATCAAATCTCAGGGCTTGAAGACAGCCTAGATATTATAGAGAAAGAACATACAACCATCCAAGACAAGTCCAAGAAATATGATAGATCTATCCAACACCTGGAAGACACCATAAGAAGGCCTAATCTAAGGATAATGGGTGTAGAGGAGCACCTAGAAACAGAAGTTAATGGTCTAGGAAAATTGTTTAACAGGATCCTAGCAAAGAACTTCCCAAACATGCAAAAAGATAGGCCTGTCCAGATACAAGAAGCCTTTAGAACCCCAAATAGACCAGACCAGAATAGGACATCCCACCGCCACATTTTAATCCACACAGGATCAACTCAGACCAAGGAAAAGATCCTTAAAGCTGTCAAGGAGAAAAGGGTAATCACCTATAAAGGGAAACCAATTAGAATCACCTCAGATTTCTCAGCAGAGACACTCAAAGCAAGAAGAGCATGGAATGATGTATGCCATGCCCTAAAAACAAACAACTATCAACCAAGAATACTGTACCCAGCTAAACTCTCCTTCATAACTGAAGGCCAAATAAAAACCTTCCATAGCAAAGAAAAATTGAAACAATGCATCTCCACCAAACCAGCCCTACAAAAGATTCTTAAAGATGTCCTACACATAGAAAACCAACAAGACCGCAATAAAGGCCAAGAAACTGCACCCAAACTGAGAATCCAAGAACCATAGGAAGAACCCAGTTTTCGCAGCCCCCAAGAAGGTAGATAACATGGCAGTAACTCCCAAATACCTCTCAGTCCTATCTCTTAACGTTAACGGACTGAACTCTCCAATTAAGCGACATAGACTGTCTAGTTGGATTAAAAAACAAGACCCTTCTATCTGCTGCCTGCAGGAGTCACATCTTGCCCGTAAAAACAAACACATTTTCAATGTTAAAGGCTGGAACAAAATCTACCAAGCAAACGGACCGCATAAACAGGTGGGAGTAGCAATCCTAATATCAGATAAAATAGACTTCAAATTAAAATTCGTGAAAAGAGATAAAGAAGGTCGCTACATACTAATTAAAGGATATCTCCTTCAGGAGGATATTACAATTCTAAACATCTATTAGCCAAACAATGGAGCACCCTAATTTATCAAAGAAACACTACTTTCCCTCAAATCCCATATAGATCCAAAGACATTAATTGTTGGGGATTTTAACACACCACTCTCCCCACTAGATAGATCAACTCGGCAAAAACTCAACAGAGAAACCGCAGATCTAAACAGCTGCATAGATCAACTAGACTTAACAGACATTTACCGAACATTTCACCCAGCAGCATCAGAATACACGTTTTTCTCAGCAGCACATGGAACGTTTTCTAAAATAGACCACATTTTAGGCCACAAAGCAAACTTGTCTAAATTCAGAAACATTGAAGTTATACCTTGCATTCTCTCTGACCACAAGGGAATAAAATTAGAACTCAACACCAAAAGCCACCAAAGAAAGTCCAGTATCACATGGAGGCTGAACAACACACTGCTGAATCATGAGTGGGTCATGGAAGAGATTAGAAAGGAAATTCAAATGTTCATGCTATTCAACAAAAATGAACACACAAAATACCAGCTCCTCTGGGACACAGCAAAGGCAGTACTCAGAGGCAAGTTTATAGCTCTGAGCTCCTACATCAACAAATTGGAGAGATCTGAAACTAACAATTTAATGACACATCTAAACCTCCTTGAAAAAGAGCAGCAAGATAAACCCCAGTAGACGGAAAGAAATAATCAAAATTAAATCATAATTAAATGAATTAGAATCCAAAATAACTATAGAAAGAATCAACAAAACAAAGAGTTGGTTCTTCGAAAAACTTAACAAAATTGACAGACCCTTAGCAAATCTTATCAGAAAAAGAAGAGAACACACCCAAATTAATAAACTCAGAGATGAGAATGGAAACATCACCACGGAAACAACCAAGATTCAGAACATTATAAGGGAATACTTCTCAAAAATTTATGCTAATAAGTTTGAGAACTTGACAGAAATGGACCTCTTCCTAGCAAATATTGACATGCCAAAACTAAACCAAGATGAGTTAAACTATCTTAAAAGGCCCAAATGAAGCATTGAAATAGAAAGAACAATAAGAGAAATGCGAGCTAAGAAAAGTCCAGGACCAGATGGATTTACAGCGGAATTTTACAAGGCCTTCAACGCAGAGCTCACACCAATTCTCCTCCAACTCTTCAATGAAATTGGAAGAGAAAGCTCACTACCGAACACATTCTATGAAGCCATCATAACCCTCATCCCAAAACCAGGCAGGGACTCATCAAAGAAAGAGAACTATAGACCCATTTCTTTGATGAACATTGATGCAAAACTTCTCAACAAAATTTTGGCCAATCGACTTCAACAATTCATCCAAAAAATCATACACCACGATCAAACAGGATTCATTTCAGGGATGCAAAGCTGGTTCAATATACGCAAATCAATTAATATTATTCATCACATCAAGAACAAGAACCACATGGTTATCTCAATAGATGCAGAAAAAGCATTCGACAAGATCCAACACCCCTTTATGAAGAATGTTTTGGAAAAATTAGGAATCCATGGAACATTCCTCAATACAATAAAGGCTGTATATGACAAACCTACAGCCAGCATTATACTCAATGGTGAAAAACTAAAGCCATTTGCTCTTAACTCAGGAACAAGAAAAGGTTGCCCACTCTCTCCACTTCTTTTCAATCTAGTATTAGAATGCCTAGCTACAGGAATAAGACAAGATGCAGACATAAAGGGGATCCAAATAGGGAAAGAAGAAATAAAACTCTCCCTCTTTGCAGATGACATGATCTTGTATTTAAAGAATCCCATAGACTCCACTCCCAAATTACTCAAGCTGATTCAAAACTTTGGCAAAGTAGCAGGTTATAAAATTAACCCCCAAAAATCAATGGCTTTTCTGTATGCCAACAATGAGAAAAGTGTGGCTGAAATTAGGAAAGCAACTCCATTTGTAATAGCCCCACAAAAAATAAAATACCTAGGAATAAACTAAAGAAGTGAAGGACCTCTATGATGAAAACTTTAAAATCTTGAAAAAGGAAATCAACACAGAACTTAAAAAATGGCAAAACCTCCCATGCTCCTGGATTGGAAAGATTAACATAGTGAAAATGGCAATACTTCCCAAGGCTATCTACAAATTCAACGCAATACCTATCAAAATTCCACCCTCATTCTTCAAGGAAATAGAAGAGGCAATCCAAAAATTCATATGGAACAATAAAAGACCCCGAATAGCAAAAACGCTCCTCAACGGAAAAAACACTGCTGGAGGAATATCAATACCAAATTTCAAACTCTACTATAAAGCCATAGTAATCAAAACAGCTTGATATTGGCAGAAGAACAGACCTCAGGACCAATGGAATAGAATTGAAAACCCAGAAATGAACCTACAGACCTATAGCCATCTAATCTTCGATAAGGGAGCTAAAACAATAGAATGGAAGACAGACAGCCTCTTCAGTAAATGGTGCTGGCAAAACTGGTTAACTACATGTAGAAAACTAAAGCTAGATCCTTATATATCACCCTGCACCAGAATCAACTCCAAATGGATCAAAGACCTTGAACTCAAAGCAGACACTCTGAAAACATTACAGGATGGAATAGGAGAAACCCTGGGTCTCCTTGGCTCAGGCCGAAATTTTCTGAATAGAGACCCGGAAACACAACAAATCAAAGAAAGGTTGGACAAATGGGATTGTATAAGGTTGCAGAGCTTCTGCTGGGCAAATGACACAGCTAGCAAGATCAATAGAAAGCCCACGGACTGGGAGAAGATCTTTACTAGCCATACAACGGACAAGGGTCTCATATCTAAAATATACTTGGAACTCAAAAAATTAAACCACCCAACAACAAATCCTCAAAGAAGCAACTGCCCAATAAGTAAGTGGGCGAAAGACTTAAAGAGAAGCTTCTCTGAAGAAGAAAGAAGGATGGCCAATAGACACATGAAGAAATGTTCAACATCCCTAGCCATAAAAGAAATGCAAATCAAAACAACATTGAGATATCACCTCACTCCAGTTAGAACAGCAAAAATCAAGAACTCTAACAACAACAGATGCTGGAGGGGATGTGGACAGAAAGGAACCTTACTTCATTGTTGGTGGGAATGTAAACTTGTTCAACCACTTTGGAAAGCAGTATGGAGGTTCCTCAAATACTTCACATAGAACTCCCCTATGACCCAGCAATCCCACTTTTGGGCATTTACCCTAATGTTTACAAAAAAGACCACACTAAAGCTACCAGCACAACTATGTTTATTGCAGCATTATTTACCATAGCTAAGATATGGAACCAACCCAGATGCCCCTCAGTAGATGAATGGATCAAGAAAATGTGGTATATATACACAATGGAATTCTATGCCTCCATCAGAAAGAATGACATTGCCCCATTTGTTAGACAATGGAAAGGCTTGGAAAAAATTATATTAAGTGAAGTAAGCCAGGCCCAAAGAAACATAGGTCCCATGGTTTCCCTTATTTGCAATATCTAGTATAGGTATGAGTCAAGCGGAAAAAGTCAGAGAATGTGATGTTAGGAAAACGAACCTCAAATATGTATTTTAATGTTTTTGTTTCTTTCATGCATGTGTTTCTAACGCATTTATAAGATTATTTCTTGGTTGCTTTGTATGTCCCTCCCCCACAGTGTAACCCCTGCTTTCACTATATTTGATGTCAGTATAACATGTGGAGGAGATGGGGACAAACAAGTCGTTTAAGGATTCAGGTGGACCTGTTGCAACAATGAGAAGTACAAAATGTCATGTCAAAACCAGCTTTACAATGTCGGAGGGGGGGGAAGGGGGGGTATGATTGGGTGGGCGGGAGGGGGGAGGCTGGGAAGGGAGGTGAAGGGTAAACAAAGGAGGAGGCTGCAATGCTTGGTAAGAAATGTATGCATTATCCTGCCCATGTAATTGTAACCCCTCTGTACAGTATGTTCTCAAATAAAATAAAATAAAATTTAAAAAATAAATAAATAAATAAAAATAGCGTACAGAAGGGTTACAATTACATGGGTAAGGTAATGAGTACATTTCTTATCAAGCGTTGTTGCCTCCTCCTGTTTCTACTTCTCATCCCTTCCCATCTCCCTTCTCCACCCCTCCCAACACCCCGCCCCTGGCAAAAGTTGTAAAGTTAGTAATTGGACATGATGAGTTGTATATCTCATTGTTGCAATGGGTCCAACGTATCCCCATTTAAAGGTTGGTTTTTCACCATTTCCTCCACAAATTTTACCAATATCAAATAAAATGGAAGCAGGGGTTATACCATGGGGGAGGGACATACAAAGCAACAAAGAAATAATCTTATAAATATGTTAGAAACAATTGCAAGAATGAAAAAATACATTTCAGTACTTATCTTGGGATTCATTTCACCTAACATGAACTTATCTTAACTTTTCTGCTTGTTTCAAAAATATACTAGTTATTGCAAATAAGGGAAACCATGGGACCTATATTTTTGGACCTGGCTTACTTCACTTAATTTTTTCCAAGTCTTTCGATTTTCTAACAAATGGGGCAATGTCATTCTTTCTCATAGAGGCATAGAATTGCATTGTGTATATCTACCACATTATCTAGATCCATTCATCTTATGAGGGGCATCTGGATTGGTTCCATATCTTAGCTATGGTAAATAATGTTGCAATAAACATAGTTGTGCTGGTAGCTTTAGTATGGTCTTGTTTGTGATCATTTGGGTAAATGCCCAAAAGTGAGATTGCAGGGAAATAGGAGAGCTCTATATGGAGTCTTTTGAGGAACCTCCATACTACTTTCCAAAGTGGTTGAACAAGTTTACTCTCCCACCAACAATGCAGTAAGATTCCCTTCTGTCCCCATCTCCTCCAGTATCTGTTGTTATTAGAGTTCTTGATTCCAGCTATTCTAACTGGGCTGGGGTGGTATCTCAATGTTGGGTTGATTTGCATTTCTTTTATAGCTAGGGAGGTTGAGCATTTCTTCATATGTCCATCGCCCATCCTTCTTTCATCTTCAGAGAAGTTTCCCTTTAAGTCTTTAGCCCACTTATTTATTGGGCAGTTGTTTCTCTGAGAATGTGTTGTTGGGGTATTTAATTTTTTGAGTTGCAGGTATATGAAACCCTTGTCCGTTGTATGGCTAGTGAAGAACTTCTCCCAATCCGTGGGATTTCTATCAATATTGCTAGCTATGTCCTTTGCCTTGCAGAAAGTATGCAATTTCATGCAATCCCATTTGTCCAAACTTTCTTTGATTTGTTGTGTTTCTGGGTCTCTATTAAGAAAATTTCAGCCTGTGCCAAGGAGATCTAGGGTTTCTCCTATTGCATCCTGTAATGTATTCAGAGTGTCTCCTTTGACTCTGAGGTCTTTGATCCATTTGGAGTTGATTCTTGTGCAGGTGATATATAAGGATCTAGCTTTAGTTTTCTACAAGTGATTAACCAATTTTGCCAGCACCTTTTACTGAAGAGACTGTCTTTCTTCCATTCTAATTATTTAGCTTCCTTATCGAAGATTAGATGGCTATATATCTGTAGGTTCAATTCTATTCCATTGGTCCTGAGGTCTCTTCTTGTGCCATTACCACGTTGTTTTGATTAATATGGTGTTGTATTAGAGTTTGAAATTTGGTATTGATATTCCTCCAGCACTTTTCTTTCTTTTAATGATCTTTTATGCTATCCAGGGTCTTTTATTGTTCCATATGAATTTTTGGATTGTCTCTTCTATTCCTTGAAGAATGAATTTGGGATATTGATAGGTATTGCATTGAATTTGTAGATAGCCTTGGGAAGTATTGCCATTTTCATGATGTTGATCCTTCCAATCCAGGAGCATGGGAGTTTTCGCCAGTGTCTAAGTTCTGTTTTGATTTCCTTTTTCTGGTTTTTCAAGTGTTCATCATAGAGGTCCTTCACTTCTTTGGTTAAGTTAATTCCTAGGTATTTTATTTTTTGTGGAGCTATTATGAGTGGAGTTGCTTTCCTGATTTCAGCCACACTTTTCTCATTCTTGGCATACAGAAAAGTCATTGATTTTTGAGGGTTAAATTTATACCCTGCCACTTTGCCCAAGTTCTGAATAAGGTTGAATAATTTGGGAGTGGAGTCAGTGGGATTCTTTAAATACATAATCATGCCATCTACAAAGAGGGAGACTTTTACATCATCTTTCCCTATTTGGATCCATTTTGTTTTCATCTTGTCTTATTGCTATATCTTGGCATTCTAATACTAGATTGAAAAGGAGTGGCGAGAATGAACATCCTTGTCTTGTTTCTGATTTAAGAGGAAATGGCTTTAATTTTTCACCATTAAGTATAATGCTGGCTGTAGGTTTGTCATATACAGCCTTTATGGTATTGAGGAATGTTCCCTGGATTTCTAGTTTTTCCATAGTCTTCATTATCAATGGGTGTTGAATCTTGTCAAATGCCTTTCCTGCATCTATTGAGATAAACATATGGTTTTTATCCTTGTTCTTGTTGATGTGATGAATAATATTAATTGATTTGCGTATATTAACCCAGCTTTGCATCCCTGAAATGAATCCTGTTTGATCGTGGTGTATAATTTTTTGGATCAATTGTTGAAATTGATTGGCCAAAATTTTGTTGAGAAGTTTTGCATCAATGTTCATCAAACAAATTGGTCTATAGTTCTGTTTTTTGATGAGTCCCTGCCTGGTTTTGGGATGAGGGTTATGATGTCTTCATAGAATGAGTTCGGTAGTGCACTTTGTCTTTCAATTTCATTGAAGGGCCATGGTGTGAGCTCTGCTTTGAAGGCCTTATAGAATTCTGCTGCACATCTTTCTGGTCCTGGGCTTTTCTTAGATGGGACTTCTCTTATTGCTGTTTCTATCTCAATGTTTGCTATGGGCTGGTTAAATGTTTTAACTCATCTTGATTTAGTTTCAGCATGTCAATATTTCCTATGAAAAGGTCCATTTCTGCCAAGTTCTCAAACTTATTAGCATAGTTTTGAGAAGTATTCCCTTTTAAAGTTCTGAATCTTGGTTGTTTCTCTGGTGATTTTTCCGTTCTCATCTCTGAGTTTATTTATTTGGGTGAGTTTTCTTCTTTTTCTGATAAGATTTGCTAAGGGTCTGTCAATTTTGTTAATTTTTTCGAAGAACTAACTGTTTTGTTGATTATTTCTATGGTTTTATTGGATCCTAATTCGTTTAATTCTGATTTAATTTTAATTATTTCTTTCCATCTCCTAGATTAGGGTTTATCTTGCTGCTCTTTTTCAAGGAGGTTCATATGTCTCATTAAATTGTTGGTTTTAGATCTCTCCAATTAGTTAATGTAGGAACTCAAAGCTATAAACTCTCCTCTGAGTACTGCCTTTGCTCTCTCACAGAAGGGCAGGTGATTTGTGTGCTCATTTTTGTTGAATATCATGAACATTTGAATTTCCTTTCTAATCTCTTCCCTGACCCACTGGTGATTCAACAGTATGTTGTTAAGCCTCCATGTGTTACAGGACTTTCTTTGATGGTTTTTGGTGTTGAGTTCTAATTTTATTCCCTTGTGGTGTGAGCGAATACGAGGTATAACTTCAATGTTTCTGAATTTGAACAAGATTGCTTTGTGATCTAGAATGTGGTCTATTTTGGAAAATGTTCTATGTGCTGCAGAGAAAACTTTTATTCTGTTGCTGCTGGGTGAATTATTCAATAGATGTCTGTTAAATCTACTTGATATATGCAGTTGTTTAGATCAGTGATTTTACACTTGAGCTGAAGAGCTGAGGGACAATGCCCAGTCCCAGAGTTCAGGCCCCACAACCGACCAAAAAAATCCCTGTGCCACATCTGCCTTGCTTGCTTTGACTCCTCTCATGTTGGCATACTAGGAGGCCAGCATAAGATGAAGCTCCAGAAAACTTTTGGCTAGAAAAAGAAACCACTTCATGGGAAGTGAGGGGTGTTTTAGAAGGGATTGGGAGCTGAACACAGGCAGGAGGGCTCATGGCTTCAGCCTCAGCTGTCTTCTGAATCATTGCCCAGTTATCAGCTGTAAGTTTTCGCTCCAAAATTAATATGGAAAAGTCTGCAATTCTTATTGACTCATCCACATACACAGACCTAGTTAGGCATCCAGAATGACTTAAAATGTGGATTTCCTAAGTCAGAGAAATCTGTACCAGAGTAAATGGGCAGAAAGAACTTCATTTAATCAGGTTCAATTCATTTTTACTTGCTTATAATTTAACTGAGAGAACAATATCAAACTAACCAAGCTTTCACAAAATCAAAATATCCAAGCCACTACATTTTACAGGAAATAAATATTCACAGCACAAATCAGAATTTCTGAAGATGTGGTGCTCTCAGAAAATAAGGAATTAGGGTTCAGGACACGTCAGAGACATTTGACAACAGCATCAAAATTAAATTCATTACCACTGGTGTCAAAAGTTGCTTATTCTCAGCATGTAAGCACATATTTTTTTCTGGTTCTTAATAAAAAAGACGGTAGAATTTGATTTCCCTTCTCAATTTCAATCTTCAAATTCACATTTTCTTCTAAGGAAGTCATTTATCTCACACACCTGACAATATAGAATATGTCTTCAAACCAGGGTCTTCTGGGCATCTGAGAGCAAAATATGAAGAGTGAAACAGGCTACAGGAAGCTTGATTGTTCAGGAATAAATCATGTTTGCACTTCTTCTTTTTCTTTTTAATTGTGAAAATACCGTACAGAGAGGTTACAATTACCTGAGCAAGGTAATGAGTACATTTCTGCCATGGAAAGATTTGATCGCACAGCTAAGCTAACTACCTAAGATGGTTAGTTGGGAGGGGAGAAATGTCATAGAGTTTCAGAAAAAGGCCAAAGAATTGTGCATGGCTTTTCTTCTCAGAAAAGAACGTTTAAATAAGTTAGGTTTTTCTCTTCAAAAAATAATTATACAGTAGTCCCCTTCACTGTAATTTCCCCTTCTGTAGTTAGTTATCTGTGTTCAACTGTGCTCTGAAAAGATTGAATGGAAAAACATCTCATATTTTGAAAGAGATCACATTCACATAATACCTTTTTTATGTTTTTTGGGTTCTTTTGGAGGTAAAGTTTCACTGTATATCTCTTTGATTATTTTCCTGCCTAGGCTTCTGTTTCCTGGAATTACAGGTATGCACTTCCACATCCATTTCACATTACTTTTTTTTAAACAGTATATTGTTACAATTTTACTATTTTTATTAGTTACTGTTTTTATTGTCTTACTGTACCTAATTTATAACTGAAGCTTTATTGTAGCTATATTTGTCTGGGTAAAAGCATAAAATGGTCATCTTGGTATTTATAGTGTTGCTTCCTGAACTGATTGAGTATACTAAAATCAGCATAGGCTCCAGTCCCATATAGAAAATAACATAATATGTCATACAAAGTAAGTTACACTTTAAATCACGTCAAGGTTATATCTATTACCAACATACATGTAACAGTATATAAATAGTTGCTATATTGAATGTTGGGGAACAATTTTTTTTTCCTGAATATTTTAAATTTCTTGTTGATTGAACACCTAGATGTGGAAATTCTGGATACTGAGGGTTAACTCTATAAAGTACCTCATTGATTTCAGGTGTCCACTTGAAATGTATATCCAGAGGCTAAATAGGAACTACTGTAAAGATCAAAATGAAACTTGAACCTCTTCTTTGCCATAATTATTCATTAAATACAATGTGGATAAATTTGATTCTGTACCTCTTCCTCCTCCTCCTTTTCTTCCTCTTCCTCTTCCTTGCTCCTCTTCTTCTTCTTCTCCTTCTTTTCTTCTTCTTCTTCTTCTTCTTCTTCTTCTTCTTCTTCTTCTTCTTCTTCTTCTTCTTCTTCTTCTTCTTCTTCTTCTTCTTCTTCTTCTTCTTCTTCTTCTTCTTCTTCTTCTTCTTCTTCTAATTCTTCTTCTTCTTCTTCTTCTTCTTCTTCTAATTCTTCTTCTTCTTCTAATTCTTCTTCTTCTTCTTCTTCTTCTTCTTCTTCTTCTTCTTCTTCTTCTTCTTCTTCTTCTTCTTCTTCTTCTTCTTCTTCTTCTTCTCCTCCTCCTCCTCCTCCTCCTCCTCCTCCTCCTCCTCCTCCTCCTCCTCCTCCTCCTCCTCCTCCTCCTCCTCCTCCTCCTCCTCCTCCTCCTCCTCCTCCTCCTCCTCCTCCTCCTCCTCCTCCTCCTCCGTCCTCCTCCTCCTCCTCTTCCTCTTCCTCCTCCACTTCCTCCTCCTCCTCCTCCCTCTCTTCCTCCTCCTCCTCTTCATCCTCCTCCTCCTCGTCCTTGTCTTCCTCGTCCTCCTCCTCCTTCATATTCTTTTTCTTCTTGTTCTTCTTCTTGTTCTTCTTCTTGTTCTTGTTCTTCTTCTTGTTCTTGTTCTTCTTCTTGTTCCTTCTTCTTCTTGTTGTTCTTCTTCTTCTTGTTCTTGTTCTTGTTCTTCTTGTTCTTGTTCTTGTTCTTCTTGTTCTTCTTGTTCTTGTTCTTGTTCTTGTTCTTGTTCTTGTTCTTCCTCCTCCTCCTCCTCCCTCCTCCTCCTCCTCCTCCTCCTCCTCCTCCTCCTCCTCCTCCTCCTCCTCCTCCTCTTCTTTTCTCAGTGCTGAAAATCCAGCGCAGGGCCTTGCATATACTAGGCTTGGTATCTAACACAGTTCTACATCCCAACCCTCTAGAGCTCCTAAAAAGCTAGTTTGCGAATTTCACAATGTTTAATAATTAACACAAATTTTCCTTTTCCTTTCTAGGCTCCATAATAGGGAAAAGTGGGGTGGGGGAGTAAATGGGACAGTCACCAAGGGAAAATTTTTCTGATTAACATATTTTTTGTTCATATGGCATTTAAAAATATGTTACCATGTAATTTAAATCCTATTTTTAAAATTTCTTCTTAGGAACAAAGACCAACTAAATTTTTTTTCGTTTTTATGTATAAAGTTCACAATGCTGTCTCTATAAGAATCTTTTATTTATTTATTTATTTTTGCATCTGAGTGTATCTTTATTGAGGTGAATTAACATTTTTATACAGTGTGTGATAGTGACATATATTCTTTGTTTATTTAAGTACGTTATAAGAATCTTTTAAAACATTCTTTTGACATGACTTCTACAATCTCCATAGAGGCAAAACTGAAGTCTATATATTAAATATTCTAATCATCATATGAAATAATTAGGAAGGGCAAATCAATAGAAACAACGAAAACTTTGTCAAACACAATGAGCATGACAATTACCCACCAAACATATGCTTATCATCTTTGAGAACAACAGTCTGAGAATATGCAGAATTACTGACAGGACAATGTTTGAATTCAAAGGAAAGAGGAAAACCTTTAAAATATTGAAAGACAAACGTGCACCAATATGTCATGCCTGTAATCCTAGATGTTCAGGACGTTCATTAGTGGCTAAAGAAAAGCAAGAAAAAACCGGATAACATCAAATGATAATCTTTCAATATTCAAAGGACACTATAACAGAAGTGAAAATATATCCAACAGATACATGGCACATATTTATTAATGCTACAATGTTAAAGCTACAATGATCCTGAGTCTTAAGTATTTTTATATCTTATAATTCTCTCTATGTGTATTTTTGGTGTCCGGTCATGGGGCTTGAACTCGGGGCCTGGGTGCTTTCCCTCAGCTCTTCAGCTCAAGGCTAGTGCTCTACCACTTGAGCCACAGCGCCACTTGCTGATTTTTTCTTTTTGATTATGTGGTGCTGAGGAATCGAACCCTGAACCTCAAGCATGCAAGTCAAGTGCTCTACTACTGAGCCACCTTCCAGGCCCCTAATTCTATATATTTTTTTCCTGAATAATATATTTCTTTTTTTTAATTCTGAAAATACTGTACAGAAGGGTTACAATTACATGAGCAAAGTAATGAGTATATTTCTTATCAAGCCTTGTGGCCTCCTCCTCTGTTTCCCTTTCACATCCATTCTCATCCCCCCCACCACGTGTCCCCCAACCTCCTCCCAGGCCAAAATTGTAAAGTTCATCTTTCAACATAATGACTTGTATAGCTCATTGTTGCAATAGGTCCATCTGTAGCCCTATTTAAACTATTTGTTTTTTCCCTTCCCCTCCACAAACTATACCAACATTAAATACAGTGAAAACAAGGGTTATCTTGTGGGGGAGGGACCTGCAAACAACAAAGAAATCAACTTATTAATGTTAGAAACAATCACAAGAAAGAAAAAACCATTTGAATAATTATATTGGGGTTCATTTCACCTAACATCAACTAATATGACCGTTTCTGCATGTCTGACAAATATACGTTATTGTAAATAAGGGAAACCATGGGACCTATGTTTCATTGGGCCTGGCTTAGTTCAATTAATTAAATTTTTTACAAGTCTTTCCATTTCCTAAGAAATGGGACAATGTCATTCTTTCTGATAGAGGCAGAGAATTCCATTGTGTATATATACCACATTTTCTTAATCCATTCATCTACTGAGGGGTATCTGGGTTGGTTCCATATCTTACCTATGGTAAATAATGCTGCAATAAACACAGTCGTGCTGGTAGCTTTAAAATAATCATGTTTGTATCGTTTGGGTAAATGATCAAAAGTGGGATTGGTGGAAAATAGGGGAGCTCTATGTGGAGTCTTTTGAGGAATCTCCATACTACTTTCCAAAGTGGCTGAACAAGTTTACACTCCCACCAACAATGCAGTAGGGTTCTGTTCTGTCCACATACCATCCAGAATCTGTTGTTAGAGTTCTTGATTATAGCCAAACTAACTGGGGTGATGTGGAATCTGAATGTTGTTTTGATTTGGATTCATTTTATAGCTAGGGAGGTTGAGCATTCCTTCATGTGTCTACTGGCCATCCTTCTTTCCTCTTCAGAGAAGTTTCTCTTTTAGTCTTTACCCCACTTATTTATTGGGCAGTTGTTTCTGTGAAGATTTGTTGTTAGGGGATTTAAATTTTTGAGTTCCAGGTATATTAGATATGAAATCCTTGCCTGTTGTATGGTTAGTGAAGATCTTCTCCCAATCCGTGTTTTATTGATCTTGCTAGCTTCATCCTTTGCCCTGCAGAAACTCTGCAATTTCATGTAATCCCATTTGTCCAACCTTTCTTTGATTTGTTGTGTTTCTGGGTCTCTTTTAAGAAAATTTCGGTTTGTTCCAAGGAGACTTAGAGTTTCTCTTATTCATCCTATAATGTTTTCAGAATGTCTGCTTTGACTCTGAGGTCTTTGATCCATTTGGAGTTGATTCTGGTGCAGGGTGATATACAGGATGTAGCTTTAGTTTTCTACAAGTGATTAACCAATTTTGCCAGCACCATTTACTGAAGAGGCTGTCTTTATTCCATTCTAGTTTTTAGCTCCCTTATCGAAGATTAGATGGCTATAGATCTGTAGGTTCATTTCTGGATTTTCAATTATATTCCATTGGTCCTGAAGTCTGATCTTGTGTCAGTAATCAAGCTGTTTTGATTAAAATGGTGTTGTAGTAGAGTTTGAAATTTGGTATTGATACTCCTCAGGCACTTTTCTTTCGGTTTTTGATCATTTTTGCTATTCGGGGTCTTTTATTGTTTCATATTAATTTTTGGATTGCCTTTTATATTTCGTTGAAGAATGAGGTTGGAATATTGATATGTATCGCATTGAATTTGTAGATAACTTTGGCAAGTATTGCCATTTTCAATATGTGGATACTTCCAATCCAGGAGCATGGGAGTTTTTTCCACTTTCTAAGTACTGTTTTGATTTTCTTTTTCAGGTTTTTAAAGATTTCATCAGCCGGGCACTGGTGGCTCACGCCTGTAATCCTAGCTACTCAGGAGGCTGAGATCTGAGTATCATGGTTCAAAGCTAGCCAGGGAAGGAAAGTCAGTGAGACTCTTATCTCCAATAAACCACTAGAAAACCAGAAGTCTTGCTGTGCCTCAAGTGATAGAGCGCTTGACTTGAAGTGAAGACCTGTGGGACAGCACCCAGGCCCAGAGTTCAAGACCCATGACTGACAAAAAACAAAAACGTTTCTATCATAAAGGTCCTTCACTTTTTGGTTAATTCCTAGGCGTTTTATTTTGGGGGGCTATTATAGATGGAATTGTTTTCCTGGTTTCAGCCACACTTTTCTCATTGTTGGATTAGAGAAAAGCCATTGTCTTTGAGGATTAATGTTATAACCGGCTACTTTGCCAAAGTTTTGAATCACTATCAGTAATTTGGGAGTGGATTCCATGGGATTCTTTAAATACAAGATCACGTCATTTACAAAGAGGGAGAGTTTTACTTCATCTTTCCCTATTTGGATCCATTTTATGTTTGCACCATTTCTTATTCTTGTAGCTTGCCATTCTAATACTAAATTGAAAAAAACTAGAGAGAGTGGACATCCTTGTCCCCTTCTTTTTTTTTATTGTGAAAATACTTTAAAGAGGGTTTATAAATACATGGGCAAGATAATGAATACATTTCTTATCAAGCATTTTAGTCTCCTCCTTTGTTTCCCCTTCCCATCCCTTCCCACTCTCCCCCTGCCCCCAATCCTCCCCCCCTCCCTGCACCAAAGTTGTAAAGTTCGTTTTCGACATAACGACTTGTACATGTCATTGTTGCAATGGGCCCATCTCTATTCCTATTTAAAAGATTTGTTTTTCCCCTTCCCTTCCACAAATTATACTGACATCAAATACAGTGAAAGTAGGGGTTATACTGTGGGGGAGGGACATACAAAGCAACAAAGAAATCATTTTACAAATGTGTTAGAAACAATCGCAAGAAAGATAAAATAACATTTGAATACATATTTAGGGTTCATTTTCCTAAAATCAAATTATCTGACCTTTTCTGCTTGAGTCAGACATATACTAGTTATGGCTAATAAGGGAAACCATGGGGCCTATGTTTCTTTTGGCCTGGCTTACTTCACTTAATATAATTTTTTCCAAGTCTTTCCAGTTCCTAACAAATGGGGCAATGTCATTCTTTCTGATGGAAGCATAGAATTCCATTGTGTATATATACCACATTTTCTAGATCCATTCATCTACTGAGGGGCATCTGGGTTGGTTCCATATCTTAGTTATAGTAAATAATGCTGCAATAAACATAGTCGTGCTGGTAGTTTTAGTGTAGTCTTGTTTGTGAACATTTGGGTAAATGCCACACAGGCCAAAATTTTCTTAATAGAGTTCCAGAAACACAACAAATCAAAGAAAGGTTGGACAAATGGGATTGCATGAAGTTGCAGAGCTTCTACATTGCAAAGGTCATAGCTAGCAAGGTCAATAGAAAGCCCACGGATTGGGAGAAGATCTTCACTAGCCATACAACGGACAAGGGTCTCATATCTAAAATATAACTGGAACTCAAAAAATTAAATCCCCCAACAACAAATCTTCAAAGAAACAACTGCCCAATAAATAAATGGGCTAAAGTCTTAAAGAGAAACTTCTCTGAAGAGGAAAGAAGAATGGCCAATAGACACATGAAGAAATGCTCAACCTCCCTAGCCATAAAAAATGCAAATCAAAACAACATTGAGATACCACCTCACTCCAGTTAGTATGGCTAAAATCAAGAACTCTAATAACAACAGATGCTGGAGGGGATGTGGACAGAAGGGAACCTTACTTCATTGTCGGTGGGAGTGTAAACTCGTTCAACCACTTTGGAAAGAGCTTCCCTATGACCCAGCAATCCATTGTCCCTTCTTGATTTAAGAGGAAATGGCTTTCGTTTTTCATGATTAAGTGTAATGCTAGCTGTAGGTTTGTCATATACAGCCTTTATTTTATTTAGGAATGTTCCCTGGGTTCCTAATTTTTCCAGAGCCTTCATCATAAAGGGTTTATTGGATGTTGTCAAATGTTTTTTCTCCAACAGTTGAGAGAACCAGGTGGTTCTTTTCCTTGCTCTTGTTGGTGCGATGTATTATATTGATTTGCGTATATTGACTCAACTTTGCATCCCTGAATTGAATCCTGTTTGATCGTGTTGTATTATTTTTTGGATGAATTTTTTAAGTCAATCGACCAAAATTTTGTCGAGAAGTTTTGCATCAATATTCATAAAAGAAATATGTTTAAACTTCTCTTTTTTGATGCATCCCTGCCTGGTTTGAGGATGAGGGTTTTGATGGCCTCATTGAATAAGTTCTGTAGTGAACTTTCTCTTTCAATTTCATTGAAGAGTTGGAGTAGTATTGGTGTGAGCTCTGCTTTGAAGGCCTTGTAGAATTCTGATGTAAATCTGTCTGGTCTTGGTGTTTTTTTAGATGGGACTTCTCATATTGCTGTTCCTATCTTAATGCTTGATATGGGCCTGTTAAAATGGTTTAACTCATCTTGGTTTAGTTTCGGCATGTCGATATTTGCTATGAAAAGGTCCATTTCTGCCAAGTTCTCAAACTTATTAGCATAGTTTTGAGAAGTATTCCCTTATAATGTTCTGAATCTTGGTTGTTTCTCTGGTGATGTTTCCATTCTCATCTCTGAGTTTATTTATTTGGGTGAGTTTTCTTCTTTTTCTGATAAGATTTGCTAAGGGTCTGTCAATTTTGTTAATGTTTTCGAAGAAGCAACTCTGTTTTGTTGATTCTTTCTGTGTTTTTTCTTTTTTTTTTTTTGGAATCTAATTCATTTAATTCTTATTTAATTTTAATTATTTCTTTCCATCTACTGGGTTGGGGTTTATCTTGCTGCTCTTTTTCAAGGAGGTTCAGATGTGTCATAAAATTGTTGGTTTCATATATCTCAAACTTGCCTCTTTGTACTGCCTTTTCTGTGTCCCAGAGGAGCTGGTAATTTGTGTGTTCGTTTTTGTTGAATATTGTGAACACTTGAATTTCCTTTTTAATCTCTTACATGACTTACTCGTGATTCAACAGTGTGTTGTTCAGCATCCATGTGTTACAGGACTTTCTTTGGTGGCTTTTGGCATTGAATTCTAATTTTATTTCCTGTGGTCTGAGAAAATGCAAGGTATAACTTCAATTTTTCTGAATTTGGACTTTTGTTTTGTGACCTAAAATGTGGTCAGTTTTTGAAAATGTTCCATGTGCTGCTGAGACAAACGTGTTTTCTGATACTGCTGTGTGAAATATTCGTTAGATGTCTGTTAAATCTAGTTGATCCTTGCAGTTGTTTAGATCTGCAGTTTATTGAGTTTTAGCCAAGTTGATTTATCTAGTGGGGTTAGTGGTGTGTTAAAATCCCCAACAATTAATGTCTTTGGATCTATGTGAGCTTTGAGGGAAAGTAGTGTTCTTGGATAAATTTGCTTGCTCCGTTGTTTGGCAAATAGATATTTAGAATTGTAATATCCTCCTGAAGGAGCAATCTCTTCATTAGTATGTAGCGACCTTCTTTATTTCTTCTCACGAATTTTAATTTGAAGTCTATTTTATCTGATATTAGGATTGCAACTCCCACTTTTTTATGGGGGTCATTTGCTTGGTAGATTTTGTTCCAGACTTTCACTTTCAAAATGTGTTTGTTTTTATGTGCAAGGCGTGACTCCTAAAGGCAGATAGAAGGATTTTGCTTTTTAATCCAACTAGACAGTCTAAGTCGATTAATTGGAGATTTAAGTCCGGTAATGTTGAGAGATAGGACTGAGAGGTATTTTTTTTTATTGTGAAAATGCCGTACAGATGGCTTATAATTACAAGATAATGAGTACATTTTTTATCAAGCATTTTTGCCTCTTCCTTTGTTTCCCCTTCCCATCACTTCTCAGACTCCCCTTACCCAATCCTCTCCCCCCACCAAAGTTGTAAAGTTCATTTTTCAACATAACGACTTGTACATTTCATTGTTGCAATGGTTCCACCTGTATTCCTATTTAAATGATTTGTTTTTTCCCTTCCCCTCTACAAATTATACCAATATCAAATACAGTGAAATCTGGAGTTATTTTTTGTTATGTCGAAAAACGAACTTTAAAACATTGGCCGGGGAATGGGGGAGGGAAGGAGTGGGGATCAGTGTGGGGGAGGTGCAAGGGATGGGAAGAGGAAACAAAGGAGGAGGCAACAATGTTTTAAAAGAAATATACTCATTACCTTGCCCATGTAATCGTAACCCTTTGGTACAAAATTTTCACAATAAATAAACTTCAAAAATGTTTATCACTTATTATAATTCAAATACCCAAGAGTAATTTTATATAATCATTACAGGTATCATTTTATCACTATCATAAAACAGAATAAAAGACCAGTCTCAATTATTACCTACCTATCATTATTCTTAATTCCTAATCATTATCTAAATATCTTAAACAATCTAAATAGTCATGTCTTTAACATAGACACAAATATTCTATCCTTTTTACTTAAAATTTTCCAGGGGCATGTATTCATGTTTCTAAGAAATGTTCACAGCAGTTTAAAAATGCTTTTGTGAAATTAATGTGAGACATGTTGTTGTTGTTTGCAAGTCCTGGGCATTGTCCCTAAGCTTTTTTGTGCTCAAGGCCAGCACTGCACAACTTGAAGCATAGGGCTAATTTCTGTTTTTGAATGGTTAATTGTTGATAAGAATCTAACATGTACTTTTCTGTCGGGGCTAGATGTGAAAACAATTGTTATATCTCAGCCCCCAGAGGAGCTAGAATTATAGGCGTGAGTTACCGGCAATTGGTTTGATGTTTTTTAATTTTAATTATGTTTTAAGATGTTTATTTCACTATAATGCACATAATTCTATACATAAATATATATATGATGTCAAATTCTCACTAAAAATGTATGACTTTCTACACATTACATTTATACACACACACACACACACACACACACACACACACACACACATGTATTTCTGAATGTATACACTCCCTCTAAAACTTTTATGCTACTATTTTTTACCCTTTTCATTTCAAAGATATATAGTCTATTTTTCCAAAAATTTCCTAGAGTAAAATGACTAATATTTCAATAGAAAGTAGAATACATTATTTTCAAGGTAATTTTAGATATATACATGATGTTGTAGTAATATTTATAGAATATTACTTGAAAAATTCTGTTCAAACCCTTAAATATTTGTGTGTGATGACAGGGAGAGAGGAAGTTAATTCATACTGGTTAGAAATGTGCAATGCTTCAAAATCTGTTCAATAATTTGTTATAATCACATAGTCAAGCTACCTGTTATGGTTTAGTTTTTTTGTTTATTTATTCAAAAATTGAACATGGATGCATGCACAGTGGTAATATTAAAATTATTAATCAAAGTACAAATAATACAAAATCATATACACATACCAGACTTTCAATAATTAGCACGTATGTTGTAATAATAATTTTGTTGAAAATGATGATGACCAGAGTGACCCTGATAATGACAATGTTATAATTGAAAAGGAAAAATTTTTAGACATCTTTGAAGCTAGATTTCCCACATTGAATACATAATAATAAACAGTGTTGGATTACATAAAATAAGAATAACAAGGGGAGAGCTTCAATATCAAGAAATACAATCACATAATCAGGTGAGACAGTAAATCCCTAATGTTATTCTTGCAGTCTCTCTAATGTGTACTCACTTTTCTTTTTTTTTTTTGTCGGTCGTGGGGCTTGAACTCTGGGCCTGGGCGTTGTCCCTCAGCTCTTCAACTCAAGGCGAGCGCTCTACCACTTGAGCTACAGCGCCACTTACTCACTTTTCTTGGTGGTATCATTTGCTTATAAATAAAATCATTTATTTTAAATTGTTTATTGTCCCACATAGATAAAATATAATAAGCTGAGTGCTTTGTTATCAAATGATCTTGTTTGTTCTAGCCTTGGGAACTTAGGAGAAAGCCTTTCACCACCCACATCGCCAGTTTCTTAGTTATATATCCCTAGAAGGTAACAACACATGCCTCAAGCATGCTTCACTATTAGACAGAAATCCTTGGTCAGTTTTAGATTCTATCCAGTTCACTGAAGAAAATCTATGTATAAGTTTATGAAGAACACTTGGCAACACATAAAGCAATAAGAAAATTTAGATGGACTAATATTAGTTTTCAACTTAGTGCGATTAGTTCAATTAACATTCTCATATAGATACTATTCAATAACCAATGTTTTCCAATGATATGTTGAGTATGTTCTTCAATACAAATGTAGACACATGACCCAATTTACATAATACCACTTACATATCTGTAGTTGCCTTAAAAGGACACAACCCTTAGAGCCAGGAGGTAAAATTTATTTTTATTTCTGCATGAAACAATTTGTGACTTTATACCAACAAACCGAATTTGACTCTATCCTTATTTGTAAGCTAAGGTGGAAAATGTACGGACTCTTCACTTTTCTTTTTTCTTGCTCTAGGAGTAAGCAAATGTATTCGTCAATATTTCTGGTAGATTACATCCATTTACAGATGAGAAATGTACGGCCAACACTCAATGTAGTGAGGAAATAATGATACTAGAATTTGTGTCTGAGATCTTCCCTCTGCATACTTACAAGGAGCAGTAATTTATTGATGGAGAGGACAAATATGAAAAGACTATGGGGAAAAAACATACTTTCTAAAAATTGTTTAAGACTAGGTGACCAGGGACGAGTACATGAAACAGACTTGTGACAGGGGCATAAAAAGGAGTACATAGAAATCATATTAGTGTTGGGCGCCAGTGGCTCATGCCTGTAATCCTATCAACTCAGGAGGCTGAGATCTGAGGATCACGGTTCATAGCCAGCCCAGGGAGAAAAGTCCACGAGACTCTGATCTCCAATGAAAACCACTAAAAAAACCCCGAAAGTGTTGCTGTAGCTCAAGAGGTAGAGTGCTCGCCTTGAGCTGAAGAGCACAGGGACAGCACACAGGCCCAGAGTTCCAGCCCCACGACCAACAAAAAAAAAAAAAAAAAAGAAATCAAATTAGTAACAGAAACTGAGAAAATGTTGATCGTTCATCTTATATAATGGGTGAGAGTAGAAGGGTAAGAAGAAATCTAAAGGGTTCTACATCTCTGGCCAAGCAAATGTGTGAGTGTTATTCTTGGTGATAAGGATTATAGGTGAAAATGATGTATTTAGGGGAAAAAACTCTCTGATATTTCCAAAGTTTATATTAAACAGATGCAAAGATAGGTCTGTTTAGATATCATCAAAATATCCACGACCATGAATATGAAAAAGAATGATAAAATTGGGGGCATTATTAAAGGTAAGAGGAAAAGAAAAGTTATGACATAAGTGTAGCAATGTGAGCACCAGTGTGGACAAGATTGGAAGAAAGATATAAGGAAACAAGAAAGTAATAGAAACAGATTTACAGAAGGAAAGGAAGGAAATAATTTTCAGGAAGAATAGGTCAAAACTTACAGAGACATTGAAGGAAAAATGCTATTTGGATTTGAAAACTTAAAGGACATAGACAAGTTCAATAAGAACAGTGTTTTGGTGAACTGGTAGAGATGTAAGTCATATTGATGAAATTTTGAGATATTAATGTGAAGCCATAAAATTCTAGATCCATGAATTCAACAGACCCTGTTGATTTTAAATTTGGGGAACAAATGCTTTTATCCTGACCTTAGAAGTACTATACAGATGTAAGTGTCATGAACTTTACTTAGATATATTCTGTGAATATTTTTGAAGGAGATTATGGATTGAACTATAGCACAGACAAGCCTAATTTGCCCTACAGTCCCAATGAGTGACCCATGTATCTACATCAGTTTGGGATTTTATTGAAATATCGTTAGATATGTTTGGACATCTTATCAGGTTATTCATTATAAATGTAGGACAAGTAACACCAAGTATAGGTTGAACATACAGTTTTACTGATGTTACTGAAGACTCCACAAATTGATTCTTCTTTAGAATAGAAAATGCCTCAATAGCCATTGATATGTCATAACTGCCATATACTCTATTTAAATATAATTCTTGTTAGGGATATCTCCATGCTGAAATAACCCTCTCAATGAACCTGCCACAAATTCTTATATGTAGGAAGTGCTCTTATAAACTTCAAGGTATTATTGAATGGAAGAGTTCAGACATTACCCTCACCACAAGGACTAAATGCCTAAACAGATAAGAATTTTGTTTTAATGCCTTTCTTTCATTTTCTGACACATATATGCATGTAGGAAAGGATTCTGATGTACCAATAATACAATGGTGACTTGTAATAACACAACATCTAGGATCTAGTGTTAATTCAGTTACTTACTAATTAGCTCCAAAGTGTGTGGATATTTATGTTTCTCCTGGGTAAACTAATGAGCTCCAAGAAAATGTCCCTAAGGAGCCTTTCAATTCAAATATCACTGTTTGTCTCAAAATGCCTTAAATTCTACACCCTCTAATGTTGGCATAGAGTTATACTGTGTAACTTTTCTCCTCAGAGAGTGAGTACTACCCTATTGGTTAACATGGACAAAGTACATTCATACATAGACTGGGTGTTTGCAAACAAGAAGTGGTAGCTGAACAATGTTCTTAGCAGTTTGTACAGATGTAATGGAAGTAGAGCCATCAAAATGAACATGCAAAAAAACAAAGGCACAAAATAGAATGTGCCAAGGAAATGCTGATGTACAATTTCAAATAATGTGCTCAGGTGTGAGGGTGTGTTCAGAGTATAGCGTCAGACAATATACTTGGATACCTTGAGATAAAAAACTGCATTAAACTCTTCTGGGATTATCATTCAAGTAGAAACCCATTACTCTGGCTCTCTAATCAGTCACAGCATCATCAATTTAGGGAGTATTTTCCAAGAGCATACTGAGAAAAAGAGGGCTCATCACAATTAATGTTCAGGTTGAAGTAACGACAATCACATAACGTTTCTTATAAGTCTTCATTTATTTTGGAGCATTAAAGTGGGAAAAAGGCAAGTAAATATTTTGCATATATCTAAATTAAGTGGGATGTATTATATTGGTCTCTCTTTAACTTAGAAGTTATAGGTTATGTCTTTTTATACTTTAAGTTGGGACAATGATCTGCTTTCAGTTATTTTCTTCTCTTCCCCTTCTTTTGCCCTTCCACTTAAAGAGACGTACTTGAGCTTTCATTTCTAAATCCTCCAAAATTATCTGAATTTCTCCATACCTCTGGCAGCCTCCTATATCTTTCTCAAGGGAATAATTTCTCACTAACATTTTTTATCCCATATGATATTGGATATCTTCCTGCCTAATTCAGTGCAAGATACCCATTAGATTCATCCAGATATCTCAACACTTGTACCACCATAAAATCCTATCTTACTTAGAAATCATGATTTTGGTATGTCTGGGGAGGTGGCATCTGTCAGTTTTCAAAATTGAATGACCATAATTCATACTTACATGCAAGCATGTTTTAAACCAATATGCCTCTCAGTAGATGAATGAATCGGCATGTCCATTGCGGCACTGTGGGCTGTGGCAGGGACTAGGAAGAAAAATGGTTGGCTACCCTCGGTTATTAATCCTGGGCCCCAGGGCTGGCCAGATGCAAACTTTCCCTGCATAGGGTAAGCATTTTTATAGGAATTCCTTTATTGCCTATTTTTGATCTACACACTGTTGTCCAGTGCTTTCCTTTTTACATTTAGGGCAAATTCTTGGTCCTCTCTTGTTAACATCAGTAGCCTTTTTACAATTCTTCTTTATATGTACTGTTTGACCACATCCAAAACATTTTAGATTAGAGGGTTTGGTTTGTAAAGCCTGCCAGGTAGTGGCCATAGTTTCAGCAAACAACTGCATATGCCTGGATTCGGATGTAATGTCTTTACACTCCCTTAAATATGTATTTATATCCCCAGATTCTTTAATAGGCAATAGGGCTCGTCTACAGTCCTCATGAGAATTCTCATAAGCCAACATGCTCGGTAGTTGTTGAAGTGCAGTCTCTCCCAAAATAGTATGTTCCAAGGTCAGTTGCAATCATGATAAAAATTCAACATAGGGTTTATTTGGTTTTTGAATTACTATAGTCCAGGAGCCATAATGCTCTCCTACCAGCTGAATCCTCTCCCATGCCTCAATACCTATGTCTCATAACTGCTCATGGATCTCTTCAGGAGAGTTCACTTGCATATGAGCATCTGCATATTGTTCTGTTCCACTTAACATGGGAAGGGTTACATCCTGCAGGCATGGATTATTGCTCTGTGCATTTTGTCTAGTCCTTTCTGTATATAACTCAGAAAACCACATTTGCTACTGTAGGTATTCAGGTTGCTTAAGCAAGGCTCTACAAAGCATCTTCTAATCCTCGGGAGCAAATTATTGTAATGTCGGGCAAGCCCATTAAGCAATTCCCTAACATAATGAGACTGAGGACCATACAACGTCACTGCCTTCTTAAGTTTACCAATATCATCGACAGCAACACCCTCATATCTGGCTGGTTGAGCTATACCATTCACAGGAGGTGGTCAAATTACAGGATAAGTAAAAATAGGCATTTCATCATCAAACTCACTGTCTGAGCCTTCTGTTTTGTGTGAGAGTGACGCTGTAAAAATTGTATCTGCCAGGGAGGAGCCGAAGGCTGTTTTACTTTCACTTTTTCAGATTCTCCTTTCACTCTCCTAATTTCTAACTCCATATGTTGTAATCTTGATAAACTCAATTCCATTTGCTCAGACATTCTATTTACGCTTTCAGTTTGTTCCTTTTCAGCCTTCTTTACCTCTTGTTTTTTCTCTGTTAATTGTGATGCATGCTTATCCATTGCCCTTAACCTCAGAGTCCATTAGTAAATCTACAATAAAAGGCGCCGCCTCTTTCGTTAAGCTCGCTATTAATCTTTTCTCATTTAAAGCTTTAAAAAGGGTATGTGAAATAGCCCAAATGGACCAAAATCTAACAGGAATCCTTTCACCTTCTCAAACAGCTCTTTTTACATTATACTTTACTCATTTCCAATTATCAACATCTAACGTCCCTTCGTCAGGGAACCAAGGATTCCATTCCCTAACTACATTAATACACATTTCTATGTCAAAAGAATACATAGTTACACCATAAGCAGCAAATAAATATTTTAGGATATGTAAGTACGGAGTAGATTTAACTTGTCCCATCTCCCTGTAATTAAAAGTATTTACCTGAATATTCCTTCCTGAATTCAACACTGCAGGGTCCCTGTTTGGGTCACAGTTGTCAATGTCTAAGGCGTTGGGGTCCCTGGGTATGGGTCGCAAAATCACCAGGACACAGGAGTTGCAGAGTGCAAACAGCAATTGCCACTGCATGGTGTGCTTTATTGCTAGTGGATATTTAAAGACAAGCAAGTATTATCTTTGCCAAGATTTAGTCAGGAGACATTCACACAAACAATTTCAACAGATACAATTTTGCTTAAACTATGAGACAAAGTATTTGTATATTTTTATCTAAATTATTTTAGCGCAAGCTCAAACCACTTCACCATACTCAGGAAAATGCTTGACTAGCTGTTCGTCTATGCTTAAGTAAGCGGAAGAACTACTTCCTTAGCTCCCAGGAGTCTTACATGAGCTTTGAGATTGGGAGAGAGAACATGTTCCCTCTCTAGCCCGGCATGCCAAGAGCTTTCCACATACACAAACACAGTCCTCAGATAATTCTGAGGCCAGAGCCGGCATCATTCTGCCCCTCCAACACAGGCCCTAAGTCTTCATACAGATTGTCTCACCAACTCTTCTATTACTTTAAGCAAAAACAAAGCCAAGCAAAGCAAACAAAATAGATTTTATGGTTAATTAAGCTGCTATTAAAGATTCCAGACAGAATTATACTGTTAAATTATGCTAGTAAATATGTTTTGTAGATACTGATCTCACGTGTGTCACAAAAATATCCATGGATTCATAACTAGAAACTCTGAAGTGTAAAGTATATTAATTAGGTGAGTTTCATTAGGTAGCCAATGAATAGAACACCACACCGTATTCAGTCAGGTAAAGAAGTTTATTTACTGAATAGCGTCCCATGCCATACATTGTGGAAAGGCATTTAAAAAAAAATGGGGAGACCCAACCTCGGGCAAGGATGTATCTATGTGAAGAAACAGATGAGGTGAGGCCATTTGGGGAAAACTCTGGCCACACTGGATCTGGATGTGACTTCAAGTTCTGGGACTCACCTCTGGTCAGATGGATAGTGTGACCAGAAGCTGACCAGGTTGTGACTAAATAGGATGGGGAGGTGGCTGCCTCCAGGTGTGTCAGATACTAGGCAACTCATAAAGAGTTGAAACTTAGCCAAGAATTGGGAAGATGTCAGCATAGGATCTGCATGACCTGGAGCAGACCTAACACCAAATCCAGGTAGTACCTCTGACATATGACTCCTGACTCCAAACAATTCATTCTCAGTTATTTTCTTTCTTTCTTTCCTTTTTTCCTTTCTTTCTTCCTTCCTTCCTTCCTTCCTTCCTTCCTTCCTTCCTTCCTTCCTTCCTTCCTTCCTTCCTTCCTCCCTTCCTTCTTTCCTTCCTTCCTTCCTTTCTTTTCTCCCTCCCCCTCTCTCTCTTTTGTTTTTTGGTCGGTCATGGGGTTTGAACTCTAGGCTTGGGCACTGTCTCTCAGCTCTTGAGCTCAAGGCGAGCGCTCTACTGCTTGAGCCACAGCACCACTTCTGGTTTTTGAGTGGTTTATTGGAGATAATGGTTTCACGGACTTTCCTGCCCAGGCTGGCTTTGAACCGCAATCCTTAGATCTCAGCCTCCTGAGTAGCTAGGATTCCAGGTGTTAGCCACCGGCGCCCAGCTCTCTCTCTCTATCTGTCCTCTCTTTCACTCACCCTACCTCTCTCCCTTACCTCAGTATTCTCACCTCTCAAATAATGAACATTTGCTGAGTTGAACTCACAGGCTGGGAGAGCTGCTCAATTGGCATATGTGAAATTTATTTAATGTTTCCTTATACCTCTACCACAGGTCACTGGAATCAAATAATGAACACTCAGGAGCATGGCATCTCAAGACATTTGGAGGAGGAAAGCAAGCATGATCACTGCATTCGTTGAGGTTCACCCTGGGAAGGTGGGGCAGACTCCTCCCTCCGCTTGCTAAATCTCAGCCCAGTTTCTGCATCAGTAGAGGTGACTGCCTACAAGAGTCCCAGTTACTCAAGTGACACAGGTATTAGGCAGATACTTAGCCTCTTGTGGTGCTGAGATTAATGGCATGATTCAACATGATCCACTAGTTTGTTGAGATTGAGACTACTTAGATTTCTGGTTAGGCTATGTTCAAATTGTGATCTATTTATTTCTGATTGCTAACCATGATTATAGATATGAACCAGCACATCAGACCATTCAAAGTTCTTTATCCCACAAGGTAGACATGAAGTTTATTTTACCAAATGACATACAAGTTGACAGACAGCAAAAGTAAGTCCTTAACTCTGGTCAAGATGTGTTATTAATGTGAAACAAAATTACTTAGCAAAATATCTGACTACAGTGATTATACTTTAAAACTTACCCTACACTTTAATACCAAGTCACCTATATTAGCCAATGATTCACTCAAATTACCTGTAATCATTCATGCCTGTCCTATCTTCTAGAAGTAGGGAGAACTGGAGCTCACACAATTAACTAAAGTGGGAGAATTTGAGAGGATCACGGTCCTGAATCAGTCTAGGAAGGAAAGTATCACCCATATCAACCTACTAGGTAGGGATATTGGAATGCAATCATGATCCCTGCTTTTTGGGCTGGGTGCAAAAATTGCTACTCTATGAGTAAAGTAACTTAAACTAGAAAGGATTGGTGGCGTGACTCCAGTGGTGGAATACTTGTCTGGCAAACACAACATCAAAACTCAAATCAAATTCCTAAAGATAAAATAAGAAAAGGAAAGAAAGAACAACTCATATTGAGCATGTGTTCAATGTAAAGATTTACACTAAATTATTGTAGTTATAAATGCCTTCATTTACTTCTAGGAGCACATACATTTTGTGTCAAGACTAAATGAAAAAATAACACCATATATATAAAGCTTTGGTAAAACACATGTCTAGCTTACAATGGTGAACACTTAAGTTTGCATGTGCAGTGGTGTTGCAGGGTTGTTAAGGTTTATGGATGTCAATCTTTTTGATGAACTTGACATGATGAAATTACCTAACCATGCATAACCATACAGTTCACTGGGCAGATACTGATGATATATATAGATAGATAGATAGATAGATAGATATATCTATATATATCTATATATAGTATATATAGATATATATATAGATATATATATCTACATAGCACTCACATGTATGCAGTTATATATTAAGTGACATGTAAATAAAAATAAAAAATTTATAATGAATAAATTTAGTGAACAGATACTTTCCCAAAGTATTACTTTACCCGAACCAGTTCATGTTTTAAAGTGTGCAATGCTGTATCACACTTACATGGTTGCTGATTCCCTTCAGCTTTTTTATGATATTGTTTTTTCTTTGTTTTTCAGCTGAAAAGCCTGCCAATAAATACACTTTCATGACATTCCTTTCTTTAGAAAATGAAAAGCACGTTCTGTTATATGGTTATTCATGTATCATCAAAATAATTTTTTTTTATAATTTCAAGTTCATATTGTCTTAGATCTCATTCTCTTCCAATAGTACCTATGGGAAGGAGAAAATGAAGGATTATTCTGTTACTTTGGGAGTTTCTGTTATTAATAACTGCAATAAATATGAAAATGAAACTGAAATTATTTAGAGAGGTAACTTGAAAGTTACCTTTCTACACACTCATGTTACTCCCTCAACTAAATCACAGTACATAAAATAAGTAACATTTTTAGCTGGGTGCCAATGGCTCATGCCTATAATCCTAGCTACTCAGGAGCTGAGATCTGAGGATAGTAGTTCAAAGCTAGCCCTGGCAGGAAATCCATGACACTCTTACTTCCAAGTAACCACCAGAAAACCAGAAGTGGCACTGTGGCTCAAGTGGTAACGTGTGAGCCTTGATCTGAAGAGCCCAGGGACAGCGCCCAGACCCAGAATTCAAGCCCCTTGACCAAGAAAATTAAAAAGGAAAAAAGGAGGTAAAATAATATTTTAAAGCTAATGTGCATATATACACAAAATTTGTCTAGAAATAAAACTATAACAGCCAGTGGACTGGCAAAAAAGAGGTTAAAGTGAAATTGCCTTCAATAATTCATTTAGAAGATGTATAATGAGGGTAGGCTACTGGAACTCACATCACTAATTGAAGAGGTATAATTTGAGAGGATCACAGATCAGAACCATTGTGCAAGGAAAGTAATAAGAGTCTCATATCTTCCTAAAGGTTTGCTTGTTGGAATGCATTTGTGATCCCCGCTAGTTGGCAGACAGAGGTGAGGAACTTGCCCTGTGTTCGGCCCTCAGCAAAATGGATAACCTATGAGCAAAGTAAATAAATCGAAAAAGGATTATTCTAATGATAGAATTCTTGTTCAGCAAACAAAATATCTAAATTCATACTCATTTCCTAAAAGAGGAAAGAAAAGGGAAGAAAGAAAGAAAGGAAGGAAGGAAAAAAGAAAGAAAAAAAGAAAGAAAGAAAGAAAGGAAAAAAGAAAGAAAGAAAAGAATAGAGAGAAAAGAAAAGAAAGAAAGGGAGGAAGAAAGAAAGGAACAAGGAGAGGTATAAATAAAAACTTCAGCATGCATTAGATGTTAAAAATGACCCTAAATCATTTTCGCTATAAATGCCATCATTTAATTCTGGACAGAGACATTTTGTATCAAGCGTGAAAAAACCATAGCATACTACATACAAAGCATGGGTTAAATACAGGTCTGCCTTACACTGTTGGACCAATAGGAATGTATGTCTAGTTGTGTTGCAGGTATGTTAAGGTGTGTGGGAGTTCATCATCCTGATGATCTTGCAATGATGAAATTGACTAGCTACACAAATAGCTTGGCAGACACCTGCTGAGACCTATATTAAGTCACAGGTTAACAAACAACAACCAGGCATTGTGACCAAAATTATTTTTACCTGATTCAGTGTATTTTTACATTCTATATCACATGTACAAGTCCCTCATTCTCTTCTGTCTCATTATGTTGTCTTTCCTTGGTTTTGTTTTGTTTTCAGAACCATGGTATAAGAGGGCATTTCTTATATTTTTTCTTGTAGTCTTCAGAAAGTCTGCAGGTAAATACGCTTAAGTTCCTTTCATTAGAAAATTTAACTTCATTGGGTAGGGTCTTCATCAAGGTTTTTGTTATGATCTCAAATACGTTTTTGTTTCTGGCATTCTACCTGTATAATCTCACTTCAATCTTTTCCAAAGGGCACTTTAGTGGAAGGAGGAAATTCAAAGTGGCTTCCTGTAGAGAATTTCTGTTACTAAAAACTCTGGTACATAGTAAAGTAAGTAACTCCAAAATTTTATTCAGTAGAGAGATGATTTGAAAGTCATCTTTTTACATCTTAATACTCTTTCCTCAACCAAACCAGTAGATTTAAAATAACTAATATTTTTCAGTTAATGGACACAAATGTGTACGAAAATTCTAGAAATAAAATACTCACTCATGAAACCTTACTGATACTTCAAAGAATGCTTTCCAGTTAGAGGAATCATGTTCACACATTTTCACACAATGTGTATCTGCCTGGTAGCAGAACCCCAAACTAGACTAAGGCATCTAATAGCTATCTAATTTTTGTTGTCTTTTGGCAATACTGCTTTCTTATCATATTGATTAGTATGAATTCTGTGACCATTATAAAATCACATTTGTAATAAAAGTTACTAGGTGGGAACTTCAAGGATGAGGTGGTGTGGGGTTTCTGGTGGATCCCTGTCAGGTTCAAGGGAGGAGTTGGTATTGGCACAGCCTCTGTGGTAGAGAAGGGCGGGGCTTTGAGGGTGAAAGCCAGTCTGTGTAGGGCAGGGAGGAGACAGGAAAGCCTAGACTTGTTAGGAGCTGGGTCTCTTGTGGAGTAGGTGGACTTTAGGATGGAGACTGGCAGGCGGATGGTTTTCAGTGGAAGAAGGTAAGGTCACTGGGGAAGAGGCTGTTTGGGGCAGAGCTTTGAAAAGGAAGAACAAGGCTACAATGGAGGAAGTTACTTAGAGGAGTGGTTGTGGTGTAGCACTGTAAGCCCTGGTGGGATACGTAGGGTGAAGTTTCCCATAAGACAGGGAAGAGAATGAAGGCAAGAGACCGACAAAAGCTGGGGATTCTGGTGCAGGAATGCGGAGCTATGAGGGAGAGGCTTTTCAGGGACTGTGAGAGGGCAGAGTGGTGCTAGGAAGAAGTGGGCTAGTAAGGGGTGGGGTTTCTGGTGGAGAATGGCAGGCTTTTGGGACGGGTGTTAGGGGGGAGGTGGGGTTTCTGGCAGAGCAGAATGTAGTAACAATATATGGAGGAATTTTTCAGGACCAGAGCTTTGTGAGAGCTGGGATAGTATCCAGCGGACTAGACTAGTTAGTACAGGGTTTCTGGTGTAGCCAGTTACCACTTCGAAAAGAGGAGTAAGTTTGGGTGGGGATTTCAGTGTTGCAAGGCAGGACATTAGACTTTGGACAGGGTTTCCAGTGGGGCAAGGCAACCTTCAAAAAGGGACTATGAAGGGACAGGGATTTAAAGTTGAGCCTGGTAAGGCTTCCAGAGGGAGTCAAACAGATGTAGTGGTTTGCAGTGGAGCAATGTGGATGTCGAGAGATGGGATAGTGTGGTAGGGGTTGTCTAGTGGGGGTTTTCTAGAGCAGGTCAGGGCTTGGAGCCATGGGGTTAATTGGAAGAGGGACTTTGAGAAGGAGTGGAAGGTCTACAAAGTTGTAGGGTAATTATGGGCAGGATGACTGGTTGAGTAGGGTGTGGATCTGCGGGAGGATCCAATGAGGGGAGGATTCATCTAGGGAACAATGTAGCCATTGAGAGAGTAGATATGGGAGGTAGAGAGGCCTGTGGTATAGCAGGGCTGGCTTTCCAGGCAGGAGATGGGCTGTGTGAGAAATTTCTGGTCAACCAAGCCAGGGCTACAAAGTCAGTTATAGAGAGGTAGAGGGTTTTTGGTGTAGCAAAAACCCTTTGTGGGCTTTGTGGGAAGAGGTAGGTTCAGGGCTGAGTTTGAGACTTTAGGCCAATTAGAAGTAGACTAGTTATGGATGGAGTTTCTGATGAAAACAGGAGGGGTGGAGGGAGAAGTATGGTTTGGAGTGGGATATGAATGGGACTGGAGGAGCTTGGAGGGAATGGAATATGGGAGCAATGGGACTATGAGGGAATAGAATAGTTACGGACGGGGTATCTGGTGGATGAAGTTAGGATTAGAGGGTGGAGCCTGATGTAGACAGGGTTCTTGGTGCAGCAAGGCAGATCATAGGAGGAGATATGGATGTGGCCTGGTTTCTGGTGGTGCAGAGCAGGGATTCGAGGAAGGGGTGGAGTGGAAGAAGGCTTTCCCAATAGCAGAGGAGGACTTTCAGGAAAGATTCTGGTTGCAGTCAGGCCTTTGAATGTTTATAGCAGGACTACCAGGGGGTAGGTTAATTAAGGTTTAATTTTTAAGGACGAGGCTGACTAGAAGTGGGTTTCCAGTGGATCCAGTTAAGTTTTATGAGAATGGGAGATAGGAAAGGGACAAGACAGTGAAGAGTGGGGCTACAAAAAATAAACAATTACTCTAATAGGAACACTATTTTCAGTCGGTGTAGAATTATATTACTTTTATGTATGCGAGAGATATTGGAGAAAGTAAGCAAGTAATAATTCCTTCCTAGTGAATTTTTTCTTTATTCCAGTTGAAAATAAAACCACAGGTCACATCAGGCTCAGAGGCCCACAGTAGACTAAGACACATGAAGCACTGGAATTGATTCCCCAGCACAACCTTTAAGGACGACAAATAAAAATTTTAAAATATCTCACTTGGTCATAATGAACACTCTATTATCTTAAAACTGTGAATGAATAGAACTTTAATCTGTACGTTTTAGAAATCCTAAAACTAAGTAAGTGATAATGTTTTAACTTTATATAATATTTGGAAGTATACTAAAATAATTAGGAAAATATAAAATTGTACATAGAATATTTGTTGTCCAGCATCAATTTTAATCTAAAAGAATTTAAAACCAGAAAATTGCCATATAGTGAGATTGCAGCATGGTTTCTTTTCAGTCATCAAAATGGTCACTTAAGGAATGTGTCTTCATCATTGGATCGATGTTAAAACATATCTAAAAATGTGAAGCACTACACAGACCCTGAAGAAACTCAAAAGGATCTGTGAAATGAGGTTGGAATAAAATTAATGACTAATTACAGTAGGAATTGATCTTCACTAGGCCCATAATATTTTCCAGAAGAAAAGACTACATTGAAAAATAAACAAAACAGTGAAAAGGAAGCAGGCAGACAGACCTTGAAGAAATAAACATTATCCAATGAACAACATCTATTGAGACATGATTGCAATAATCATTTACCTAAGTTACAATACTGATCTATGTTCTTCCCTTATGCCAATAACAAAGCCATGAAAATGCAGTAATAATTTTCAAGACATTAGACTTTACAGAAGGAATTTAATGAATATATTTCTAGAAAGTAAAGATAGATGTCTGAGATAAAGAGTAAAGCAAATATCCCCAATTTTTAGCACTTTGAGGTGAGAGGGGTACAAGCCGAAGCACAAGGCGAATGGACAGAAGTACAGTAATGCATACCAGAAGTTCCCAAGATGCAATGATGAATGTAACAGGGGAGAAAATCAACATGACCTTCACAGGACTTAGCACTGGAGAGTAGAGAGAAGAACTGTGAAAATCCATGGAGAATTAAAAAGGATGCACTTTCATAGTTGGCAGAAGTGTGCATTGCATAGCATTGAGGTCTAAAATATGTGTGGGTATTATAGGAAACTGTGCTCATATGGTGCCTCAAGTAGTGATAAACTTATGATTTACAGGACATTGAATAATCATAAAGGTCTTGCTTCAGTAGTGCAGAGTTAAACCTTAATAAATTCTGTTTTTAAACACCTAACACCCTATAAAACCAAGACAAGAAGATTCAAATTATATGTAAGTGACTTGACTGAAACAATAGAATTCAAATCACATAATGTGGATGCAAAAAGATTACATTATTAAGGTAATAGTTAAACAACACAAATTTTATGTGAATAGTCCTGATTATAAATGATTTGTTTTCCATACAGATTTTGGACGCACAAAACAACAAAAACAAAACAAAACAAAACAAATGATACTTGGCAATAGAACTAGATGCCAGTATCTCATCTCATGAGGTTGAGATTGGAAGACCTTGGTTCACAAATGGCTGGGGTAGCAATCCACGAGACATTTATTTTCAATGGTTCAATCAAACACAGAGTGAAACCTTGGTTAAAATAGTACAGATTCAGTCAGTCATGAGTGAAAAAAACAAGCGAGATTTTGAGGCTCCAAGTCGAGTTTCATTACTGCACACACACACACACACACACACACACACACACACACATACACACACACACATAGAGCGAATATTAAGAGTGTAAAAAACGAACCTATCTGCCAGGACTATCCTAAGCAAATATTAATTAATAAAAGTGAGGGAAACCATATAGTCTATGTTTCTTTGAGTCTGGCTTCCTTCACATAATGATTTTTTTCCAAGTCTCTTGATTTCTTTTTTTTTTAATTTTTTTTTTATTGTAAAGATACAATACAGAGGGTTACAGTTACATGAGCAAGGTAATGAGTACACTTCTCTTGAGCATTGTTACCCCCTCCATTGTTTTCCGTCTACCATCCCTTCCCTCCCTACCTTCCCCGAGGTTTTTTTTTTTTAATTGTGATTAAGTGATTACATAATTTCCCAAATTTCACAGTATTGGGGAAAAATAATGCTCATTTAAAGTCACAAGTTCATTCTATCTTTCCTGGAGCAAATTTTCTATCACAATCTATAATATATAAGGGTGTACACATATACACCATACATGTGATCAACAGCATGGGATATTTAGTAGTGTTCGACCAGATGAGTGGGAGTTCTTTGTTTCTTAAGTCCTGTTAATTTTGTGGTCTCACCTAACATTTTGGATTTATCATCCACTTATCAGGTAGACCATGTGCCGTTTGTCTCTATGCTCTTGGCTTACCTCGCTCAACAGGATTCCTTCTAGCTCCATCCATTTCCCTGCAAATGCCAATATTTTGTCATTTCTAATGGCTGCATAATATTCCATTGTGTATAGATACCACAATTTTTGGATCCATTCATCTGTGGTGGGGCATCTGGGTTGTTTCCATATCCTAGCTATTATGAACAGTGCTGCAATATACATGGAGGTGCACGTGTCCTTGTATATTGGTTCCTGTTTTCAGGGTAGATGCCTAGAAGTGGTATGATTGGCTCCTAAGGGAGGTCAATCTTTAGCTTTCTAAGGACCCTGCAGACTGCTTTCCAAAGTGGTGGTACAAGTGTACATTCCCACCAGCAGTGTAATAGGGTTCCTCTTTCTCCACATCCCTTCTAGTATTTGTCGTTGGCTGATTTGTGGATGTGAGACATTCTGACTGGGGTAAGGTGGTATCTCAGGGTTGTCTTTATTTGCATTTCCTTCACCACCAGTGATGATGAACATTTCCTCATGTATTTCTTTGCTATTTTTATTTCTTCATCTGAGAAGTCCCTCTTTAGTTACCTTGCCCATTTAGTAATTGGTTTGTTGGGTTTGGGAGGGATTAGTTTCTTGAGTTCCCTGTATATACTGGATGTTAACCCCTTGTCTGATATAGTGCTGGTAAATATTTTTTCCCAAATAGTTGGTTGTCTTTCTAACTTGGTTGCAATAGATTCAGCTGTGCAGAAGTTTTTTTATTTTAAGATAGTCTCACTTGTCGAGTTTCTCTCCAATTTGTTGTGACCCTGGGACTCTGTTCAGGAAGTTCCATCCTGTGCCTATTAGTTCAAGTGTCTCTCCTACTCTGTCCTGCAGTAGTTTCAGAGATTCAGGTTTAATGTTAAGGTCTTTAATCCATTTTGAGTTGATGTTGGTACATGATCATAGGCTGGGGTCCACTTTTAGTTTTTTGCATGTGGCCGTCCAGTTTTCCCAGCACCAGTGGTTGAAGAGGCTGTGTTTCTTCCATTGTATGTCTTTGGCCCCTTTGTCCAATATAAGCTGACTGTAGGCTTGTGGATTTCTGTCTGGATCTTCTATTCTGTTCCATTGGTTTTCGGGTCTGTTTTTGTGCCGGTACCATGCTGTCTTTGTTATTATAGCTCTGTAGTAGAGTTTGAACTTGTTCCATATGAATTTTTGGATGGTTTTCTGTATTTCAGTGATGTACATCATTGGGATTTTAATAGGAATTGCACTGAATTTTTATATTAATTTTGGAAGTATTACCATCTTCATTATGTTAAGTCGACCTATACAAGAGCATGGGAGGTCTTTCCATTTCCTAGTGTCTTCTGCAATTTCTTTCTTTAAATTTTTATAGTTTTCATTAAATAGTTCTTTTACATCTTTGGATAGGTTAATTCCTAAATATTTTATTTTGGGGGAGGTTATTGTGAATGGGGTTGCTCCCTTTATTTCCCTCTCTTCTTGTACATTGTCAGTGTACAGAAAGGCAACTGATTTTCGTGGGTTTATTTTGTATCCTGCTACTTTGCCGAAGTGATTTATGATTTCTAAGAGTCTGGGGATGGAGTTTTTGGGATCATGAAGGTATAGTATATCGTCTTCAAAAAGTGATAGTTTAACAACTTCTTCCCTACGCGGATCACTTTCATGTCTTTTTCTTGCCTTATTGCCCTGGCTAAGGGTTCCAGGACTATATTGAAGAGGAGTGGAGACAGTGAGCATCCTTCACTTGTTCCTGATTTTAGGAGAATTGGTTGTAGCTTTTCCCATTAAGTATAATACTGGCTATTGGTCGGTCATAAATGGCTTTTATTGTTTTAAGAAATGTTCCTTCTATTCTTATTTTCTCCAGAGCTTTTAGCATGAACGAATGTTGAATTTTATCAAAGGCCTTTTCTGCATCTTTGGCGAAAATCATGTGATTCTTGACTTTGGCTCTGTTGATGTGTTGGATTACATTTATTGAGAACTAGCTTGATTCCACAGTAGTCAGATAGGATACAGGAGATTATGGCGATCCTTTTGCATTTACTTAATTTCCTTGTATGAACTATGATATGGTCTATTTTGGAGGAAGTTCCATGAGCTGCTGAGAAGAATGTGTACTCTGTTGTTTTAGGGTGAAATACTCGGTAGATCTCAGTTAATTCTGCTTGAAGTATGACCTCACTTAATTTGGTAGCTTCTTTGCCAATCCTCTGGTTGGTAGACCTGTCCTTTGGTGAGAGTGGTGTGTTGAAGTCTCCTAGTATTATCATATTGGGATTTATTTATTCTGTAAGTTTGAGAGTATTTGTTGAACATATCTGTTTGCACCAATATTTGGGGCATATAAGTTGAGGATGGTAATATCCTCCTCTTGGATTGTTCCCTGTATTAATATGTAGTGTCTGTCCTTGTCTTTCTGTACTGATTTTAATGGAAAGTTTATTTTGTCAGATATCAGGATAGCTACACCTGCTTTCTTACTGGGGGCATTTGATTGGTAGATTCTTTTCCAACCCTTTACTCTGAATTTGTTTCTATGTTTGGCTGAGAGGTGGGTCTCCTGAAGGCAACAGATGGGTAGGTCATGTTTTCTGATCCAGTCTGCAGTTCTTTTTCTTTGATTGGTGAATTAATATTAAGAGAAAGTATAGAGAGATGCACTGTTGTCCCTGTCATACCATTTCCCTAAGTTTTTCTTCTTTCCTTTCCTCCTGTGCTGGCTCAGTTTGACTTTGATTAAAGTCTGTCTGGGTGCAGTTCCTGGTTGCTTTCTTCAGATTGTGTCACCCCTCTTAGTATTCTTTGTAATGCTGTCTTAATGTTTATGTATTCATTTAGTTTTTCTTTGCTATTAAAAATTTTCAGATCTCCATCGAATGTGAATGCTAGCTTTGCTGGGTATATCAGTCTGGGTTGGCAGTTTTTGGCTCTCAGGGCTTGTATGTACTTTCCCAGGCCTTTCTTGCATTCAGTGTTTGCGTGCAGAGGTCTGTAGTGATTCTAATTTTTTTCCCATTGTAGTATTGCTCCTTCTTCATTTTTGTTGCATTCAAGATTGTTTCCTTATTATTCAGATCTATCATTTTTACTATAATGTGTCTAGAAGTGTTTCTCCTGGGATCTTGCCTGTTGGGTGTTCTATATGCTTCTGTTATGTAGGTAAGATGTTCTTTTTTAAGATGGGGAAATTTTTCACCGATTATCATGTCGAAAAAGTGTTGCATTCCCTTGCTCTGAAATTCCTCACCTTCATCCAGTCCAATTATACGAAGGTTAAATTTCTTGGCATTATCTGCTTGCTCTTGAATTTCCCTTTGGCTTAATTTGAGTGATTTTTCCATATCTGTCACTTTTTGGTCCAGTTGGTGTATTCTGTCTTCTGTATGTGACACTCTTCATTCCATTTCATTCACTCTGTTGACCATGGCTTCTATTGTGGTTAGCATGGAGGACATAGACTCTTTTATGGATTCGATGTTGGTTCTTAAAGTACTGATCTCACCTCTTAATGAAGTATGTCCTGCCTCTAATTTGGCATTTATCTAATTTCTTACTAAGGTTTCTGCTGCCTCTAGTTGGTTGTGCATGCATCTCCTGTTTGATATCCTGTATCTCTTTTGATAGTTCATCCTTGTGTTCTTTCAATTTCTGGTCTATTTCTCGCTTTATTTCTTGAGTCATTACCTCCAGCATCCCTTGGATGTAGCTTTTGTCTTCCATTCCTGCTTTGCTCCCACTGGGGCTCTCCCCTGCATGGCTGCTGGCTATTGAGGATAGCTTGCTATTCTGGGTGGTTACAAACCATGTAATTTTTCTCTGTGATTTTCGCATGGGAGTTCAGGGATTTTTGGAGACTAATCTGCAATTTTATTTTGGTGTGTCTGTCTTTGCTTGGTTGCTGATTCTGTATTGGTACAGAGAGTCTATGCCTGATCTGGGTTCTGTTGGGGGCCTACCTCCAGCTGCTGGTCGGACCTACATAGGATTCTCGGCTCTCTGCTGTAGATCGTTGGCAATTCCTGCCTTTGGAAGGGCTGAACAACCTAGATTGCTCATGTTTGCTTATACAGGTGCTCTTGGCAAGATCGGATGCTCTGGATGCAATCTCCCAGATGCTGGAGTCTGCTATGGGCTCCTGATTATTATTTATTTATTTATATTTTGCCTGTTGTGGGCTTGAACTCTAGGTTTGGGTGCTATCCTTCAGCTCTTAAGCTCAAGGCTGGCACCCTACCATTTGAGCCACAGCACCACTTCTGACCCTTTCTGCTTATGTGATGCTGAGGAATCAGATCCAAGGCCTCATGCACCCAAGACTATCACTCTACCGCTGAGCCACCTTACCAGCCTGAGCTCCCACCTACTATCAGGTGCTGGCAGCCTGTGTTGCCCAATTCCCAGCCTAGAATATATGGGTCGGGTTTTGGTGGGGTTTGGGCTTCTCTTATCCTGAGCCTCCAGGTCTTTTGTTATCACAGGTTTGCTTCCCAGTGGGTGCAGTTCCCTGTTTTTTTCCGTCTGCTGAGGCATTTGCTCAGCTTTTGACTTCAGTTGGGAAGATTTGATTGTGTTGTTCAGGCGCTGGATCCCCAGGCCTGGTGCCGGCCCCCCGACTGGGGCATGCGGAATGGGCCTGTGATGCTGTGTATACCACCTAGGTTATACAGCCTGGGGTACACAGTTCAAATTTCTTCTACTGTGGGTTGTCTTGACCCAGGTGCGCTGTTCTTGGCTTGGGCATTTAAACTCCCTTCCAGCGGCACTCTTGCTCTAGTCTGGCCAGCTCCATGGGCTGGTGGAGTTCTCAAACATTTCCCAGTTTTTGTGGGTCCTGTAGTCCGGGTGAAGGGTAGGGAGTCTTTGTCAGGGTCTGGGGATTCCCTCCCCCTCTGATCTCCTTTGAGAGATACACTGTCCCCTGTGGGGCACTCAACCTGGAGCTGGTTGTTTCTGTGTGGTGTAGGTCATCAGTTGCTGTTGCAATCCAAGTTCAGTTGCAGTGGTTGCGGGCTGGGTTGGGCAGTGGCGGCTCTGTGTGATTCTCTTCTTTCTCTGTTTTCTTGAAGTGTCCACAGGGCAGGCGAGGGGTGGGGACTGGGCCTCCGTACAGGTTCTGAGCACTGGGATTTTCACTCTCTGTATCATTACCAGTTTCTTGTAGGTCCTTTGCTTTGCTGTTCTGTGGGCCTCCCATGTAGCTCTGGGGGCTCCCATCGTCGGGGGTTTATCCATTTCGCGGGACTGACACTGGTACCTCAGGCGGCTTCTGCGTGAGTTATCTGTAGGCAGTTCCCTGTGTCTCTGGGCCCCAGCAGCCCCACCAGGTCGTTGTTGCAATTGGCGGGTCTGACACTAGTACCTCAGGCTGCTTCTGTGCGGGTGATCTGCAGGCAGCCCCCTGTGTCTCTGGGACCCCGGTGGCCCCCACCCAGTTGTTGCAATCGGTAGGTCTGACACCAGTACCTTAGGCGGCTTCTGCGCTATCTGCAGTTAGCTACCTTTGTCTCTGGGACTCCGGCAGCCCGCACCAGGCGGGCTGTTGTGGTGACAGGTGGCTTTAGCAAGATGGAGTCCCTCTGCTCAGATGGAGAGTGAGGAGTGTGGTTGGGATCTTCGTGGAGACTCCTAGCTGGTAGGTTTCTCTGTTTGTTTCGATCAACGGGTCTGTAAACCAGTACCTCAGGCGGCTTCTGCACTGGTGATCTGCAGGCAGCCCCCTGTGACTTTGGGATTCCGGCAGTCCCCGCCGGGCTGGCTGGCTGAGGCTTGGCATGCTGCCCTATGGCTAGTGAAGGTTGGGGAAGGGTCTTCACTCTTTTCTGTTCTGAAATTCTTCTTTCCCTCTCTCTTTTTTTTGTTATTTTCCACCTCCTGTTTTTCTCTGAGTATTCATCTTTTTGTTGTCAGCTTCTTGGGAAGATTAAGCATTGGAACTCGAACTCTCTTTTTGGTTGGGGAGAGCTGTGGCAATTCCCCATCACCATCTTGGTCCCCCTCTCTCCATTTTCTTATGAAAGGGGCTGTGTCATTCTTTCTGATAGAAGCATGAGATTCTATTGTGTATATATACTACATTTTCCTGATCCCTTCATCTATTTTTTTATTGTGAAAATACTGTACAGAGGGGTTACAATTACATGGGCAAGATATTGAGTACATTTCTTATCAAGCATTGTAGCCTCCTCCTTTGTTTACCCTTCCCATCCCTTCCCGTCCTCCCTCCCCCCCACTCAGTCCAGGGGCATCTGGACTGATTCCATATCTATCTTAGATATGGTAATAATGCTGCAAAAAACATACTTGTGCTGGTAGTTTTAGTGTTTTATTTTTTGGAGTCCGGTCGTGGGTTATGGGCATGGGCACTGTCCTTCAGCTCTTCAGCTCAAGTTTAGTTCTCTACCACTTGAGCCACAGCGTCACTTCCGGATTTTTTCTCTTTGCTTATGTGGTACAGAAGCCACCTTCCCAGCCTGAGACAATATATTTTAACTTATTTTCTTCAAATAAATTAATATTAAGCAAAGCTAATTAAAATAATTACTTATTTACTCTTCAGAGGATGAGTATAGTACTCTTGGATATATTGGAGGAAAAGACTTCAGACTCATTACAACTGATGCCTTGCATTGAAATTACAGGCTAAGCTTTCTTCTTCATGAAACAAAAGCTTCAGTTCTTTCATATTAGAATTATAAAATCATAATACTTGCATGTTGATTTGTTTTTGTCTGTTATTTTTAATTCCATTCTTCATTCATTAGCTATCTAGAGATAATTTCGACAAATGCCCATGAGTGGGATTGCTGGCTCCAGAACTATGTACATTTGACCTTACAAAATGATGCTAATTGAAATGAACTCCAAGACATGGAAACAACAAGTACTTTTTTTTTTCAGATATCAACCTTGATGTCGGTAAAGTAGTGTATCTAGATCTTATTTTATTTTATTTGTCTTTGATTTATCCCTGGACATTTCTGTCTTGATTCTGGTACCTTCCATCTTGTATATACATTATCTGATTTGGAGAAAGAAAGGGAAATAACATAATGATGAAAGAAGTGACCTATTTTGCAACAATGATATTCACAAGATAATATACTGGCAATGAACTTTACAACTTTGGGGTGGAGGGGTAGGGATGGGGGGTGGGAAAGTATAGGAGAGCAACAATAGAATTAGTAACAATATTCAACAAGGAATGTATCTTACTCATGTAACTGTAACCACTCTGTACAGTACCTTTAAATAAAATAAAATTTAAAAAGTGAACTTACCCTAGGAAAAAAAATCCTTTTCAAAATTACCCATCTGTAATAGTACTTGTGAGGGATTCTACTGTCAAACTGTTATACCTGGAAAGGGATATTGGGAAGCCAACTCAAAAGGCAATCAAAAGGCTGAGAGCTGTGCTCTGGAAAGTTCAAACAGTTAAGGGAAGACAGGGGTATGCGTTATTACCACAAAAGTATTTAAGTTAGAGCTGTTGGACACTAAAAGTTTAAAACTTTGGAGACAAGATGGATGTTTGTGTTATGGTTGTAATGACTATTGCTCCCTTCTGCTCCCTAACAATAAGGGATTCAATGATCAATATGTATACAAACAATAACACATGTTAATAGTTGTAACCACAAGCTAGATTGATGCCTTAGTTTGTGGACATACCTGTAGCCACTCATTACCCCACCACTGTAGTAGAATGAATATAAAGCATGTTAAGCAGGATTTGGGGATCCGGAAGCTGACAATGAGGCTTTGGGTCCTCTGTTGTCTTCTTTCCTGTCACATCCTGTGATTTCTCAGTTCTTTGGCCAGGTATCCCATCATCTTTGCTGGTCCATGGTTGTGGTTAGTGACAGTACTGATATTTTGAACACCTGAAAATAAACTATGGAAAAACATTTCCTCAAAGAATATTCACAAATGTATAGGAGCACCTCAAAAGGTACCAAATATCAGCAGTCACCCAATGATCGTCTAGCAAGAAAGTATTATTCAGGAGTATCTTAATTTCTGATAATATAAGTGATGGAAAATTGTCCCTTTTGTACACTTGGTATTTGGTATTGCATAAATTTTCAGAAACGCATATACATTGTGAAATAATGTTATTTATCTCATAGATCACAAACCTCGTCACTGGAGTGATGATCCTAATGTCTTATCTCAGTTGCCTGATTCAGACTTAGCTGAGTGTGAATTGCATAATTATGAACATTTCTCAATGAAACTTAACAACACAGAATGAAGTGTGAGGGTCAGGACACTCCATACCTCTAAAAATTTTACATATATTTCAGTAATACTCACCTAAACTGCTCAGCATTCACAGCACATTGGTGTGTTATAATTGCCTTTAGATCATAAATACTCTAGAGTTTAAAGTAGAATGATGGGCTCTACATTTTCAATGCAAGAGTGATGATCACCCCCTGCAATTATTCTCAGTGGAAAATCCTTCCTATACATTTTACTGACTTAGCTTCTACTCTGTGCTTTACCATTATCAGAGAGGGTCACACTGTATCGAGCTATAATACTGCAGCAACCTTAGCTGCCTTTGAATTTTACCTCTAACCTTAATACCAAGGTCAACTCCCCAACTCTAATCACATCATTAGTGAACACCTGAACTTTCCAAGCTTGGTTAAAAATTCAGCTATCATTGCTCATTGCCAGTGTTAAAGATCTCACTCCATTAGATTTATTGTGCTTCTTCTTGTATTTCCAACACTGCCTTAGATGTTGTTTTTTGATATAGAGCTTTTAGTTTGTATTTGATTTATGGAAGTGTTAGTGATGCCAGTTGAACCGCATCTATTATAATGTAAGTAATTTGATGTTTTGACATATGAATTTAATTTTGGCAATTGAGGAAGTCAATACACATCACTCACAAAAGTTTCCTTATATGTATTGGTATTGCTTTATTGTGTACTTCCTAAAAGCCAGTCATAGGAGCACATGTCCTAATCCCATCACTTCTGTCACTGAGACGAGGCTTGAAAGGTCCAGACGACTTGGCACTTCATAGTGAGAAGGTTTATACCATGAAGGGTGAGAGAATACAAAAAAGAGCAAATGAATCTTCCAACTGTTTTGTAACATATTCTTTACACTTAGCCATTAAGACACCATAACACTATTTTTTATGATTTCTTACCTACTCTTTTCCTGTTCTGAGATGTTTTATTTATGGATCTCTAAGAAATCATATAAGAATCATATAATAAATCTATAAATCATATAAGAAATCTTAAAAAAAAGTAATTTGTTAGGGATATATAACCTAAAAGGAATAATTTCAGGAAAGTATTAAGCACATAAAATGTAATGCACACCTAAAATTGTCTCTTTATTTAAAACTTCAGCAGTTGTAGTTTATTTATTCTGATAACAAAGATTATAAACTAAGTTACAATAGTATTCCAAATGGAACACAGAACTAGAAAAGTGAAGGGTAGCACTAAAGAATGCTACTGCTACCACTAATAGAGTAAGAGTAAAATTTAGGCAAAACTCCTTCAGAGTAAAAGTCACAGGAGATCCCCAACATTACTTTAATTGTTTCATATGAAGCAAAGACCTTTTTTTGTGAAGACAATTTTTCACAGATATTAACATCAGTTGGGTATATATTTCTTAAGGCCTTCAGGAAGGATGCTGTGACTGTGTTGATGGAAGCTGACTTCTTTGGGACCTACTACACAATGTGCAGCCCCATTCCAAGCACTACACTTGCATTAGGGTAATTTTAGAGCTCATGATATTTCTTCCAGTTAGGAAATGAATTAAGTATTTTACTAAAAACAGAAGTAGGCAACAAGGCCAAACAAATTTCCCAAGTACCTAATACTGATCAGCTGTAGACTCATAACTCAAATCCAGGTTTCCACCAGGCATACCTGAGGATATTCTGTAAGTTTCACAGTCATTACCTTTCAAGATGTATGGAGCAGATGAACCCTCATTATCTTCCTAATTATGGTTTTAATGGCAATAACATTGCTACAGAATATACATATTTCTAAATGAAAAGTGTGTGGGTAATGACATTGTAGGTGATCTTTATACCAAATAAAGCCTGAGCAAAAAAGAAAAGTAAGGGACTGGGAAGGTGGCTCAGTGGTAGAGCGCTTGCCTTGAATGCATGAGGTCCTGGGTTCAATTCTTTAGCACCACATAAGAAAAAAGAAAAAAGTTGGAAGTGGAGCTGTGGCTCAAATGGTAGAGCACTAGCCTTGAGCTGAAGTGCTGAGGGAGAGCACCCATGCCCAGAGTTCAGGCCCCATGACCAGACCCCGCCCCCCAAATAAAAGAAAAATAAAAGAACCTAGGCCCCAAATTTAAGTCATAGTACTAGCACTCATATACTATATATATATATATATATATATATATATATATATATATATATATATGGTTCCTAAAATATACAGTGAGTTAATTTGTCGAAACCTGGTCATAGATTAAATATGAGGTGTGAAAAAGTATATAAGTCTGAAATGACTCCAAGTTATTTTGACAAGACAGCTGGAAGAGTTATCACTTAATCAAATAGTAATGAGGGATTGGTTTGTAGATAGAGATCAAAGCTCACTTTAGGATCTTTTGAGTTTGCTAAAATCAGTAGTTAGGAGTTGTCAGTAGACAGGATGCTATTAAGGACTTGAATTAAAGAAAACAGAGCTGGAGAAAAAAATACAGAAATAACTACTGAAATCAGTGGTAACAACCATGAGAAGGAATATTACAGAGCTAAGCCCTGGGATACACAAATATGTAAAACATGACAAATGAAGAAAAACAGTAATAAGTATGCAATGCAGACTTATATGGGTAGGTATTTTTAAGGTTTAAGGGCTATGAAGTGATTGTGTGATGACCTAAAATTTAGTAAGTTCAACTATCCTTTGGGCCAACCATAGTTGATAGTTTAAGTAAAACGGGGCCACAATAGTGTGTCTTGATTTACCAAAGTGAAAATAGGCCAATATTTGGAAAGCCACTTTTTGGACATGTTGTTGGAGTGGCAATTACTGCAGTTTGTTCAAGTGTCAGTACAAAGCTAAAGGTTTAGCACAATGATAGAAATCTTTCAGGGATCTGGTAGATTTTCCCTCTATCTTCAATTTCCCTTTTTTTCTGAGAGCTAAAATATCATTACTGGAAGCCTGTCCAAATTGTGCCTTTGGCAAGTTAACAGATAGACAGTCTATCACATGCCCAAATAAAAGAGAATGGGAACAGGTCTACATTGAGCACTCACAGTAGATGGGTCTCTGGACTTTCTCAGGAAGAGCCTTCCGCCATTGTGGGATGGATAGGGCTGGATAATATGTAAAATAGACACCATAGATTGAAAGTATTCTGCTAAGTTGACACTTGAGATATCAGATGTTTTAACTGCATTGTTTTGATTTTTATGAATCAGTTAATCAGATTCTTCATACCTTATGATGTTACTAGACTGAAAAATGCATGCTTATTGCATTTCCTTTGTATAACATATAGTATGTTTTGAAATTTGGAATAAAACATTCGTCTTTTCATTTATTTATTTTAATATGAATTACTCTAGTTCTCAAGAGTAGGGAAATGCCTTGGAAATTTGTAATTTGATGTCATATGTAATTTATATTTTTTATTCTTATTTATTGTCTATTGCAGCACCTGCTATATGTAATTTAAACTATAGTTTTCTTCAAGTGTATCATCCTGCACTGAAGTTTTTTTCTGACATGCTTTCTAATAAATACGTAATCTATTCAATTTTGAAAAGTACTGCTGTACCTCCCACTTATCTGTGGCTTTTCTGAAATCCAAGTTCCTCTGTGTGTCAGGGTGGATACTTTTGCCTGTAACAGTTTTGTTATTGAATACATAACATCTGGCTACTTAGGGAACAAAGGATGTGAAGCTACAGTATCCCGATAAAGAACTTCCAAGACAATTCAAGGGCAACTCATTTACTCTCTGTGTAGCTGAATAGGAGCATAGAAAAGAAATTCTTATACATGAATGTGACAGGGAGTGTGTGCACATAGGTGTTCACTTATTTATCTGTTGTTATAGTTTTACATATTCACTATTATTCATTATTATTCAACGATATTTCATATATATATGATACATATATATATGATCATATATATATCATATATGGTCATATATATATGATCACAATTTCCAAAATCCAGAGACCCACATCCATGGGCATTGCTTTCCTATGTTGCCCTTTGGGTAATAAGAATGAAACCTGGTATTGTCCTCTTGTAGAGAAATATCTCAGAGATTCAAACATTTTTCTTTCAATATGTTGACTGTTCCTAAATCCAAAATTAGGAAGTCTGTTAATACATAATACATGCTTTAATATATTTAATATATAATGTATAATATATTCTATATTATAATATATATTATATATAATAACTGACAGTATTATATATTTATAAGGAAAAATACAACAAATGTATCGATGTCCATACTTTCTTAGCCATGATTAGGTTCAGTAGAGTTAGGTGCATTACATCTCAACAGGAAAAGTCTACTGAAGTTCTGATGACCTTGAGCTAGATAAGGGGAATTTCTGTAAAAGGAGCCTCCCTTCAATTATGAGAAAAGATGTTTGGAAGTTTTTTCTTTTGTTTTATTTTTTTGTTTTTATTTAGGCCAGACAAGGGGCCTGAACTGTGGGCCTGAGCACTGTCCCTCACCTCTTCAATTCAAGGCTAGTGCCCTACCACTCGAGCCATAGCAGCACTTCTGTATTTTTCTGCTTATGTGGCACTGAAGAATTGAACCCACGTCCTCATGCATGCAAGGCAAGGACTCTACCACTGAACCACATTCCCAGCCCAAGTTTGAAAGTTTTTGAGAAGAGGAATTTGGCATTTGCTTTGCATCCTTGATTAGTAAAAAATAGATATCATTTTGCTCCAAACTTTGTCTCCTTTTATGTTCCCTAAACAGTTACACATGATCATCATTCCATTGCATATGTTTAAGTCCTTCTTTAATTTCTTTTATCATTATTGTTTCTTGTTGTTTTGCTGATCTTAAAGCTTGCACTCAGGGCCTATGCATTGTCCCTGAGCTCAAGGCTCGTGCTCTACCACTTGAACCACAGTACCATTTCTGGCTTTTTCTGCCTGGGCTTGCTTTGAATCATAATACTCAGATCTCAGCCTCCCGGGTAGCTAGGATTACAGGTATGAACCACCAGTGCCCAGCAAGTCTCTCTCTTTTAGATATTTTTCTAGAAGCCTCCTATCCAAGGTCACTCTTAAGATAGTAAATGGACCTATGCTAATAGTTCCTTCATACTCTCATCTCCTGTTATGGCTATGGTGTGTCTTTTCCATTGTATCCTGAACCTACTTCACGGTTCTCTTCCTAATCCAAGATTCTAGATGTATTTGTAATAATTACCTAAATTTTGTGGGTATAAACCCTAAATTACTCAACTATTAATTTAATTTAATTTTTTTCAATATGATTGTTGTTCTGTACAAATCTGAGCTTATATTTACCTCTTGCATCTACCTCTTGGCATGAGCAGAGCCTGGGCCTATTCTACCTTAAATGCAAGAGATTAGTCAAAGAATAGCCTACAGTATTCCTGCCTAGGAGTCAGGACAAGTAGTTGAGTGCCTGAAAGAAGCAATGCATTCCTGACATGAGAAGGAGTGAGAGAGACAACAGCCTAGAGAGCAAACTGGCAGTCACAACACTAAACAACTTCTCCTTTGGGGAAACTGACCTCCTGCAAAGTGGCAGTGAGATAACTTGCCTAGTGAATTTTCTTATATGAAGGAAGTTGTCATGTCTCACTACAAAACTCCCTTGTAGTCAAAGAGAGCGTCATTCTTTTGTTTCCTCCTTAGGCCCAGTCTCAGTTTATCTCCTTCTTAGACTTTGCTCAGACTCTATTCCTACCAGAAGGTCCCTGATGAGGAGGAAAGTGTGATCTCTTGGCTTCTGACTGGCCCTTTGGGACATGAGGCCACTTTTAGTTTTCAACCTGTTCCTTCTGACTATGGGAAAGCTCTGAATTGTGCCCTAGTATCAAATCTCTTCAGAGAAAGTCAAGGAATGACAGATTCTGCCTGAGGGAGTGAGTTTCTCCATTTCCAAAGAGGTCACTTAATATCTGATTTTGAGACCCAGGTGGAAGTCTTTTACGAGATCCTCCAAGCTGGAGTGGATGTTAGCTCAGACTCCAAGCCATCCTCATATTTCTCCAGCTCTTTCTCATGAACCAAAAGGTTATAGGAGTTTAGGTCAGAAACAAGGAGAAATGAGAGTAGCAGAAGAACCATTGGCAGGGTGAGGAATTAGAAACTTTGGGTGACAAAAAGGGCTCAGAAAATCTATGATTAGGGGGCTGGGAAGGTTGCTCAGTGGTAGAGCGCTTGCCTTGCATGCCTGAGGCCCTGGGTTCGATTCTTCAGCACCACATAAGAAAAAGGAAAAAAGCTAGAAGTAGCACTGTGACTCAAGTGGTAGAGCGCTAGCCTTGAACTGAAGAGCTGAAGGACAGCGCCCAGGCCCAGAGTTCAGGCCCCACGACCGGACCCCCCAAAAAAAAAGAAAAAGAAAAGGAAAATCTAGGATCATTCACATCATTTGGGAATCACATCATAAGATTAGGGAATAAAAGTAATAAATTACTACCTAAATTACTAACTCCACTACTCTACATTACAAGTGTTCTGTCAAAAGTAAGGTGTCCTAGCTCTATTTTGATCAGGAAAACGGAGCACATTCTTTCCTCACCAAGTTCTACTGAGTGTCTTTATCTATACCCCAGGTTGTTCTTACTCTCTACTTCTCTGTTACTTTCCTTTGCTGGATTCAATCAATGACACTTGAAAGAGTTAACATCTTTAGACATGTAATTACACTTTGTTCTAATCCATTTGTTATAAAGTAAACAAATTATGGGGAAACGTATATCTATGGTACATTTTCTTCCATGGCATATTTATTTGATGTTATTAAGTATTATTTTAATAGTTTCATTGTTAAAACTTGAGGAAAATGTTTTACTATTAGCAGTAATTAGTTGCACATTTTTTTTTGTATTTTTCCATGTCTGTGTATTTGTTAAGCTTTCTAACATCGTCTTTTTCCCCAATTGTTGCCCTCTTAAAATTGCTTCAAATTATAAACCATATATGATGGCCCTCTATGTGTTCATTGATATATTTAAATTTTGATCTAATATCCACACATTATAGGATATCTTCAACCTATTGTAAATGGTCTGAAAATCAATATGGACGTTCCTCATTAAAGCAAAAACACAATGCCACAAAACCTAGTGAAAGTAGGATTAGGTATATATTCAAAATATTTAGCAATGATGCAGTAGAAAGATTCACGTCTCATATACCAGAGCATGTTTTAGCTATGAAGGGCACATTTTCTTCATTCCCTTTTTCTGGTGCATTTAGGTTGATTACACAGCTTGGTTGTTTTGAATATTGCTGCCATTAACATGGATGTTCATGTTTATTTATATTCCTTCAATATGTATCTAATTGCGGTAAAGGTCATCAACATATCTGTCTTTTTGGTATTGTGTAAACTTCCATTAAGATATCCCTATAGGTTGCACTCGTTTACAATGCCACAAAAACAAATATAGTTCCTGATTTATTTCAACTTCTCAAGCAGTTTATTTATTTGAGTGGTGATAGCTCTTCTGGTGTGTAAGATAGGACCTCACTGACTTTCCTCTTTATTTTCCTTCGTATTTGCTATGTGGATATGAATCTCAAATATTTCATTTATTTATTAAACACTTACATTTGTAATTCATTCTTGATTAGTGTCTTTCTTTTTCTTTTGGTATTTGATCAATTTTTAAGATTTACAATATTTGATTTTTTCTTATTATAAATACTCATTTTAGTTAGTAAAAAGATTTTTTTCATTACAGTGGTGCACAATTAACTAAAAACAATAGATTGTACATTTATATTACTGGATGTTTTTGTTTGTATTTACAGCCTGTAAATTGTTTCAATAAAGATGCTGAACTTCTTTCACTGATATACTGAAAGTATAGTATCTCATATTTGGCCTAAACTAATCTCAGAATTAACAGTCACAGCCTGGGCCACTACAGTCTGGGCTAAGTAAAACCACTAACACAGCACAAAGTGCATTTAAACAGAGCACAGGGCTTCATAAGAGTTAGAAGAAAGGCATCACCTTCATGAAGCAAAAGTTGGACTTCACAAGCAGACCTTAGGAATCTGAATATCAAGAAGATCAAAGGATAAAAGTATTTAGAAGGACAATTTTAGAACTCAAAATTGGGGAGGTGGGACAAACAATAGATACCAAAACTTAATGCTGAAGGAGTATTTTACCACAAACCTCAGCTGTGTCTGACTCTCTCACACAACACACACACACACACACACACACACACACTCCTAGTGAAAGGCCTTTGCCAAACTACAGGCATTCTGGACTTAGACTCTGAATACTCCGAAAGTTTCTATTGTGAAGACCTTTACTGAAAGTACCCATCGTAAGAAAGTTAGAACTCAGGTTCCTGGAAAAACCGTGAAATGTCACAATAACATTCCGCCCATAACTCCCCTATCAATAGCCATCAGCGAATGACAGGAAGTACCTAAAGCTACAGATCTTTTTAATTTTTTATTTTTACTTTTTTATTGTGAAAATACTGTACAGAGGGGTTACAATTACGTGGGCAAGATAATGAGTACATTTCTTATCAAGCATTGTAGCCTCCACTTTGTTTCCCTCTCCCATCCCTTCCCATCCTACTCCCACCTCCGCCCATCGAATCCTCCTCCCCCCTTCCCCGCACCAAAATTGTTAAGTTCGTTTTTCTCCATAAGAACTTGTACATCTCATTGTTGCAATGGGTCCACCTGTATCCTTATGTAAACGATTTGGTTTTTTTTTCCTTCTCCTCCACAAATTATTGCTTATTGCTTAGCCTGCACTCGGTAGCCAATAAGATTGTTATAAGGGATCCTTATCTAAGGACAAGACTAGTGTACGCAGAGAACCCCAGGGGCAGCTGTATCTGGGACAATGAAGCTTTTTTCCTCTTCTTTTTAGATAATCAAACATGATGTTGCAGTTGGCTACACAGCTGCTCCACACCTGAGCAGGAGGAAGGAAAGGATGCCTTTGACTGCAGAACGGCCTTGTGTACCCATGGCTTTCTGTAAAGAATGCAGTTCATTGTCCTCTAGGCAGGGGTGGCCAAGCTGAAATGGGGATATGCTTTGCCTGGAGGATGGCACCCTGTGAGCGCTGCATGCATGGTGAAGCAGCCTGGAAAGCCCTGTGAGCATCTCCGGGATAGCCTATCAGTGGCTTGGAGAAGTTGACTCCTGTAGTTGGACATGGCAGGAATCCAGAAGATTGGAGAGGCACAGAAGCAAATGCACCTCTCCATTGAGACTCCTCTACCATTCTAAGGAAGTTCACCACCCACACGTGGCAGCCACTGCACAGGTCCCCAGAGGCCCTACTTGTCTGGGGAGCAGTGTCTGGTCCTGAACCAGAGCTGGAATTTCCCAAGTGCCCCTGAGCTGGGCTTGAGCAGAGCCTACGAGCCATGCTTCCTCTGCCCTGCTGTGTATAGCCTCCTAACAGCTGCCCAGGCTACAGCACCCACAACAGGCCACCTCCTTGGGACATGCTGAGACTGTGCTGACAATTCCTGGTGCCTGCTTCAAGGCAATAGGGAGGCCTAGCCAACAGAAGAGGTGGCTCTCACTTCCAAGGGCATCAAGAGAGGCATGAGAACCACAGGCCCAGCCTTGCTGCCCTCACTGCCCCTAGAGGTTACCTATAAGTCCCTGCCTTTGTTCTTGAAATTCTTCAGCCATTGGTCATCTCATTTTTCATTATTTGTTTGGGTGGGACTTGAGAATTCTTACTCTCCACACCAAGCAAACAGGCCCTAGCAAATCCACCCCAAATTCCATACCTCACAGACACTCCCCAGAATCCATCTGCCTTTAGGGCTGCTGCTGCATGAGCTGTTGGCCAACTGCCTCTTCCTCCCTTCACAGACTCCATCAGGGCCTCTCCACCATCCTCTCCCTACTGCCCTCAGCCCCAACCAAAACTCAGCCTCCCCTGTGGCCTCCTCCCTCTCCACACAGCCTCCATCCCCAACCCCAGCAGGGCCACTGCTCTAGGGAAAAGAACTGTGGTCCTGGAACAGCAGAATGAAAGTGTCACACTGTGCAGCCTGCTGAGAATTGGAGGCAGCATAGGTCTCTGTTCACTGTCTTTCACTTCACTTACACATGTATTAATTGTATTAATTTGATATTTAATATTGAATCTCATAACTTCTTATTAAGCCTTTGCAGAATAGCTGGTAGAAATATAGTCCCAAATTCGTATTGTCTCTTGTTTAATTCTTTCGATATTCAGAGATATTTTAAGTAGATATAACCATAATAAATTCTCATTTACATAACGAAGTGTTATTCAGAAAATATTTGCTTATGCATCTGTTATCAATAATTTACAAGACTAGAAATGTTTTTTTTTTTTTTTTTTGGGTCCGGTTGTGGGGCCTGAACTCTGGGCCTGGGCGCTGTCCCTCAGCTCTTCAGCTCAAGGCTAGCACTCTACCACTTGAGCCACAGCGCCACTTCCGGCTTTTTTTTTTGATTATGTGGTGCTGAGGAATCAAACCCAGGGCCTCAGGCATGCAAGGCAAGCGCTCTACCACTGAGCCAACTTCCCAGTCCAAGACTAGAAACTTTTAAAGTTCCAATTATTATAGGAAGATCTTTGATTCATGTTGAATAGATGTGAGTAGGTTGAGCTATTGCGTACATTAGTGTGTATGTGTGTGTGTGAGTGTATGTGTGCATGTGTAGGGGCGGTTATATTGATCATTGAAATCAAGGACAAGGAACTTTTTTCCTTTTTCTGAGATATGCATTATGGTATTTCTTTCTTGGTGGTTGTGGAGAGCTGTGGGAGACGCGCCCAAAGACGCGCGGCCACAAAAGCAACATTGTAGCTGGTGTGGCTGCGACCAAAGATGGCGCTGGCACCCGCCTTCCATCTTCCCGGTGACGAGTGCTCTCTGTAAAAAACAACTCCTTATATGGCTATGACTTGGCTCCTAGTTTGCTTCCGTGTTTGCAGCCCTATCGGTATATGCCACATGGCGCTTCAGGATTGGCCATCCAGGAGGCTTATAACCGGAGCGCGGGGGCGGAGGGAAAGAGAATCAGGAAGAAGCAGGAAGAAGCAGGAGAGAAGATGTTGTAAAAGGTCCTGAATAAACCGCCTGAAAGAAGAACCTGTTGTCGCGTCATCCTTGCGGGTCGAGGTGGTCACGACAAGTGGCGCCCAACGTGGGGCTCGACAGGATTCAGAACTTTCAGCAGTCAGGGGGTGCACCGGTAAGTCCCCAGGTAAGAGGGGAATCAGCGACAAGAGCGGGGGTAAGTTCCCAGGTGAAGTGGGAATCCGCGATTAAAGCGGGGGTAATACGGGGCTCATCTCGGTAGATAAAAGAGAGAGCGGAAACCCGGGAAGAAATAAAATACAGGCCTAAAGTGAAAGTAACAAAAAATAACTAAGATGGGTGCCGCGATGTCTCATCCAATTTTTCTGGCCCTGGAACAGCTACTATGCTTGAAAGGACTAAAGTTAGGGAAGGGTACTTTACAGACATTCCTTGATGAATGCAACATTGTAGCTCCTTGGTTCGTAGTCTCCCGGGAGCCTTATGGTAGCCTCATGGGAGAAGTTGGGAGAGGACTTAGATTTTGCTTATGAACAAGGAACACTTAAGAGTGGGGTAAGACCAATTTGGAGGTTAGTGAGAAGTTGCCTGGAGGATCAGTGCTGCAGCGAGGTAGTGGAGATTGGGCAAGCAGCTTTAGAGAGACTGCAGGAAGAAAGATCAGAGAGAGGCAGTGTTGCTAGTGGCACTGCAAAAAGGCCAAGGTCAAAATTATACCCCGATTTTACAGAGCTCAATTCCCTTGAGGAATCTGACTTCGAGGAGGTTCAAGCAATCACAGAATAGGTGACATTTCCCTTCAGTCACCTTGTACCCCCAGAACTGGGGCACCTTAAGCCTTCTGTTTCTCCTTGGAATACTCCTATTTTTGTAATAAAAAGGAAATCTGGAAAGTGGAGATTGCTACATGACTTGCGAGCAATCAATGGACAAATGCAAATTATGGGTCCAGTTCAGAGGGGCTTACCGCTTCTTTCTTCCCTACCTGAAAATTGGCCTGTTATAGTCATTGACATAAAGGATTGTTTCTTTTCTTTTCTATTCCATTATTTGCTGGGGACACTGAACGTTTTGCTTTTACCCTCCCTTCCTGTAATCATGAGGAACCGGACAAACGGTACGAATGGGTAGTACTTCCCCAGGGCATGGCAAACAGTCCAACCATGTGTCAGTTATTTGTGGCCCAGGCTCTTAAGCCGCTTAGACAAAAATATCCCAAGGTGTGCTGCATTCATTATGTGGATGATATTTTGTTGGCCTCTAAATCAGAGCAATTACTACACAAAGCTTATGAGGAACTTACCAAGCTGTTAAATGCTAAAAGCTTGTTTATTGCCCCTGAGAAAGTACAACAACACTCTGTTGTTGAATATTTAGGGGCTACCATACATAAATCTCGTATTGTACCCCAAAAGGTAGAATTGAGGAAGGATCATTTAAAAACCCTGAATGATTATCAAAAGTTATTGGGAGACATTAATTGGATCCGATGTTATTTAAAGCTGTCAAATTATGAACTTAAGCCCTTATATAACATGCTACAAGGAGACTCTGCATTAGATTCTCCAAGACAGCTTACGGATGAGGCACGTGATTCACTACGAAAGGTAGAGCATGAGTTACAAAAGGCATGTTTAAAAAGAGTTAAGGAAGGTGAGCCAATTACTTTGTGTATTCCCCCTACATGTTTTCAACCTTCAGGGCTTTAATGGCAAGATGGCCCATTGCTTTGGATTTACCCAAAAGTTTCTCTGGCAAAATCCATTGAGTATTACCCTGCCGCGGTAGCCAGTCTGGTGTTGTCGGGGGTTCAGCAGTGCGTCCAATATTTTGGCAATGCTCCATGCTTCATTATTGTTCCATATACTAATCATCAAGTACAAACATTATGTGCTACTGTAGATGATTGGGCAGTCTTACAATGTAGTTTTAAAGGACAGATAGATAACCATTTTCCAAAACATCCTCTGTTAAATTTTCTAAAAGAACATCCCGTAGTTTTTCCTAAAGTTACCTCCTTAAATCCCCTTGCTAGAGCTTGCAATATTTTTACCGATGGCTGTAAAACAGGATGCGGCGTGTACATGGTGGAAGGCCATGACCCAGTCCACCACCAGTTTCAAGCCGGTGCTCCAAATTAGTGGAACTACAAATTGTTGTAAAAGTGTTTCAAACCTGTCCTTTTCCTTTTAATTTAATTTCAGACTCTGCTTATGTTATAAATGCTTTAAGAGTCTTGGAGGCTGCCTGTTTTATTGGCCTCTCCTGTTGGATATTTGTTTTGTCGCTTACAACGATTGCTTTGGCAACGACAACACCCTTTCTATCCCTTACATATTCGCTCCCATACTGGTCTGCCTGGCCCTTTAAGCGAAGGCAATGATATTGTTGATTGCTATACCCGTCAAGATTGGATTTTTCTTAGTTCAAATTTGGATAGAGCAAAAACTTTTCATAATAACTTTCATGTTAACTCAAAAGCTTTACAAAAACAATTTCGACTTTCCCGTGCGGATGCCCGACAAATAGTTTTAGATTGCGCTCATTGTGTAATTTATCACCACTTACCTAGTGTTGGTGTTAATCCTCGAGGCCTTTTGCCTCTTAAAATATGGCAAATGGATGTTACTCATGTACCTGAATTTGGATGCCAGAAATTCGTACACGTTTCTGTAGACATATGCTCTGGCATTATATATGCCTCCCCTATGACTCTAGAAATGGCACATCAGGTTATTACCCACTGCCTAGAGGCGTGGGCAGCTTGGGGCACACCAAAACAGCTCAAAACTGATAATGGTCCTGCATATGCAGGAAATCAATTTTTCTCCAAAAAGCAATGGATGTTCAACTTCTTCATGGGTTGCCCTATAACCCTCAAGGTCAAGGCATCGTAGAACGTGCACATCGCACGCTAAAGGAGACTTTACAAAAACAAAAAGGGGGAATTGGCCATGGCCGTACCCCTAAGGAAAGGCTTTCTCTTGCTTTATTCACTATTAATTTTTTAAAATTTGGATGCTCAAGGCCTGTCTGCGGCGGACAGGCATAACAAGTTTCAAGGTCTAACAAAAGGAATGGTAAAATGGAAAGATATTTTGACAGGGCTCTGGCGCGGGCCTGATCCCGTGCTAACATGGGCACGAGGTTCTGTTTGTGTTTTTCCACAGGACCAACAGGATCCGGTTTGGGTACCTGAACGACTTGTTAGGAGGGTCCAAGGAGAAGAAGCACAAGATGCAAGGGGTGGTGATGATTCTTCTGATCGCCAGCACAACGATACAGCCTGTAAGACCAGTGCCGAGATGGAGGATCCTGTCCGTGTTCCCGAGACCGATGCCCTTATCTTTTAGTCAATTGGACTGGAGAGTTTGACAGCTGTGGATCATTTGAAGGAGTGGGCGGGAATGGGCTCCCTTATTGGTATCCTGGCATTGGTGATCTTGCTGTGCCTGCGGTGCATATGCCGGATTAGGAGCTCGCAGCCCAAGAGTATGGCTATGGTAGTCCAGGCCTTCACTGCCATTGAGGCCGGACAGTCCCCCTACGCATGGCTTGCCACGTTAAAAGAATAGCTCAGGGTGCGAGGCAAATGCACTGCACTTGGGAATCACTCCCTGGCGTGAGCCCAAGAAGAGCATGTTGGGTTGCAAGTGGGTTGATGCCCAAGATCCCACCTCTGCAAAAAAGGCATCGGAAGGGCCTGGTCATCACTGGGGAAGGCGCCCCTCAGGCGAAGACCAGTGCAAGGTCCTCTCATTAATGTTTTAGACAGAGGCCCAACCTCTACTCTTACCTGTTGCTTAATAAAACAAAAAAGGGGGAGCTGTGGAGAGCTGCAGGAGCCGTGCCCAAAGACGGCGCGGCTGTAAGGCGCGGCCACAAAAGCAACATTGTAGCTGGTGCGGCTGCGACCAAAGATGGCGCTGGCTCCCGCCTTCCGTCTTCCCGGTGACAAGTGCTCTCTGTAAAAAACAACTCCTTATATGGCTATGACTTGGCTCCTAGTTTGCTTCCGTGTTTGAAGCCCTATCGGTATATGCCACGTGGCACTTAGGGATTGGCCATCCAGGAGGCTTATAACCGGAGCGCGGGGGTGGAGGGAAAGAGAAGCAGGAAGAAGCAGGAAGAAGCGGGAGAGAGATGTCGTAAAAGGTCCTGAATAAACTGCCCGAAAGAAGAACCTGTTGTCACGTCATCCTTGCTGGTCGAGGCGGTCGCGACAGGTGGTAGGCTCTGATTTCTTGCTTTTGCCTGATGTGCACATTCCAGCTCAATTTTTCAATTAAACCTTCTTATTTAATATTGAGCATATAGTGCTCTGATATTGCTTTGTCTTTAGTTTGTCATCTAGCATCTTCTTTTACTTTTTATCTATTAACATTCAATATAAATTTTACCTCCTGACTGTTTTTCCCCTTTAATTTGCATCTTGGAATAAGAATTATAACACCTTTGATCTCTGTATTCATGAAGAAAAACCATTTTGAATTTTCTGTTTAATGTAATAACACCTGGACACCTTTGTTAGCAACAAGATCTTAAAATTTCTTTTGTAGTTTTATTTTAAAATACCCTCCTCCATGTTTTTAGTATGGGGAGACAAACACTTCCTCGTATCAATGATAACATTTTTATTCATTAAAATATCAGATAATTCATAATTTTGAATATGTCTAGTGGCAAATGAGTTCATTTGCTCAATAGATTTACTTGATAGACCCATGCACAAACATGCCACTCATAGGGGCTGAGATGGTGGATCAGTTGTAAACAACTTACTTGAATGCACGAGACCCTGGGTTTGATTCCTCAGCACCACCTAAACATAAAAAGGTAGAAATGGTACTGTGGCTCAAGTGGTAGAGCACTAATCTTGAGCTGAATTGCTGAGGTATGGCAACCAGGCCCACAGTTCACCACCACCGAAAAATTAAATCAATAAATAAAACTCATACTCAAGTACATTAATTTCAAAGATTAATTACCATTTTAGTTAGGGGCAGGGTGCCAAGATGTAGCAGACTTTGTCACAAAGCTTTAAGAAGGATTCAACACCTAATAAGTACTAAAAACAAAAAGTAAAAATTTAGCTCTGACAACAACATATAGAATCGCCACTCAAAGAGAAAGAGGTACTAAGAATGAAATACTTTTTATAACATTTCTTAAGAGATTCTGGCTCTACATTAATTATCATATAATGTGACCTTCAAAAACTCCAAGTGAGCCTGTCTTCAGGGTCTCTACAAAAATTGGAAGAGAGAATCATCAACCTGGATTTTTCAAATGGTTTTTGTTAAGGTAGTGTACATACATATCACCATCTTATAAGTCGCTAATGAGTTCACTTCTTGTTTGACAATCTCATCACTTTGTTCTCTCTGATTTTCCCTCCTGTTCCTGTCCACAAGAGGTATAGCTCATTATGAATAAAATATCTACAACTGCTGCATTTGTTTCCCTGTTCTCCTTGAATTTCTGGGGCTCTTTCAATGTCCATAAAAGGATAAAAAAGAACAGAAAAATCCCCCTTGTTTCCAATTCCTGGAATTAATTTCAATACAAATACCAATAGTTTTATGAGAGTGTCAGACTCTGTCCACACATCCTGAACACTTATACTTCCTGTACCCAGTCATAACTCCCACTGGATTCTAAGGTGCACAATGTAATTCTTTTCACTTTCCACACAGGAAGAACCTGAGTGTCAGAAAGATTAAGTAACTTACTGGAAATACTGGGCTGAGCATAATGGCTCAGATCTGAAGATCATAGTTTGAAACTAACTCAGGTTGACATATCCATTACATGTTTATCTCCAGTTTGAGGCCACCTGGATAACAAAGTAACCCATCTTAGCTACAAGAGTCTGGCAATCCAGAGCCACAGAGAGACATTGGAAGAGCACCAGCAAATGCTCTTGCCCAATTCTAGGGAGTGGCTTGGTGCCAGCTTAGTAAGGTATAGCTGCATCAGGGAAGGGGAGTAAAACAGCAGTGGTTATAAAAAAATCACTGGTCTAAAGCCTCAAAATAAGGACCCCAGTCTGTGTGGACCAAAAAGTCTCTAGCATGAGGGTCTTTTAAAAATAACAATCATGATTTTAGATTTTTGAAGAGTGGGATGGTGTATAGTTACAGGCAATGTCTGCTATGTCAGGTAATCCAGTCTGCTCTTTCACATGTTACCCAATAGCCAGGTTTCAACACAAATGACTTCAATGAGATCGTTCAAATCATACTGTGACTTTTACCTCTCATGAATCAAAATTCTGTCAAATGATTTCTGACTTCCAGATGTTCACACATTTCTCATGTTCTTTTCTACTGTTTTGTCTTTATTATTGATGTTCATACTATTTTTTTGTTGTTGTCTTTTCTGTATATGCCATTTTTAGGGCTTGAACTCAGTGTTTAATGGTCTTTGTGGCATTTTTTGCTCATGGCTTATGACACACTATTCCTTGAGCCACATCCTCACCTTCTGCTTCCTGCTAGATAATTGGAGATAAGTTTTCACATTTTTGTCTGTTTGGACCTATATTGAACTAAAATATTCAGGTCTTAGCCTCCTGGTTTTCTATGATTCTACACATGAATAACTAACACCAAACTTTCCTATACTGTTATTTTAATTATGTGTTAGAAGAAAGTGGAAGTATATTTGTGTTAAGTGTGCAATTTTCAATTACAAGTTTAAATCAACTTGATATATGTAATTGTTATCGATTTTAAGTTAAATCAATGAATATTACACATTCCAAAGCAATATAATTTTAAAAATGCATAATCATTTTCTTTAAACAAGCAATGGAACCATGAATTACTTTCACTTTACAATTCATGTTTTATATAACTTTAATTAGTAGACTTCCATGATTAAAAGTAAATATATTAATTTTATACTACAAGAAGCAAAGTGATTATAGTTAAGAATCGATATTTCATCATAGCCAGAAGATAAGTTTTTGAGCATTCTCATTATAAAGAAATGTTACATGCAGAAATTAATGGATATGATGTAGCTTCATCATTAAGTAACATATAAATGAATGGGATTGCCATTCCATACTTCATAAATTTGTAAAAAATAATTATGTAGATAGGCGCCAATGACTAATGCTTGTAACCCTAGCTACTAAGGAGGCTGACAGGTGAGAATCATATTTCAAATCAGCCTAGGTAGGAAAGTCCGTGAGACTCTTATCTCCAATGACCCACCAGAAAACTGGCTGTGGCTCAAGTGGCAGAGCACTAGTCTTGAGCTGAAGACCTGACAGACATCGTCCAGGTCAAGATTTCAAGCTCCATGATGGACAAAAACTAAAAATAAACAGTTACATATAAACAAATATTTTGGCATAAATGTTAAAATATATATTATAAAAAGTTTAAAGCCTCACTAGATATAATAGTTTATATAAATTTAGAGAATTGTTTTCTGGTATTAGTTGTCATTGAATCAATTGTTTAAATCACACATTTCTCACTCAATTCATATTTGTATGTTTATATACTCATATGCCATAAGTATAATTAACTGATATGTGATAGGCAGTGCTCCCTTGGCTTTCTAACATTAACCCTTCTACCCTAAAATAAATATGCCCTCCAACCTTGTAAGATATTTCATCTCATTGAAGCAGAAAAGAATAAACCATAATCATTTTTTGGAACAAGTGTAACATTGTACATGCATTTCACTTAGTTTAAGAACCAAAACATTCAAGTCATCTTAATCATACCAGTAATAACAAAATGTCTTCTGAGCTTTTCAGTCTCTTAAGAGATGAAAATGTTTAATTGTACATGCATTTTTTTCTGCCTAACATCCTACTCCTTAGGAAGATCTTTTGTGTAACCTTGTGTTCCTGATTAGAAGACAGGAACAAAGGCAATAATGAAAATAGCCAAGGAAAATATTTGAAAACAATTATAAAACAATCACAGACACCCCTGTAATCACCAGTTTCAATGAGAATATACGTTAAAGTATCACATTTTTGTCATCATTTAAAGAGCAGTAATTAAACTTTAATTAGCAGTGAAGAAGGGAACAGAAAACTGAAGACAGTTTGACTTTGAACAATCCAACATAAGCAAAATAGATTTATCTTGTTTTTCAATGAAATTGCCAAAATAATACAGAGCAACAGGCAAAGGCAAGAAAACACCTAAGCCAAAGCAGTAAACGTTTGTCTATAAAATAATGGTGAGGGTCTGAGTCGTTCAAAGTCAGGCTTGCAAAGAGGAAAAGTGTATTTGCTTTAGTGTGAACAATAAAATATATAAAAATCCTTTATTAAACTTTTACATATCTAGACTAGGACTTCTCGTGTTGTAGAAGAGGAAAGGCATGAAAAAGTTCAAAATTTTTTTGACTATTCCCCAAGATTATTCTTATTTATCAGCTATAGCAATGCAAGTAGCCTTGGTTACTATTAGTATCATGCTTGTTTATATTTAGAAGCATTATTTGTTACTGGATTATAAGCTGAAAACACTTGAGTATTAATAAAGAGTCATTTCCTAAGAGAGGAAAGTTGCTGTGTAAACAAATGTAAAATATAAAGACAGCATAGTAGAAACTATTTTCTAGCTATATCACAATCTGTAGGTGTAGATTTTGTTTCCCATTGGTCCAAGGGACCCACTTTTTTAAATTTTTTCACCATCTAGTGATCCTATAACATCTTATAGCATCCTGGGATTGTTGTATCTTTACTGGACTCTCTAATTTCTGTTGGAAAGTTAGGAAAGATAGAAAATTGACTTACTGTTTCTGTTTTACCTTATTTTTTATTACCTTACAAACTGTAAATCAAAGTGACATAAATCATCTTTATAATATTAGAAGACAGATTTCATTTCTATATTCTTACCATAGCCTTCTACATAACTTTGATACTTAGTGATCCCCAAATGTGAAAATGAAGATAGGGACATTCTTATTTAAATAATATTTAGAATTTCAAGACTTCATTAATGCGAGGCCCTTAGTAGTATGTACATCATACATGTGTACAAAGCTGGTGGCAACTTTTTCTTATTCTCAGAAACTAGGACATGTGGTATCCTTGTAGTTGCATCAGGAAAAGGTTGTAGTTGAGTTAGTTTACTAAACCAAATCTGCTGTAAAATATTTCTACAAGTTAATTGGCTTGAATAATCCATATTTATCATTTTATACTTCTAAAGAACAGAAATCTAAAAGAAGTCTCACTAGATTAAAATTGAGCCCCCTACAGAGCTAAAATATTTTTCAGATGATTCTAGTGGAAAAGGCATGTACTTCTTGTTCCGCTTTCCAGAAACTTCAGAATCGGGATTGTTGTCTTTTCCTTTATCTTCTAATGTAGCATCTTTACATCTTTCTGATGGTTCTTGCCTAATGATGTCCCTCTCGAACTACAGCTGGGACTTTTGAGTATACTTTCCGCATCTGATAATTATTCAAATTTGTGTTCCTTCTGTTATGAAAGGTGATTATTTTACAAACTTATATATAAAATATAAATCTACATTTGATTAATTAGATATTTTGGGACTATAGATATTTTTGGAAGGTATTTTATTGCCTACCAGAATGAGTGTATAAGCATTCTTTCTACTATAACCAGTTATCTTTTCATTAATTTTGAACAAATTTTGAAAAAATTTAGTTCCTGAAAGCATTTAATCCTGATTAAAACATTGTCATGTACTAGAAATCTTAAATGTCAGACAGCAGCTCCTGAAGCAGTTCTGGCACTATCACTTTTTGTATATTCTGCTTACAATCTTCTCTTTTCAAGAGCATTTGATTGTTATTTTGGAATTATGGTTAATAGTTATTTGACTGCTATTTTTAAAGAATGCACCACCAATCCTGGTTCTCTTCTTCTAACTTTTTATGTCTAATCTATTTCTGAAAGAAACACAGCTCTTTGAATTACATGAGCTGCTTATTGAAGTGTGGAGAGGAAAAGAAGAAAAAAATGTCCCTGTATGTATGTTATGTTGAAAATGTACCTAAAAGTTATTTATCTTAACATTACATAATTTTCATTTTGTTTAGATTCAGGTAAAATTTAGCCTTTCAACTCACACAATGTTAATGCAGTCTTAATCCATGCCTACCAAAAGCAAACAACAAATTACTATATGTTTTAAATTTTTTAATTTTTAAAAATATTAATTTAAAAACACTACATTTTAAAAAAATTAGCCAAAGCAAATGGTTTATTATACATTTAGAGTTGTGTTCAGTCTCTATTGTTGAAACCAGAAAGGGGAAAAAATCATGTTTTTCTTCTTCCTTGAGCTACTCTGATTTACTTCATCTATTTCTTTTTTTAAAATTGCAATGTTTGCCTTTATTTTGTTCTTTATATTTTGAAAGTGAAAAGAAATAGTACTGAGTCAATTTCTTTCTTCCTTTTTTTTAAAAAAAATTGTTCTATTATTTACAAGCTTTAATGTTTTTCTAAAGAGTTCAAAAGTATTAAGAGTACTTTTTCTGGGGTAACACTTTTTTTTTTTTAACAATTCTTGGAATTTTCTGGTCCAAAGCATTTACTTCTGTTCCAAAGTTATGTATGTTTTACTATTGTGATTTAATTTTCTGAAGCAAGCTGAAAGGCAGGCAAGAAAGATTTGATGCCAGAAAACAAACAAACAAACAAAAAAACAACAAAAAAGATTTTCTTACCTTGTTCACCCGAAACCTTCTTAAATCTGGATTAACTACAAATGCCTTAAAATAAACGTGAGGTGCATCTGAAGGGGAGGGCAATTTATTTCTCTGCTTCTCTTTTATACAAGTTGTTCACAGAAACTGCAAATAAAAAATTATACACGGGCATTTGCAGTCCTTAAAATAAATGAAAAGTTCTCAACTTTTTTTTCTTTTTTTTGTATTTTGGTTTTTTTATTTTGCTAAAGTTTTTTTTTTTTTTTTAAGTATGAGCCTTTCAATTAAAAATAAAAGAATAAAACAGAAAATATTTTCTATAAATAGTACATGTATTTTGGTTTTCACTCTCGCCCTCAGGTTTGAAGTTACGTGTTTCCAGTACGTTTTTCCTCCATGATCACCTTTCTCTTTCCTCTCTCCCACTCGTGCATACATGGGGTTCCTGCGAGAATTGGCCTTGCTGCACTGTAATTGGCGAAGACGTGAAGCTTTTTTAAAAAAATATATTTAAATTGTTTTTTTTCGTTTCGTATATTTGAAGTTTTAGTTATCCTCAGACTCCTATTCTGCTTCCCGCAGCCATGTGAAAAATGCTGTGACAGATTTGAGGGCTATGCCCTTTCCATTTTGCTCTGCATGGTCCTTGCTGCTCTCCCATTTGTAGAAGACATCCTCTGAGATGACCTCCTAGTCATACAGGCAATCAAAAAACATCTGTAGCAAATTGGTAGGTTGATCAAGTTTTACCATTGATGCTTGTAGTGCATAAAGTGCTTGAAGTTCCTTCTCTGTATCTGAGTGCAGGTACTTGAGTAAGATCGGCACTCTCTGCTTGATAAAACAGTATCCACTTTAAAGGTAGAAGAGTTGGCTATAATAGCAGCTTTACAAACAGCTGTCATTAAAGTTCTAAGGAAGGTGGGGGAACTCATCTGGTTTTCATCTAGATTAGCCTCTACCCAGTCAAAGATCTGCTTATCATTTGCTTTGTCCTCAATGATGAGTTTCTCAAGCCACTGATATAACTGTTAAACAGAGAGGTCTTTCTTTGAAAGTGCTTCAGAGGAATAGGAACTGTCAGTCTCTATAAAGTCCAAATTCTGCTCCAAGAAAAAATTATGTACATCTTCTCCGTCTGGCAAAAAGTCCTTCCAGCTAAAATCAGCCTCACTCCATAAGGCTCCTACTATCTTATGACTCATTTGTTTGCATAAAAGGTGCAATATTTCATAAAAGCAATACCCCAGCTCTTCCAAAAGGAAAGAATAAAATTCTGGCTTTGAAGCCTTTTGCTTGATATCCACAATGTCTCATTCTTCCTTTATTAATAGGAGAGTTTGGAGAAAGGATGAGAATTCTCACTAGAAAAAGGAGAAGAGGAAAAGAGAAGTGAGAAATCTAGATATTTTGTTCTTCCTCATCTCAATCACATAGTCTGGATAATGTTTGTGGATATTAGATACAGTGCTCTAGAGTGATTAAACACATTTATATAAAAAGTTAACCCCTCAAGTGATCACATAGATAATGCTTATTTATTTAAAAAAATGTAATAACATCAAACAGGAAGTGTTATCTATTTGTTTAGTACTTGTTTAGTATTTCTTAAATTCTCATGTGCTGTAGTCAACTATCATAAAGTTATACAAGAATAGTAAGAAACTAATATCTTAATATCATATTCTAATATTAGCTTAATTCTCGCTGTGTTTGAGTTTTGTCTCTATTTCACATGCAATATTCTTCCAGTATATAAGTTGAAAGAAGATTCCCTCTGGAGATATGCTATTTTTATAGCTAAGGGAAAAGAACTTAGCTCTTAGACACAGGCAATGGGATAGAAATCTTCCCCTAGAAATAGCCTTTCCCCACTTCTGTTTCATTTTTGTAAGCCGAAGTAAGTCACATTCCCATCTTGACATTGCAAAGTAGAGGTTAATCTCACCTACAGGAAGCTGATACAGGACAGACTAATATGCCAAGATATACAACATGAGATGAAGAGGAAAAAGAAGATAACTACAATACAATCAGTCATACATGCCATCACATGTCTCTGCAGGAAGGAAGCTACTATGTACCTTTGTTTCTAAAACTACTGAGATCTTCAAATGAGGTCTTTTATGCTTATATATTACTGGCATTAGAGAACATCTTGATACTGAGACAGCATAAAATCTCAAAGAAAGCTGGACTAATCATTTCAATACTGCAATTTGTTCTGCTAGGACAAGAAACCATTTTATAAACAATACTTTATACTAGTAACTTCTTTTTTCCAGAACTGGATTTTGTTAATATATGTGACTATCAGCCAGAATAAATGTCTTCCTTTATCTGCATCTTGTGCAGGCAGCATAGTCAAGCAGATGTGGGAATTCATCAGTAGCACTTTTTAAAAATCCAAAAAATATGGACTGGGAGCCAATATACATATTTTGCCAACATCACCTTCCACATCCTCTTTCTTCCTTCCTAAGAAAGACACCCAATTAATAAAAAGGCTTAGATTTTTGACTCTTGAACTTGAAAGTGGAAGCAGAATGTTATGGATGTCGGAGATGCCTGTTAATGGTTTTTTACATAATAATGTAAAATATTATGTAATAATGTAAAATAATAATGTCACCTGCAAGAGCTCTATGAGTCTTGAAGGTCCTAACACTGTGCTTCCGTTGTGATATGATAGTAATGTCAGCCTTACTGGGCTTAGTATAGTTTTCTAATTCCTTTTCTACCACATAGCCTAAATTATAATATATAGTAATGGAATGAAAAAGTAATGTTATCTTAAGAAACTCATTTAAGGCTCTAGGAATGTGGCTTCATGGTACAGTGATTGCTTCGCATGCATGAAACCATGGCTTCAATTCCTCAGTAAAGAAATAAACAGAAAAGAAATGGTGCTATGCATCAAGTGGTAGAGTGCTAGCCTTAAGCAGAAAAAGAAAAATCTCAGAAAGAGTTCCCTGGCCCTGAGTTTAAGCCCCAGGACTGGTAAAAAAAAATTCATTTAGCTAGTAAATGCCAAATAAAGAATGTATACTTGGAATATATAATTGCTCCTTCCAACTATGACTTAACAATATTCTTAATTCACGTACTTTGCCTATCTTAGAAGACTGTGCTGAGAAAAAAATCCCGTTTTGTTAGTAGGTCAAGGAAATTAATGTCAAGTATGTGCTTAGATATCAGGTGAGGATTAATCTAAGTCTAAGTGAGATTTGGAAATCTTTTTGGTCAGTTTTGGAACCAAAACGGCACCAGCTAATTAATAGTTGTGATAGAAGTGAAGGAATAAATCCAGATGGAAGAAATAAATGATAAGAATAACTAAATTATACCAGAAACTGTTCTAGGGAACCATATTTGGTTATTAAAGAACTAGTTATCAAGTAGGCTTACTCCTCATTGCCTTTAACATTCTAAATCATGTAGGATATGTAGGCTAATTCTTAATCTCTGTGAGATAAGTTTTATCTCATTTGAAGTTGTTCTTTCATATCTGATCTCCTTTGCTTTCTAAAAATCTGCCTTTCTCTATTTCTCTACTAAAAATTATTTATACTATGTCCACCGATGCAGACCTCAGAGGATACTGAAATAATAGTCCAATAGCTCATGAGTCATTAACATAACAACATGGAAAAGGATGACATATGTATTGCTACCTCAAATTTTCTGAAAAGCTGCAATGTCATCATTTGAATCAAATTTCCATTATTTGTCTACAGTGTCATCAAGTGCACATAAATGCAAATATGAGCCGGGTGCTGGTGGCTCATGCCTATCATCCTAGCTACTCAGGAGGTTGAGACAAGAGGATTGTGGTTCAAAGCTAACCTGTTCAGGAAAGTCCATGAGACACATTTTCAATTAGCTACCAGAAACGCAGAAGTGGTGCTATAACTAAAGTGGCAGAGCACCCAACTTGATCTGAAGAGCTGAGGGACATGCCAGGATCAGAGTTCATGCCCCACGACCAAAAAAAAAAGTCAAATATACTGTAAGTTTCCCTAAAAGGAACTACGAAGTCAATAGTAATCTTCCCAAGCAGAAAAAAAATTCCAATATGACTCAGTGCACCTACTTTTGCTGAGTTATATAAGTTATGACTTCTTTGCTGGATGTATTCTCTTCTTTTAAAAATTGTTAAATATTACCTTTATAATAAACTGCATCTAATATTTCTTGGTTCAAAAGAGAAGTCCATACAGTTGATGGAGTTAATTTTCTTACTGTGTTAGTTAAACGCCAACTCAGGAAGGAGAGTCTTTCAAACTCTTATCTGTAATTAAACACCAAAAAGCCAGAAGTGGAGTTTTGGCTCAAGCAGTAGAGTGCTATTTTTGGAGGCAGGTGGGCAGGAAAGACAAATGTTCAGGGACAGGGTCCAGCCTCTGAGTTCAAGCCCCAGAAGCGGCACAAACTAAACAAACAAAAAAAAAATCCACATATTTCTTTGGGCCCATCCTTAAGCACTACTTTGAAAAGAGGCTCCTTTTGCTGAGCATACTCACTGAATCCTGCTTTTTGGAATCTTTATTGATATGGTGAACTCAGGACCAGAATAAAGGAATGGATATCTGAATTTTGCAACAAGAGAATCATCTCAGGAGTTAAATATCCATGCATAAGACATTTTAAAACCTCCATGTCTTTGTTTCTTTGTAGTAGAACACTGTAAAACAATGTTACTTCCTTTTTTATCATGTTGGCCATCAAATGGCATATTGTTTCCTTTTGTAATACTCTCAACTAAAAGTTTACAGAAAAGTTTTATGACTAAAGTGCACACTCGAAAAAGTTAGGGACAGAGTTTCCTTCAAACCTTGGATTATTTTCTTGTACAGCAAAAGGACAGCACAAATTAACTTGAACTTTGTCATTTCTCTATGTTCAATTTCTCTCCTGGATTCAGTTTCTAATTCCCATAAAAGTTCCTTCCACTTACTTCCAGTAACAATCTACGGTGCTGCTCCAGGCAAAATGAATGTTTTCTGGCTTCATTGAAATAGCACAAAGACATCTTTGGACACGAGATAACACGTGTTTCAGAGACAACTTAGTAACGAGAAAGTATGGAATTTACATGGCTCATAAACATTATCCACGTACATATGGCCATATAAGACAATGTTAAGTGAAATGAACCCTCAAATACGGAAACAACTTGTTTTGTCGTTCTTACTATTGTTTTTCATGTATCCACCATGTATTATGTGATTTTTTTTTTGTTTCCTTCTATTTTCTTCCTCCATGGTATAACCCGCTTCCACTGTATTTGAGGTCGGTGAGCTGCACCTTGCATATACATTGTTCTAATATGGGGAGGGGAAGGGAAATAAAATGGTGAAACAAGGATACAGTATGACCTGTTGTAACAATGAGATGAACAAGACACTATGTTGAAAACGAACTTTACAACTTGCGGATAGGAGGGGAGAGTTGCGGTGGTGGGGAGAAAAGGCATGGCAGGGGAAAGACAAAAGAGGAGGTAACAATGCTCATTAGATAATGTAGTCATTAACTTACTTATGTAACTCTAACCCCTCTGCCCACCATTTTCACAATAAAAAAATGAAAAAAATACATTATCCTGGAGTACATTAAATTCAAATTTCCTATGTGCTCTGTAAATTAAGACCAATTTTAAGTGGAAAGAAGGTTCTCAGAAACATTTTTGTCAGTGTTTGTGTTGTGCATTATTACCCAAGTATACATAAGTTAACAGAAGTAGAAACAATAGTAATAGGAGAAAGAGAAGTTCTGTATTTAAGTATAATTGTTCAATACACTATAGAAATCTGCAAATAAGACAACTTTGAAACAATAAAGCCAAGGCCAGTATGTAGACCTATGGGAGTGATATAGAGAAAGCATTACTCCTAAGTTGAACATGAAGGATGAGGCCACTCTCTTTCTTCTAGTAGCTCTAAATCATGATAGCTAATCATGCAAATTTGTAGAAAGTAGAATGGAAGAATAATTCTGTTTCCAAGAAGGTCAGATATAAGACCATGGACTTAACTGGAAAAAAGAAAAGGCCATGTTGAGAGAGCAAGAATTATACTAGCAATGAACTGGTAGCTAAGATCACATTTATTTTTCTTTCTTTTTTTTGATGGTAGTGGGGCCTGAACTCCGGTCCCTCTACTCTTCAGCTCAAAGCTTGTGCTCTACCTCTTAAGCCACAGCACCACTTCCAGTTTTCTGGTGGTTAATTAGAGATAAGTGCTTCAGAAACTTTCCTATTTATGCTGGATTTGAACTGCAATCCTCAGATCTCAGCCTCCTGATTAGCTAGGATTACAGGTGTGAGCCACTGGCACACTGTTTAGGATCACATTTCAAAGAGTGTACACTCAGCATATGTAATGAGTATGTTCATCTATCTTTATATGAACTCGAGTTAAAAATCTGGGCCACAGATTAGACTTCACACTCACAAAGATGTTTGTAGTTCTAAAGTTGATACTCTTGGAGAAATAAAAACTAAGAATGTAAAGGAGTCTGGGAAGTTCAGTTTGCATCCAGTCTGGGCAGAAAATTCTTGAGACACTATCTATAATTAACCAGCCAAAAGATGCATTGGAAGAATGGCTCAAGTGATGGAATACTAGTTATGAGCAAGATTGCTGAAGAAGAGCTTGAGGTTTTTGCATACATATATACATACAAACACGCACATACACACAGAAGCACTTATATGTATTCAAACATACATATGAAACAATTCTCAGATTCTGTAGAAAAGTTAGAAAATAATAGAAAATATGTCCTATAAGACTAGAAATGAGTGATAATTTTTAATATTAGAAAGTCTTCAAGTGAAATTTCCCCAAAAAAGCTTGAGAATATTACATAGGTGGGCAGAGAGATAGTAAGAAAGGCAAGTCATCATTAATAAAGGGAACGGATCCAGGGAGGAATGAATCAGAGATCCCTTCAGTGCATCTGAAAATGTTCATATCATGTGTCAAATGTTAGAACATCTTTGAAAATAGTACATGAACAGTCTGAACCATCAGTCTAGTGGAAAATATTATTGGAGAAGTTCAGAATTGCTAGTCTGTATCTAGATTAAATAAACCAACAAATTAAGGTAGGACAATGTGATACAAGCCTGGAATTCTAGCACTCAGACTAAGACAGGTGATTAGATAGTGGAACTACACAGTGATACAGTCACTGGACTAGGTAGTATAATTTTGTCTCAATAAAACAAACCAAGAAAGGAATAAAAAATAAACAAGAAAGGAATACTCAGTTGGAAGTTTGGGCTAATTTTGTCATTATGTTTTGAGAAGTCAAGTTTCCTATTGAAATGCAACTCATATATAATCCTCAGTTGTGTTTTAAATGTTCTCTTCAAAACAGAACATTACTAGATGCAAAAGAGCTCTTGATTCCCAACCAAAAATTTGAAAAAGTATGCATCATTCTGTTAGAGTCCAAAGAAATGATGAAGGATTACAAAAGCTTAAGCCTAGAGAAATAAGAAAGTTCATTTAATGTAGGACTTTGTAGACCTGGCTAAATTAGAATTTAGATTTAAAATAAATATTTTTGTTTGTATTTTATATTCTATAGGTTACTACCAAATACTTTTTAAGTAGGAGATTTATTTTACAAATTCATAAATGATTCTGGCATTCTATTTGCCTAAAATATTCTTTCAAGTGAGATATATTTAGAATTTAGTTAATAGTTAATTCCAACAGTTCATAAGTAACATGATAATGTGAATGATCTAGACAAAGTTGCCAACAAATTGATGCTATTAATTTATAAATTTAGATAAAGAAAATTTTTTTGAGATTCTGCTGTAACATGGTATGAAGAGAGTAACTTTGTGACATCTTTTTTCTTCTACCTATACATAACACAGGAAAAAAATTCCTTAATCATGTACCTCTGTATAAAAATGAGAAAAAAATGCTAGGTTTAGGGTTTGTTTTTATTTTGTTTTTGTTGTTTGGTTTGTCCTAGGGCTTAACTTCTAGGCCTGGCCACAGTCACTGAGCCTGTTTTTGCTCAAGGCTATTACTCTACCACTTGAACCTCAGTGCCACTTGTGTCAGGCTTTTCATGAGCAGTTTATTGGAGATAAGAATCTAAGGAACCTTCCTGCCTGGGTGGGTTTTGAACCATAATCTTCAGATCTTAATATTCAGACATTCAGATCTCCTGAATATCTATGATAGATAAAATATATAACTATAAATATTATTTGCAAGTGTTCTGATCTCAAGAATAACACTGGGTGGAAAATGATACAGCAAAATTTAGTGTAGTATTCTTTCCACAATACAAAGGGCATCACATTAGCAGAAGTGTAGTATTTTTTACAAAAGTTATATGTTGTCATGATGGGAATTTAGGGAATATTAAGGTGCACCTTTCAAGTTGGAAATTGTTGGGCTAGGATGACTTTATGGCATAGTAATTGGGGATTGATGGTCATAGAAATAATAGCTTACAAATGTTTACTCATGAGGAATTATTATAGATTCTTCATAATTTTACCTTCTACCAGACTGTGGCTATTTTTTCTGTTGAATTTAAATGTGTAACGCCCCATTGAAAACTGCACCTATTGCAAAATTAAATAAAACGCAAACAGGTACTGTTTTGAATGTCTCTAGTATGGCGTGTTCAGAATTTGAAAATGAGTAGTTAGTAGTCATAGGAATGTTGAAGAACACCTATACTCTGTACTCTTAACAATTATACAGTTTTAAAAGTTAGGAGTTTCAACAGAATTGAACTACTTTTGTTTTAGTTTGAGACAAGACTAAAATAATTTTTATTCAAAATGATAGCAAGTATATTCTGAAAATATTGTATAGTTTGATAATATTCAAGTTGATGACCCTCTGATAAAGAAAGGAGTAATTAATTCAAATTAGCAGCCAAAATGTTCATTTTGTAAAAAGGTCATACACAAAGTATAATATTTATTATACCAATACAGTGAAATTACATTTTATGCAGCTCATTTTTTAATTTAATTTTATTGTCAAGGTGATAGGTAGAAGGTGTTGCAGTAATTGTAAGGTAGGGAATACATAACATGTTGAACTTTTTACCCACTCCCTCATTTTTCTCACAGTTTTCCTTTCACTCCAATACCCCTCACAAATTGTAATGTAAATTTCCAACATGATGTCTTGTGAGTATTGCTATTGCTTTGGTTTGTCCTTTGTTCTTTGTCTCGCCATTTCGTTGTTCCTCTTCCCTTGCCAAATGAAGATAAATGTATATACAATACACAGGATATTGAAATAAAATATAACTGAGGATAAACCAAAGGGAAAACACAAAAGCAATAAGAAATCACATAGTACATTAAAAACAACAACCACAAAGAAAAAACTCTGTTTCCGTATACAGGAATTCATTTTGCTCATCATTATCTTATATGGTCATACATACATAGTTATTGAGCAATTCTGCTCCACTGCTAGGACGATCCTAGACATTTCCTACTCATTACAAATGAGGAAACCACGGAATCTGTTTCTTTGGGTCTTGTTTGTTTTACTTAGTTTGATTTTTCCAAGACTTTCCATTTCCGTATGAATTGGAAGCATTAAATTCCACCGTGCATGCATAAACCACATTTTGTCAATTCATTCATCTACTGAGTGTCATATTGTATTAAAACATGACTGCTTGTAAGTATCACTTAAGGTCATTCAAAAATGAGAGATGCCACTTCCCCAGACATTCTAAAGCATGATTTCTAAGTAAGATAGGATGTTATGGTGGTACGAGTGTTGAGATATCTGGATGAGTCTAATGTATATCTTGCAGTGAATTAGGCAGGAAGATATCCAATATCATAGAGGATAAAAATGGTAGTGACAAAAATATTTCCCTTGAGAAAGATATAGGAGGCTGCCAGAGGTATAAAGTAGTTCCGATAATTTTGAAGAATTTAGAAATGCAAGGCCAAGTATGTCTCTTTAAATAATATTTACGTAAGTGGAAGCGCAAAAGAAGGGGAAGAGAAAAAAATAAGTGACAGCAGATCATTGTCCCAATAGAATATAAAAACACATAATCTATAACTTTCAAGTTAAAGAGAGAGCAATAGAATACATGCAAAATATTTACTTGGCTTTTTCCTACTTTAGTGCTCCAATGGCTTTCATAAAATGCAGATGCATAGATTTGTGTCTTCTGTCATTTGCTAAAAGTTTCTTCCAGAAAAGGTTATCAATTACTTATAAATGATGCATAATTCCTAGGTATTCCAGTTATCACATACACTTTTGATTGAGTTATCTCTGTATAAACTCAAAATAACAGACAAAAAAACCCTCAAAATAAACAGAAATCACATCTTTGTTTTAAACGCTGTAGTTTACAGAGTTTTTACCCAACACCAAAAACGTCTCTTTACGTATTCTGCTGACATGTAATTCACTTGCAATATATTATCTCCTTTTATTGTATACGTTTTAGTGCTTTGGATGTGAATTTTACCTTCATAGGTGTTCAAAGCCTAATTTTCACAAACTTGCATTTCTTCAAATAGAACAGACATTAAAATAGATATAAAATTCTGTTAAAGGAATTTGTCCAGCATACACCCTCTATAGTGTGTGTTTTCAAAATTTTATTTTGGGGATTTTTTCCAGGGTCTCACACATACTATTCAATTGCACTGTCAATGAACTACAATTCCCTGTCCAAACATGTTTTTACTTCTTAATACATTCATAGAAGTATAATGAATGGATCCTATACAATTCTTTTTGACCTTTAAGACTCGAAAACTTGCTTGCTAAAATGAATGCAGTATTATACAAATCGTTCATTATGAGGAGTTTATCAATTTCTCCACAAATGCATTACTATATTTTGTGTCATCTTTTATATAAGGGTCATACTAGTGAGTTTTTTTTATCTTTTTTCTTAGATACTGAAGAGGAACTTATTTCATATGCTAATCCTATTGACTAGTAATTTACACGTGTTCTTTAAAGAAATATCCTATTCAGGAAAAGTTATATAGAATTAGAAGATATAAAAATACTTAAGATTCAGAATCATTGTAGCATTCACATTGTGGCATTAACAAATATGTTCCCTGTATCTGTTGGATATGGTTTCATTTCTGTTATAGTGTCCTTTGAATTATGAAAGGCTATCACTTGATATAATCCAGTATATTCTTGCTTTTCTTTAGCCACTAATGTTTTCCATTTAGAAACGTTTACAGGTACAATGTCATCAATTTTTACGTTTATCTCTTATAGGCTTTTACATATCACATTTAGTTTGATAATCATTTTTTATTTTAAATTTTTGTATAAGGATTGAGGTAGGCCAGGCACCTGTAGGTCACACCTGTAATCCTAGCTACTCAGGAGTCTGATATCTGAGGATCATGGTTTAAAGCCAGCCCTGGCAGGAAAGTCCATGAGACTCGTATCTCTAATAAACCACTAGAAAGCCAGAAGTGGTGCAGTGGCTCAAGTGGTAGGGTGTTCGCATTGAGCTGAAGAGCACACAGACAGCGCCTAAGCCCAGAGTTCAACCCCCATGAGTGACAAAAAACAAAACAAAAGAAACAAAAAATGATTGAAGTAGTAGTCTAAGATCATTCTTTAAATCTCGAGAGACAATAGTGCCAATACACCCATTTAAGATTCTATTTTTATTTCATAAAGTCATAGGATAGTATTCAAAATCTATTGATCATAAAACTAAGAATTTATTTTTGACAAATCTGTTACATTCTTCTATATGTCTGCTCTTGTAGTAGAACTATGTTGTCGTCACTACTAAACATGGTAAAAAGATTCAAAACTAGTATGAAGGCTGAACCTACACCATTTTACAAGATTGTTCTGACTGACCTGTATTCCTTGAATTTACATACGAGTTTACTGAGCAGGTGGAACAATATTCTACAGAGATATCTATATGTTTGATACTCACTCATATTTTGTACCTTGTTAAAACACAAGACCTCAGATATTATATATAGAAAAATGTCTTCAGAGAATACTTGAAACAACTAAAATTAATTTAGGAATGAGTTAAGATTTAGATAACACTGTAGCATAACAAAGCTGAATGATAACAATTTGAGCTGTACAGCAGAGGAGAGTAAGAAGGGAAAGAATGATGTACCACATAGGAGCTATATGTCATTGATAGTGAGCTTTAAAAAACAGAAAGACTTCAGAGAAGAGAAGGAGAAAAATAAAGTGTCCTGAGACAAGTTTCTTTTAAATCCATCTAATAGTTTGTACAAAAGTCAGTGAAAATGGGAAAAATTAAAATAGAAATTAAAGCATTGTATATACCTGTTACAATGTTAAGAAAGTGTAATAGGAATATGATCATTAATTTCCAAAGAAATAAGAGAAAAAATAGTTAAACTCTAAAGGGAAAAAGAATGAAGAGAGAAAAGAAGCAAAGTAAAACCTTTATCAATAACAAACACAAGAGTTTGGAAGTGGAAAGGTAGTGGAAATATTCTAAATAACAATAAAAATTGCTAGCGTGGATAGAATATGGATAACATTTTACCATATATAATTTTGACAAAGCGTATTAGGAATGAAAGTTTGAAAGTCATGTTTTAAAACACTATTTGGATTATCACTCGAGACTATAGGTCAGTGGTAAACCATTGGCTTTGTATATGTGAAGCAATGGTGTGAACTCCCAAGCATTACAAAGCACACACACACAAAAACCACATAAACACACACCCACCCACCCACACACACACACACACACACACACACACACCACATACACACATTTGGAATATTGATTTTATCATATTAAACGGAGGAAATCATCACAAACTGTAAAAGTATGTTATTATATGAAATCATAATAGTGCTCGTACTATTTAAAAGTTAAGTAGAAATAAAATAATCACAATATACTTGGATTTTAATAGATTAAGTAAATTGAAAACTAATAGAAGACATGAGAACCTTTGCATATGAGTTTAAATAATAAACATTTTGAAACATGTGTCCTTTTATTTTGACAAAAGATTGATGTTACTGGTGTTTCAACGGAAGATTTAGAAAATGATAGCGAGGTGCTGTATATAACTCTAGGGATGGCTATATCTATAATCATTTCACTCTGAATAGTTTTATAATAATGTCACAGAGTTTCTCGGTATTTCTAGAATTACAAACCCTATTTACACTTCCCACCATAGCTAGAAAATGGATGCAACAAATCACCATGCCGAGCTCAAAATTTTTTTTTTTAAATTCAAGTACAAATATTTCTAAAAAGTGATCAGGTAATGAAGCCTTTCTTAATAAAGTGTGTGCTTCTTGAAAATACAGTAAGTATTTGTTACCTGGACAAATACGTTTATAACTATAAGAAAATAAATGTATTTAAATTCACTAACCATATAAAAATTAAGAAAATAATTTTTAAATAGCCACACGTTAAATATTTTTTTTTAATTTTATTTTATTTTATTTGAGAACATACTGTACAGAGGGGTTAAAATTACATGGGCAGGATAATGCATACATTTCTTACCAAGCATTGCAGCCTCCTCCTTTGTTTACCCTTCACCTCCCTTCCCAGCCTCCCCCCTCCCTCCCACCCAATCATACCCCCCCACCCCCCCCCCCCCCCACCGACATTGTAAAGCTGGTTTTGACATGACATTTTGTACTTCTCATTGTTGCAACAGGTCCACCTGAATCCTTAAACGACTTGTTTGTCCCCATCTCCTCCACATGTTATACTGACATCAAATATAGTGAAAGCGGGGGTTACACTGTGGAGGAGGGACATACAAACAACAAAGAGATAATCTTATAAATGCGTTAGAAACACTTGCATGAAAGAAACAAAAACATTAAAATACATATTTGAGGTTTCGTTTTCCTAACATCACATTATCTGACTTTTTCCGCTTGACTCATACCTATACTAGATATTGCAAATAAGGGAAACCATGGGACCTATGTTTCTTTGGGCCTGGCTTACTTCACTTAATATAATTTTTTCCAAGCCTTTCCATTTCCTAACAAATGGGGAAATGTCATTCTTTCTGATGGAGGCATAGAATTCCATTGTGTATATATACCACATCTTCTTGATCCATTCATCTACTGAGGGGCATCTGGGTTGGTTTCATGTCTTAGCTATGGTAAATAATGCTGCAATAAACATAGTTGTGCTGGTAGCTTTAGTGTGGCCTTGTTTGTGATCATTTGGGTAAATGCCCAAAAGTGGGATTGCTGGGTCATTGGGGAGCTCTATGTGGAGTCTGCAGTATGGAGGTTCCTCAAAAGACGTTAAATATTTTTAAAGCAAAATATATTTGTCTGAATAACTTACATGTGTAAAAATCATGCAAAATTAAATTAACTGATCCTAAAACTCTGAAAAAAGAATTACCCTAAAGAAACAAAAGGAAACATTTAAGCTCAAAATTTGAACTTCTTCAGAAGATAAAATGAAGTAGGGGTTGGGAAGGTAGCTCAGTGGTAGAGCTCTTGCCTTGCATGCATGAAGCCCTGGGTTCGATTCCTCAGCACCACATAAGCAAAAAGAAAACAACCGAAAGTGGCGCTGTGGCTCAAGTGGTAGAGCTCTAGCCTTGAGCTGAAGAGCTGAGGGACAGGGCCAAGGCCAAGAGTTCAGGCCCCACAACCGGACCCCCCCCTCCAAAAAAAAGAAAAGAAAATGAAGTCTACTCTTTAGTTGACTTAATTAAGTGTAAACGTTCAGTATATCAATTTTATAATAAAAAATGCATGAACAAAGAAAGCAAAAGTACCCATTGATCAATAGCAACAGCAAAAGCATCTGTAGTTCTTGTTTTGAGTGTACAAAAATATCGATGGAAGATATAACAATGTTCCTTCCAGAAGAAATGTACTCATTGCCTCATTTATGTAAGTGTAACCCCTGTGTACATTACCATTACAATAAAATTATATTGAAATTAAAAATAAAACAAATGATATACCAATTAAGAATTCTTACAAGCCATTTGTTAAAAACTTTGTAAAAAACTGCCCTAAATACCTAAGGAATATACTTTGATGATACTATTTAAATACTTCAACTTCAGCTGAAAAGCAAAAAGTTTAAAAACTGTTAAAAAGTAAAGTAATAACTCAGAATATATTACTATTAATAATAAGCATAAGATAAATTTATAGTGGTAGTCAAGTATGTAAGAAATGATTCAATTTGCCATTCATTTACACTTAAGTGAGAAATAATTTTCTAGGTCTTTTAAATTATCATAAGTTTAATGAAGAAATTATTCTGTCACATCATATGATAATTATATAAAGCTGATATTAGAGCAAAGAACAGATTGTATTAAGATTTTGGATGTTAATGTACATACTTATTTTCGTTGTGGGAAAATGTGGGGATTTCAACTTGGGGTATATTGTTCTTTCTAGGCCAGAGTGATATCAGTGGTTAATTTTAGGATAGGGGTTCCCTTTCACAAAAACATGCTCCTGATCTGTTCTTTTAGCCTTCCCATCATCAATGGCAACAGAATTGCACACCAACTTGTCTAGCTTGCTACCTTGACTGGCCTGGATCCGCAGTCCTTCCAATCTTAGTTTGTAGATAGTGCAGGATGATGGAAATGATCCAATTCACTCAGCTATAGATGGAGAAGTAAGTCCACTAAACTTTTGGCTTGGGTTCTGTTCTCAAGCCTCCTAAGTAGTTAAGAGTACACATGGGATCCCCTGGTGCCAAACAGTAAGAATATTTTTAAAGCAACTAGACATATATATGACTTAGGCTTGTGAATATCTCAGGAAAAGAATAAAAGAGCAGTGCAGCTTAGAGGACAGGCAGAATTTTAACTAGCTACTCAGAGGCTGAATAAGCTTAGCTAGCTACTCGGGAGTCTGAGATCTGAAGACCACTGTTAAATCATGAAAATGCAAGCGATTATCTCAAAAAAAAAAAAACCAGAATTGTAACAGTGGCTGAAGTGGTAGACCACTATCTTTGGGCACAGAAGCTGAGGAATAGTTCCCAGGCACTATCAAGGCTCAAGAATGGTGAATGAGAAGTACAAGTTGTCATTTCCAAAACGAGCTTTACAACGTTGGTGCGGGGGGGGGGGGGGGTGGGGGGGAAGGAGAAGGATTGGGATTAGGGGGGGAGGGGGGAGGCTGGGAAGGGATGTGAAGGATAAACAAAGGAGAAGGCTGCAATGCTTGGTAAGAAATGTACGCATTATCCTGCCCATGTAACTGTAACTCCTCTGTACAGTATGTTCACAAATAAAATTAAATTAAATTAAAAAAAAAAAAGAATGGTGAATGCATGCATGAGCACATGCACATGTGCACGTGCGTACTCGCATATGAATGCACACATACACAATGAGTATTTCAAAGTGATGTTCTTTATTTTTTTTTTACCTTGCTGTACTTTATTTCCCTGTATTAATTCACAAATTAACAAAATCAGCTAAGGACCTATTTACATAAAATCCATCATGTTTCTCTAAAATCTACTCTCTTTTTGGAAGCCTGCTTTTATTTGACCCAAAAGTAAATTATTCAGGAAGTCAATTCATCACTCTCAAGTCTGTAGTATTTGATGATTGTTTAGGATCCTCCTAGCAATATGATTTTGTGAAATCCTGCATCAAGCATTGTATTTCTTTCACTAGAAGAGAAACCTCTGTCAAACAATTAATAATAGTTTATTCTACTCCTGGCATTCATCTGTACTTTTATTTTCTTCATATATTTCATGATCTGTCTGTGTATGCCAAAGCCTGACATGAAAATAAAAACACCCTTCTCAGCGCTTAGCATGTGTATAACATTCATATATACTGAAATTGTTTTGGAATAAATAATTTTCATCCTGACTACTTTGAGAAAGAAGAATTGGTTTCTCAGCACTTTAGCTAAGAACTTGAGGGAAAGAAACAAAAGGAAAAGTGAGGAACAACTCAACACATAGATTCAAATGAAACAAAACAACCTTAGAAAACACAAATTAATTCAGTACTCAAGAACCTGCAGGAAATGAAAGATTTAAAAAAAATCAACTATGACAAGCTTATGAAATTCCTGACTACATGGGAGTTTTTAGGATAGTGGCTAAAACCCAGACAACAGAAAATTCTGTACACAATGCCATGCACTGTTATTCGAAATTCCAGGAAGAATAACATCAAGTGGACTAAGCTCAATTTCATACACAAGTAGGAAGCCAGTTTCTAGCTGAAAAATAATCAGGAAAACTTAGGGCTGGGGGCATGAAAAAGTTGTAAGAACACCCATTTAAGGGGCACAAAACACTAAATTCAAACTCTAATATTAGGGGTATTAAAGAAAAAGCTATGATTTTAAATAATTAGAACAATTGTAACACTTGACTATTTGAGTGTAAAAAAATCCATTAGAGTGATAGAATGAACCCACGTTCCAATGCTACTTTAGTGATAATGTTTAGTGGTACTTCAGACAAAACAGAGTTATCTTGCAAATGAGCATGGATGTGCATTTGGATGATGGAAATACTTTACTTACACAGGTGTAAATTAAATAGATTTTTTTGGGTAGATTGTAGTTCTTGAACAAAGAGCCTGGGTGATGTCCTTGAGCTTTTTCTCTCAAGGCTAACACTCTAATACTTTGAGCCACAGTTCCAATTCTGATTTTCTGTTGGTTGTTTGGAGATAAGAGGCTCCTGGGCATTCCTGCCCAGGATGGCTTCAAATTCCTACTCAGGATGGCTCAGATCTCAGCCTCCTGAGTAACCAGGATTCCAGGCATGAGCCGTCGATGTTTTTTCATAATTTAGTAAATTGTATAGTTACAGAAGTTATAAATTATCATTATAACCTGTGTAATATATGTGTGTATGTATAGATCAATGCATACAGTTAGAAATATATTAACATATTTTTGCATCTACAATAGATTTATGACATCATCCTTCATTATAAAATAAAATGGAAACAAAGTTAATAAGGAGCAAAACAAAGGGAATTGTTACACGTTTCTTTTTGTTGAATGGAATATGAATTGTGAGAATCAGTTTGGGAAAACCATATTTACTTTAACAAAATGGATAATTGCTATTAATTCCAATCCATCTATTTGCCCATATTGTGCATCCTCACACATGCGTGACAAAGTCAAACCACATATTTGCCTTTGTATTTAACTCACTTGTTATAATTTAGGGGATAGATGAAGTAATCAAATAAAGATTAAAATAATAGTAAGTGAGGCTATGAGTTAGAGCTGAAAAAGATTTATATATGATAATAACTAATTAAAATGCATATTTCTTACTTCAAATGCATCCACAATCTGGAGGTGACGCATGCTTTTTGTTTGTTTTTGCAATGTATATCTAACAAACATATCCACAATACTGATTTTCAGTCAATATGATGGGATATTCAAACTTAAAAAATACGGAGTTTATTATCTTAGTGTGAATAGATACAATCTTACAAAGAATGTTATTTTCAACAGAAATCCGGTAAGAGTTTATCCACCTTGAGTTTCACAGGAATAACCAGAGAGTAATACCTGTTTTGTCAAGTTGGTCAAAATCACTCCATGAGTATATCTTAAAAGTATATCCAATTTAAGAGGTCAAATACATATTTTGTACTGACAGTCATCTTACAGCAATAACTTACTACCTACTTATATGAGTATCTTCTTTCCTAGCATATACTAAGAGCTGAAAGTGTTCTCTTTTATCTAACTTAATGGTGTAAATGCTTTGATTATGATGATGTTATTATTTGACAAATAAAATGTACAGAAGTGTGCTTCTACTGAAATGACAGGACGGAACATTGATAAATAACAACATTGCAACACAGCTCTTTTCAGCCTCACTCTGTCCACATTGGCAAGAAACATTGCAACCGCACACACACACACACACACACACACACACACACATGTGCGCACATGTACACACACATATACATGAATGCCAAATTCAGGGTTTATTGTACAAAAAAGTTCAAATAAAATATTAGTGATTAGGAAAAATAATAATTTGCCTTATTACAAAATAATACATAATCCAGTCACCACGGTTGTTACATTTTACTTGTCTCTCTCACATGTGACCACTTAATTTATTTTTAGTTCATTCATTCATTCATTCATTAGTTTGGTGCTAATGCTAGAGCTTGAACTCAGGGCCTGGCTCTGTCCCAGAATTTGTTATTATTTTTGTTTTAGTTTTCTCAAGGCTACAATTTTACTGATTATACTACAGCTCCATTCCAATCTTTTGTGGTCACTTTCAAATCATAATCTAATGAACGTTTTTTTCTTGGTCTGGTTTCAAAGCACAATCATCAGATTTCATCTTTCTGATTAGGTAGGATTAAAGACCTGAGCCACCTGTGTGGCTCCTACATTTTCCTATACTTATGTAATGCACATACTTAGATAGTAATTTAAAACTGAGATCCTAGAAGCAAGATGTACAGTGATGATATTGTCCTGTCAGAAATTCAAGTTAGTAATGAAAATTTATTCTTAAGACCATACACAAAAATACTTAAGAAGAAATCTGAAGATGTGTGTGTATATGTGTGTGTGGGGGAGGTGCTGTTGCAATATGTTCCACATATAAGCACTGTGCAGGGGTGTCCAGCTATTCACAGTTATTGCATGAGTATCTGCTTTGAGATACCAACTCATGGAAAATGTCTAGGTGTCCACTCTAGGCTGCCCAATGGAGAAGGGTATACTCATCCTCATCCCTAGTATTCATATGAGTGGCCATTTTGGAAAGTAGACTCCACACTTTAGTAAGCTGCAAGGCAAGCACTCTACCACTGAGCCATTTTCCCAGCCCAAGGATTAAGATTCTTGTCTGTAATTTGGTCAAAGATATTTCTCTTTATGTAAGCGACTAAAAATTTATTTACTAATTTCAAGTAAATACATAAATTCTCTTTCCATCACTTTTAAAATATAAAAAAATTGTTAGCTCTGTAAATTGGTTAGAAGCATGGATTTTGTGGCTAGCTAGGTCATTGTACATCTGTATCTCTTTTCCTCTCTCTCTTTCATGGTTTTCATAGACAATATGATTGCTCCATAATTATCCTAATTTATTTTGCTTTTATATTTTTGGTTGCATCATTTCACATTCTGCTCTGCCATTTCCCAAGACAGCACCACATAAACAGAAAAATCCAGAAGTGGTGCTGTGGCTCAAGTGGTAGAGCCCTTGCCTTGATTTGAAGAGCTCAAGGACAGTGCCCAGGCTCAGAGTTCAGGCCCCACAGCTAACTAAAAAAAAAGAATCTAAATACTTGATGATTTTACTAACAGATCTGACTGAAATCAGTTTAATCACAATTTTCCTGTACAATGAAGGAATAGGTCCAGGCTATGAAAGCAGCTAGAGAAGGCAGGCAGATTGTATCTGTGAGAAAACTTTGTTGAAAATAGAGTCAAGGATTATTTACTGGTGATTCACTTGCACTTGAAGCATGATTCTGAACTATTGCTTGCTGATTCTGAACTACTGCTTTGATCATTATATTCTCCAATTAGAAAAAGTGAAATTTAACTGATAGCAAAGGACCACTAATACATTTTGACTTCTCATTAAGCATCTTCGATCATCAAAATCACCTGAAGACAATAGACAGTCCTATTTATAGATGAAAACAAGTGTCTTTCAAAAAACAAGAATTTAGGTAGTCAAACAAAGCACTTCTATTTTACTACTGCATTATACATTTTTTCTAATATTGGATACCAACATTAGAAAGATACTAGAAAGCTCTTAAAACCCATATGTTGAATAGTGAGTTCTCTTACACTATAACATCGTATTTCCCAAATCATTTACATAGAAGGGATTGTTTCCTATTTTCTCATTCCTAGTATAAGATGCACATGAAGACATCACTAGTCCTCATTTTCAGTCTGTACCTTTGAATACTGAGGAAAATCTTTCCTCTGCCATCAATTCCCTACTCTTCAGTTAGAATAAGTTAGAATAGTAAAAATGGAAAAAGAAAATAAATCATGGTGAAAAAACATATGCAGAAAATTCACCAAATTTTTGTTACCAGTTCAACCAATGTGAACTATTGGGGAAATACATGGACATCTCATTCCCACTGGCACTCAAAGTCTCTGGTTAGGCAATTCTGATGAAGACAAGTAACAAGATGAAAAAGTGAGGAATGGTATCAATTGCAAGAAAAATGGAGGAGGATCCAAGCAAATTTCTTCTTTGGGATACCGAAATTAATTGGCTTACTATGGTGCGGAGACTACTTTCCAAAAAGGCCACCCAGATGAATACTAGGGATGAGGATGAGTATACCCCTCTTCATCAGAAAGCCTAGAGTGGACACTTAGACATTGTCCATGAGTTGGTAGCTCAAAGCAGATATTCATGCAATAACTCTGAATGGCTGGACACTCCTGCACAGTGCTTATATGTGGAATAATACCAGAGTGGCTTCTTTCTTACTTCATCATGATGCGGATAACAATCCCCAAACTAAAGGCCTCTTGACCCCCTTGCATCTTGCTGCTGGGAATAGAAATAGCAAAGAGAAGCTGTATCTCCTTCTGTTGAACCATTGTATCAAACCAGGTCTGAAGAACAACTTGGAAGAAACTGCATTTGATATTGCCAAAAGGATAAGTATGTATCACTGCCATTTTGAAGTTGTGGAAGGCTGTACAAATTGTTCTCCTTCGTAGTAATGGTTTGGTTAGCTTTCTTAACTTTCAAAAATGCCAGTCCATCCTTTGTGTCCCTTCAAATTTTTTTTCACAATACAAAGCGACAGCATTATCTTACTTTAAAAATGCATGGATTTCATGGTATTCTTCCAAGTGAATTGCCTGACTTTGATGTCAAAATGTATTCAAGAGTTGTTTGTATACATCTATAAAGATTTTTACAGAGTTTGTAATTTTTTTAAATCAGACATAATTTTAACTTATCTGTTGAAATGAATAGTATAGAAACTAAAGATGTTGCTGGTGCTTTTCTGAAAAAAGTATATCTATGTTTGTATAATGTCCATAATCTATTTCATTAGCTCCTAGATATAATACTTTGAATTCTACATTGTCATATAATGTATAGATTCATTAATAAATGTGTCCTTTCAGATTGCATTCCATATCGAAGTTTAAGATTCCTTTTTTTCTAGGTCTTTTTATTATTTTATTTCTTTGGGATAAAATGACAATGTTATCTAATTTCAAGTTTTGTAAAAGTTATGCTATGTAAGGGCCTTTCTAAGGTGAAGATTTAATACACTGATGTCAAATTAACCTTTAATTCTATGAATTACATGTATTGTTACACTTCTATTTTTGTAATGAACTTTTTAATAACTATTTTTCATTTCTTGCATCAGAAGAATGAAAAATATGGAATACTTCACAAATTTTCATATCATCCTTGTGCAAGTGTCATGTTAATCTCTGTATTGTTGTAATTTGGGTAGACCTGCTGCTGAAGCATGTAGTGTACTATAAATTTAAATACTTAATGATGGAATCTTTATACAGGCATATATCCATGGTTGCCTATTTGTAACAAGGAACCCCTATTGTTCCTAAAAATGCTATTGATCTTATTTCTCTAAAATTCTGTGTATAGTGGGAAAAACTTATATAGTTTGGTCGATTGCTCACATTTAAAATTTTTTGGGCAATGACTATTTTGTCATTTTCATTTTAAATTTGATCATACTTTGAAGCCTTTACAGCTAAGTCCAAAGGTGATGGCTTTTCAAGTACTTATTTATCAACTGAGTTAGCTTTGTTGAGCTAATGGACTCAAAGTAAGCCTTGCTTAAGAGCTACTTCTAATCTTCTGCAGATTAAAATTTCCCAAATGAAGTCTTGTGGGACAAATGTCTACTTGAACCTTTACCCTTCTTCCATGTAGGAACAGACCAAACAGAATATCTTACCCTGACAGCATAGATTGTCTTACTGGAACAAAACTAATCTTAGTTACAAGGGATCATAGAAAGATGAACAGTTCAGACAGAATTGTCCAGAATGGAAGGCATTTTATCGAAATATAATTGGTTATTATACTTATCATTTCAAAAGTAGCTAAAGCAAAGAAGGTGAAAAAATTGTTCATATGCATGATTACCTACTGTCCTGGCCTGTCTATAATCCAACCAGGCAGAACTTACACTACTGACTTTCTATCACCAAATATTTCCATAGCTCCTGGAAAAGTCCATATGTTTCTCCTCGATATTAGACCTTAAATTGATAATGTTTTAATCACAGTGTTTCCTCTTTTCTCTAGGCTGTAAATCTACAAATGGTAAATCTTTAAGTCTAACTCTACCAAAAACTGAGGTAGAGATAATTGAATAATACTTTAAAACAGAGTTGCCTTTGATTCCCTAACCACAACACAACAATGTAAAAGAATTTTTATATTATATAAACTTATATATTTTATATTTGTATGTGCTGATTTTAAATTTCACACAATGAATCTTACTAGAATTGATAATTTGACAAATATACTGACATTTATTCCCATAAATAAACTGGAACATAAATGATTAGGATTAGAATATTTATTAGAATATAAATAGTATCAATGCAATATCTTCGGTATAAACTTGTGATACCTTCTAAATTTTCGTGGTCTTCTGAATTCACATGTAAAATAACATATTGTTTTCTGCTAATCTATAAGGGATTTTACTCTGATGCTCTGTTTATTGTTTTAACTCACTGGTCCCAAATTGTTTTTCTCCATATTTCTGAAACATTCTTGCTGATTATACCCAAATTTGGTGATATGATGTCTGCAGGACCCACGAGTTCTAGGATACCTGGTCCCAGTTATCTGCATCATCAGATAACAAGGGCAAGACTTCTGACATAGGCCCATACAACATGCCAACAGAAAATAATTGAAGATTCATCTCAATTTCTCATTTCCTATAATATTTCAGGGCCCCAATTCCTTACAAGAATTAGCAATAATGAATTGTGAAATGCAAGGCAACTTAAAATGAAAGATGAGATCACAAAATCTGAGAGAAAGTACTGTAATTCAAACTTTCAATTTACAGATGACCAGCCCATATGAGTGAACAAAATCACAAATGAACAAGATTATTTTTAATACCCCTCTCCTAATGATTAATGAAAGATTTCAGTGCAGCCAAAAAAATAGTTTCTGGAATGATAGATCCATAATTGGTCTACTAAGGTTAGGGAAACTTGATTTAGATGTCAAATATAATTTAGAAAAACATTAACTGAGAAGATCTTTAGTGCTTCAAAACACTGGTACTTCAGTAAAACTAGGTTCTGTAGTATAAAAATGTTGTCATTCTCAAACCAATGATAACCTACATTTAATCTCCTGAAAGTATATTCATTTTCAAATAAGCTATTTAAAATCACATTTGCCAAAATAACACTTGACAAGTAGATGACAGTGACATTACAAGGTTTTCAAGTGTAGGGAGCAAGTTACAATAGAGTTGATTTACGTACCCAGAAGTAATAACGAACAAGTTCAACCATTCATTAAATTGTAGAAATAGTACCCCCCACCATTTGTGTTGTTCAGTAGGTGCCTTCCAGAAATGTGTTAAATAGATCAGCCTCCCATATTTCAAACCCAAATATTAGCTAATAAAGTAAATTTCATCACATAAGAAGGTACATTTTAAAAATTCACTAATAATTGCCTTATCATATGTTGTTTCATGTTTTCCCTATCTGTCTACCATAGTAAGAAATATGACTTTAAGTCTTGAATATGGGTACTGATGAGAGATGTGACAAACATAAAATCTGTCTTCTATTTTTATCATAATCCTCTAAGGAATAAATTTATTTTTCTTCTTTTTCCAAAACTTATAGGTAGAAGAAATAAATTATCCTATGTAAAATAAAATAATCACACACCATTGTACAAAGCCATTTATAAAAACTGGTAGTTAGGAATAAATTCTAAGCCATTTTTAAAATTTCTTGTTGACTAAAGATTAATCTTCCAAATGAATGAGAATAAAATTATGTCCAAGTGCTTCACATCTCCAGTCTTAGTCTTGCAAAGGAATGAATTATGGAAATATAAGCTGACATCAATTCAAGTATATGTGGGATTGAAACTCCATGGAGTTTCAAAGTATTAACAGGCAGTTTAACGGAATGACTATCAGGAAATTGAAACCAGAGAGGAACAATAGTAAAGAAATAGAATGAATGAAAAATGGAACAAGGGGCAAGTACAGCTAGAATACTCAATGTACATATGTAATAAAGCAAGTGGTAAATCTGGAATAAATCTTGGAGAAAGGGTTGGTTGAGATTGACAGGAGTGATTCTGATCCAGGAACATTAGACAATTAGATGGACATATTTAATTGTAACACACTTGTACAACCTTTTGAAATTCAGTTAAAAAACACAACAACAAACAAAAACACACAAAAATCACAACCAAACAACAATCTCTAGAGGGTATGAATATGACCTCTCAAAATTTTAAGCAGTTAATGAAGGGCAGTCTTTGGAAAAGCAAACAAAGCTGTTCAAAGAAGGCAGTTTGGGGTAGGGGAGAATTTTGAACAGATTTAAAAAGATTGTCTAAGGTTATAAATCACCTATATTTACTGTAAATATTTTATTCTGCGAGTGCTCTTTGTCTGAACTGGATACTCCAGTCCTGAGGCACACTTGGTAGCTTGTGAAGACAGAATGGAAGAAACAAGATCAAGAACCTATTACATAAAATATTTCTTTGCAGTTGTTGTTTTTAATGTACTATGTTCTTTCTATTTTCCTTGGGCTTTTCCCCTATGGTTTATCTCCTACTGTGTTTGATTTTGGAACCCTTTGTATTGTGTATACATTTACCTTAATTTGTGAAGGAAAGAGGTACAAAAAAATTAGTGAGACAAGGACAAAGGGCAAACCAATGCAATATCAATACTCAGAAGACAATATGTTGGAAATGTACATTACAACTTGTGAGGGGTTTGGGGGTGAAGAAAAACTGTGAGAAAAATGAGAGAGGGGATAACAGGTTTGAAAAGTTATGTATTCACTGCCTTACAATTGCTAACCCACTGCACATCACTTTCACATTAAAATTAAATTTAAAAAATAAGCTGCATGAAATAAAATTTCACTGTATTAGTATAGTAAATATTATTCCTTATGTAGTAACTTTTTAAAAACTCAGTACTAATTTGAATTAATTACCCCTTCTTTATCAGAGGGCCATCAACTTGAATGTTATCCAACTAGACAATTTTTTCACAATATTCTTGCCAATATTTTCAAAAAAGAATAAATTAGTACTTTCTCATACTAAAATTGAAAACCGTTTAATTCTATGGAAACCCATAACTTTGAAAAGTAAATAAGTTGTTAAGAGGACAGAATATGTCTGTTCTTCAAATTTCCTATGACTAATAACTATGCACTTTCAAATTCTGAATATTCCATACCTGAGAGATTCAAAATAGTACCTGTTTGCATGTTATGTAATTCTGCAATAGATGCATTTTCCAATAGAGTGTTACAGATTGAGAAGTGAACAGAAAAATAGCCAAATTCTGGTATAGGATAAAACTATAAAGCATCGGTTGTAATTAATTCTTCATGAGTAAGCAATTGTTTATCAGATTAAGCTATTATTTCTATGACCATCAATTCCAAAATTTATGCCATAAAGTCATCCTATACCAACAGTTTCCAACTTGTAGGGTGCACCTCAAAATTCCCTTAATTCACATCACAAATAGCTTATCTCTATTGGGAAAAATACTACCACTCTGCTACTGTGATGCCCTCCGTGTTCTGGACAGAACACCACCATAAGCTGGGTTGCATCATTTTTCCTCCACTGGTATTCTTGCAAATATTATTTATACTTATACTTTTTTATCTATCAAAGATATTCAGGATGCTAATATCGGAAGATTACAGTTCAAAGCCTACCAAGGCAGGAAGGTTCCCTAGATTCTTATCTCTGATAAACTTCTCAGCAAAAACCAGACACAAGTGGTACTGAGGTTGAAGTGGTAGGACACAGCCTTGAGCTCAACAGGCTCAGAGACAGTGTCTAGGTCCAGAGTTCAAGCCTTATGACAAAGCAATAAAAAAAAAAAAACAAAAATAAAAACAAACCCCAAACCTAGCATTTTTCTCATTGTATACAGAGGCACGTAATTAAGGAAATTGCTTCCTGTTTTACATACAGGTAGAAGAAAGAAGATGTCACACAATTATTTTCATCATACCATGTCATATTAAAGCCTCAAAAAATTGCTTTTGCTAAATTTATAAATTAATATCATCAATTTGTTTGCAACTCAGTCTACATTATTCACATTATCATTTTATAAATAAACAGTTAGAATTTTCTATTAACTGAGTTCTAATTATAACTCTCTTGAAACAATATGCTAGGCAAATAGAATGCAAGAAACATTTGTAAATTTGTCAATTAAACCCTCTACTTAAAAAGAATTTTGTAGTATCCTATAGAATATGAAATTACAAACAAAACCAAAATATTTATTTGAAGTCTAATCTCTAATTTAGCAAAATCTATAAAGACCTACATTAGATGAACTTTGCTATTCCTCCAGGCTTAAGCTTTGGTAATCCTTCATCCTTTCCTTGGAATCTAACAGAATGATGGTTACTTACTTTTTCAAATTGTGGATGGGAATCATGAAGCATTTTGCATCTAGGAATGTTCTGTAATGAAGAGAGCATTTAAAACACAACTGAGGATTATATACTAGTTGCATTTCAATAGAAAACTTGGCTTCTCAAAACATAATGAAGAAATTAGCCCAAACTTCCAACTGTGTATGTATTCCTTTCTTGTTTGGTTTGTTTTATTAAGACAAAATTATACTACCTGGTCCAGGGAAGGTATCAGTAGTAATTCCAGTCTCTAATCTGCTGTCAGTCTGAGTGTTAGAATTCAAGGATTGCATCACATTGCCCCACCATAGTTTCTTGGTTTATTTATTTGTTTGTTTATTTTTGGGTCCGGTAATGGGGCATGAATTCTGGGCCTGGGTGCTGTCCCTCAGCTCTTCAGCTCAAAGCTAGCGATCTACCACTTGAGCCACAGAGCCACTTTCGGCTTTTTTGCTTTTTGCTTATGTGGTGCTGAGGATTCGAACCCAGGGCTTCATGCATGCAAGGCAAGCGCTCTACCCCTGAGATACCTTCTCAGCCCCCTCTTGATTTATTTAATCTATATAAAGACTAGCAATTCTTAACTTCTCCAGTGATATTATCCACTAGACTTCTCAGACTGTTCATGTACTATTTTCAAAGATGTTCTAACATTTGACACAGGGTATGAACATTTTCAAATGTACCTGCGGGGTCTCTGATTCATTCCTCCATGGATACAATCCCTTTAATATTGATTACTTTAATATTGACTCACTTACTATCTCTGGTCCCTACCTATGTAATATTCTCAAACTTTTTTGAAGAAAGTTCCCTTGAGGATTTTCTAATCTTAAAAATTATCACTTGATACTAGACTTACTCAGGACATATTTTCTATTGTTTTCTAACTTTTGTACATATTCTGAGAGTTGCTACATTTGTGTATATGTGTGCACATATAAGTGCCTCTGTGTGTATGTGTATGTTTGTATGTATGTATGAAAAAGCCTCAAGCTCTTAGTCATCATTCTTGCTCATGACTGTTATTCCATCACCTGAGCCATTCTTCCAATCCAGCTTTTGGCTGGTTAATTAAAGATAGTGTCTCAAACACTGTTCTTCCCAGGCTGGATGCAACCTGAACTTCCCAGACTCCTTTACATTCTTAGGTTTCATTTATTCAGTAGAATCAACTTTTAAACTACAAACATTTTGTGAGTGTAAAGTCTAAGCTGTAGCCCAGATTTTTAACTCAAGAATTTATAGAAAGATAGATGAACATACACATTACATATGCTGAGTGTACACTGTTAGAAATGTGATCCTAAGCTGGGTAGTGGTGAGATCTGAGGATAGGGTTCAAAGCCAGCCCAGGTAGGAAAGTCCTGGAGACTCTTTGCTCCAATTTACTGCAAGAAAAATGGAAGCAGCACTGTGGCTCAAGTGGTAGAGCATTAGCCTTGAGCGGAATAGCAGAGTGACAGTGCCCAGGCCCAGAGTTCAAGTGCCAAGACCACCACCAACAAAAAATATATAAGTAAAGGAAAGAAATAAATGTGATCTTATCCACCAGTTCATTGCTAGTATAATCCCTGCTCTGTCAAGATGGACTTTTTTTTCCAATTAAGTCCATGCTCTTATATCTGACTTGCATTGGAAACAGATTTTTTCTTCCATTCTACTTTCTACAAAGTTGTGTCATTAGCATGGGTGATTTAGAAAGGGAGTGGACTCATACTTCATGTTCCACGTAGGAGTAATGCTTTCTCTATATCACTCTCATAAATCTACATACCGGACTTGGCTTTATTGTTTCAACGTGGTCTTATTTGTACAGTCTTCTATAGTGTATTGAACCCTTGTACTTAAACACAGAATTTCTCTTTCTCTTATTAATGTATAGTTAACAAGAGTTAACAAATTCATGTACACTTGGGAAATAATGCGCAGCACATACACTCACAAAAAAATGATCTGAGAACCTTCTCCCATTTAAAATTCGCCTTAATTTACAGAGAACTTACAAAGTTTGAACTCAATATACTCATGGATAATGTATTTATAAGAAATATAAATTTCATATTTTCTCTTTACTAAGTTGTCTCTGAAACACGTGTTAGCTCAGGTCCAAAGGTTTCCTTGTGTTATTTCGGTGAAGCCAGAAAACATTCATTATACCTCAAGCAGCACCATTGATTGGTCCTGGAAGTAACTGTTACTGGATGTGGAAACTGATCCCAGGAGAGGAATGGAACATAGAGGATTGACAAAGTTCAAGTTAACTTGTGCTTTCTTTTTTACTGTAAAAGAAGAGAACCCGAAGGCTTGAAGGAAACTCTGTCCATGACTTTTTCTAATGTGTTTTTACTCATATATAATTTTTCTGTAAACTTCTAGTTGAGAGTATTACAAAAAGAAATAATGTGCCATTTGATGGCCAGCATAGAACGAAAGGAAATAACTTTGTTTTAAATATGTTCTACTGCAGGAGCTGGGAAGGTGGCTGAGTGGTAGAGTACTTGCCTTGCATGCCTGAGGCCCTGGATTTGATCCCTCATCACCACATAAGCAAAAATAAGCCAGAAGTGGTGCTGTGGCTCAAATGGCAGAGCGCTAGCCTTGACTTGAAGAGCTGAGGGACAGCGCCCAGGCCCAGAGTTCAGGCCCACGACTGGACCCCCCAAAAAAATTCTAATGCAAAGAAACAAAGACATGGAGTTTTTAAAGTATTTTATGGATGTATATTTCAACCCGAGATGATTCTTTTGTTGCAGGAGTCAGTTATCAATTCCTTTAGTTTGGTCCTGAGTTCTCCAGAGCAATAAGGATTCCAAAAAAGCATCCAGTGCTAATGATGAGCAAAAGGAGCCACTTCTCAGACCAGTACTCCTTTAAGGAGGGTCCCAATGAAATATCTGGCTTTTTGTTTGCTTTTTTTTTAGCTTGTGTTGGTTCTGGGGCTTGAACCCAGAGGCTGGACCTTGTCCCTGAACAGTTTTCTTTCCTGCTCACCTACCCCAAAGCTAGTACTCTACTGCTTGAACCACAACTCCACTTCTGGCTTTTTTGCTGTGTAATTACAGATAACAGTTTGACAGACTGTCCTGCCTGGTTTGGCTTTAAACTAAGATAGTAAGAAAGCCAAGTGATATCAACTGTATAGACTACTCTTTTCAAATTAGAAATATTAGATGAAGTTTATTATAAAGCTAATATTTGACAATTTTTTCTTTCTTTTTTATTGTGAGCGTACTGTACAGAGGAGTTACAATTACATGGGCAAGATAACGAGCACATTTCTTATCAATCATTGTTACCTCCTCTCTGTTTCCCCTTCCCATCCCTTCCCATATACCCTCCTCCCCCCACCTGAACCTCCCCCGCAACCAAAGTTGTAAAGTTTGTTTTTCGACATAACGACTTGTACATCTTATTGTTGCAATGGGTCCACCTGTATCCCTAAATGATTTGTTTTTAAAGAATATGTCCAGAAAAGAATCCATAACATAACTCAGCAAAAGTAGGTGCACTGAATCACTTTGGAATTTTTTTTGCTTGGGAAGATTATTGATCTTGTCGTTCCTTTTGGGGAAACTTAAAATCATATTTCACCTTTTTTTGGTTGTGGGGCTTGAACTCTGATCCTGGGTGCTTAGCTACAGCACCACCGCCGGGTTTCTGGTGGTTAATTGAAGCTTAGAGTCTCATGGACTGTCCTGACCAGGCTGGCTTTGAACCACAATCCTCTGGTCTCAACCTCCTGAGTAGATAGAATTACAGGTGTAAACCACCAGCACCTGGCTCATATTTGCATTTTTGTGCACTGAATGACACTGTGTAGACAAAGAATGGAAATTTTAAACAAAATGATGACATTGCAGCATTTCAGAAAAATTGAAGTAGCAATAATATGGCCTCCTTTTCCATTTTGTTACATTAATGACTGATGAGCTATGGGACCCTTACATTAGCATCCTCTGCCATCTGTATAGGTGTATTTAGTGTCAGGAAATGTTCATAGAGGAATATAGAAAAAATGAGATTTTTAGAAACAAAGGAGATAAGGTATGAAAGAATAGCATAGAAGGAGATACATTTATCACACAGAGATTAAGAGCTAGCCTAAGAGATTTAGAATGCTAAAGGCAATGAGGAAAAGTCTAGTTGACAACTAGTTCTACAATAACCAAAAATGGTTCTGAAGAACAGTTTCTGGCATACCTTAATTACTATCATCTATTCCTTCTATCTGGAGTTATTCCTTATTTTCTGTCACAACTGTTAATTAGCTTTTGCCTTTTTGGTGCCATAACTTACCAAAAAGATTTCAAAATCAAACTTAGCCTACCCTTCCCTTTGTGATTAGCAGTGACAACACAAATCCTGGAATCGTTGAATTTCCAGAATTAAACTTTACCTGACATCTAAGCACATTCCTGGCATTAATTGCTGTGACTTAATGAGCAAAATTTTTTTCAACACAGTATCCTAATATAAGTAAAGTATATGAATTAGGGACTGTTGTCTGGTGTCAGTATGGAAGAAGCAATTATATATTCCAAGTATGGGATCTTTATTATGCATTTACTAACTAAATGTTTTGTGTGTGTGTGTGTGTGTGTGTGTGTTGTTTTGTTTTTGTTCTTTTTGCCAGTCTAGGGCTTTAAACTAAGGGATAGGGAATTTTCCTGAGCTTTTTTTTCTTTCTCAATGCTAGCTGTCTGCCACTTGAGGCACAGCACCACTTCCAGTGGGGCTTTTTCATGTGTTACTAAGGAATTGAACCCAGGGTTTCATGGATGCTAGGCAATCACCGTACCATGAAGCCACATTCCCAGAGCCCTAAATAACTTTCTTAAGATGGCATTACATTTTCATTCCGTAACTATGTATCATAATTTTGGCCAGGTGTTAGAAAGTGATGTAGAAAGCCATACAGTACAATAAGTCTAGTAAGGCTGGATGGACAAGGAATGACTGTCACGGACTAGCCAGTGAACAGAGGGGCTTATCTCATGGAGCTGTTTCAACAATCTGAGCAAGACAGCTCCTCACCCACAGCCAACCTCCATAATGAGAGGGCCACCTTGGGTTCCAGCCACATGGGGATACTGGGCCCCCTCCTCCAGCACCCATTCAAACAGTTCTAGTGAAAGAGAGAGAGAAAAAAAGTCAGAATTACAATTAAGTCTGGTGCCAGTGGCTCAAAATTCTAATCCTAACTACACAGGATGCTGAGATATGAGGATCATGGTTCATAACCAGCCCAAGCAGGAACGTCTGTGAGACTCTTATCTCCAAAGAACTACCAGAAAATCAGAAGTAGTGCTGTGGGCTCAAGTGGTAGAACACTAGCCTTTTGCTGAGGCTCTCAGGAACAGCACCCATGCCTAGAGTTCCAGCCCCACGACTGACAAGAAGTGGACTTCCTACCACAAGAAGTGGACTGAATAGCACCCATTGTCCTAGGGAGCATGGTAATGAAGTCAGACAGAGTTTCCTGTGAAGTTGAAGTCATAAGTAGGTCACCTGGCTTCTCTGTGCCTTGGTTTCGCCCGCTCCAAAACTCAACACAGTGAAGGATCCTCTTCCTCATGGGGATAGTGTAATGATGAAAGAGAGCCATATTCTGTTTCATAATCCCACATCGGTTGCACAAATAATAACAGGCCCCACCTGAACCCTTTCCGGCTATCTTCCTGTCATTTGCTCACAGAATTGCAGGGAACCTTATCTGAAGGCTGCTCCCTCTGTGCCTAGCCATGCTCCAGAGATCCCTTGGTAAAAATTCTCTTGTTTCCTCACAACTGTCCTGAGAGGAGAATGGGGTCTGATGGTTGCGACCCTAACCAGAGCTTCACCTGTGGTCAAGAATGGTCTGCTGTGATTTTTCTGCCTGCTCAAACTGACTTATAAAAACATTCAAGCCACAGGAAAATCAAATACCACAAGCAGACCAGAGACCACCAGGAGACAGGTTAAGGACACAAGGGAGATACAGGCTCTTCCCATCCCTCCCCCCCAAAAAATTAAAGAATTCTTTTTTTGTACCTTTTATAAATTTTTTTATACAGGTTTTTTTTTTAATTTTTAATCTTTAACTTTAATTTTTTTGTTTTCTATTAACTTTTTTTTTCTTCCTCTCATGATTTTTATTTTAGTGGTATATGTGTGTGTGTACTTTTTCTCTTTTTTTCTTAAAATTTGTTTTTATTTAGCTGTACTGACCATTTGCTCCTTTTTTTCTTTCCCTATCACTCTTTTCACATTTTCTTCTTTTTCATTCTTCTTTGAGTGACTTAATTACTGTTCTGCTCATCCTCAGATATGCCAATAGTTGATTATTTCACCTTAGCCCCATTGTGTACACACTTAATCCAGAAATTTATTACTCAATTTAAATCCTCTTAGACTTAAATTCCTTAATAGCAGTAGTAACTCTTTATACCTATATATTTTATGCATTTTTATTTTTAAATTTTTCACATCTCCTTTCTATCTCTCCCCTTCTCTTATTCTATCGATGTTCTATTCTGAATATTATGTTTTCATTGTGCATAATTTTTAATTGTTGCACTTCTTAATTTTTAATTTTTCTTTTACTATTTTTTCTTGTCTTTTTTCTGTCTTCTTATTTTCTATCTTTAATATGATTCTATCTAACCTATTTCCCACTTTGAGATTAGGATTTAGTTAAGTTAACTCTCCCACTGCCTTTCCACATCCCTATATGGCTATTTTTACCCATATCTCTTGCTAAACTTAATAATTTCTGTTTGCCAAATTCTTCTTTGCGGTTTGTAGCCCATTAATACATAGTTGTTTGATGTTGAATAAGTGTATCTATTGAAATAGATTGTATCTGCAGATTTTTGGCTGTGCAACTACAGATGTTGTTTGATGCTTGCCTTAAAATAGTGTACTAGCACATACCTGGGGTTACTTTCATCCCCAAAGGGCAGAGCAACCTGGAAAAACACAAGAAACATGGCAAGTCCTGGTATCTCAACTCCACTCATTATAATCAAGGGTCAGAAAAGATAATCAATAATCCAGAGGAGAGTTCCCAAAAAGCTCTACAAATACTATTGTTAAATATGGTAAATGAAAAGATTGAAAACCTGCAAAGGACTCTGAATGAGCGATATAGGAAGAGAGAGGAGGCAAATCAATAGTTAATACAAGAATATCATGTGCGTGAGGAAGCTACTCAAAGATTGATACAGAAATTGCGTGAGAAGCTTGAGAACATTCAAAGAGAAACAAAGGAATGCGGTGAGCAGGCTGAGATCAGTCAAAGAGAACTACAGGACCTGCATGAATGTGAAGAAGCTAATCAAAGGATAATACAGGAATTGAGAGAGCGGGATGAGAATGCAGAAAGATCACTAAAGACATTCATGGAATCCATAAACAGAGAACTGAAAGAAGTCAGGGAGACCACAAAGGGAATGCTGAATGAAACCCAACAGAAGGAATGGGAATAACCAATCAACTATGTGATTTCAGAATAAACATTGGAAACCAAATGAAGGAAGTACAGAAGTTCACGCAAGATCTAAAACAGTGCTCCAACAAAGAATTTGAAGCCATCAAAGCTGAGTAACTAGAAGAAAAAGAAATTAAAAGCAAAGTATAAAATCTTGAGAGTAGGTTCAACCACGCAGAAGATCAAATCTCAGGGATTGAAGACAGCCTAGATATTATAGAGAAGACCATACAACCATCCAATACAAATCCAAGAAATATGATATATCTATTCAACACTGGGAAAACACCATCAGAAGGCCTAATCTGAGGCTAATGGGTGTAGAGGAGAACCTAGAGACAGAAGTTAATGGTCTAGGAAATTTGTGTAACAGGATCCTAGCAGAGAACTCCACAAACATGCAAAAAAATAGGCCTATACAGATACAAGAAGCAGGTAGAACTCCAAATAGACCAGACCAGAATAGGACATCCCACCGTCAAATTATAATCCACAAAGGATCAATTCAGACCAAAGAAAAGTTCCTTAAAGATGTCAAGGAGAAAAGATCAATCACCTATAAAGGGAAAACAATTAGAATCACCTCAGATTTCTCAGCGGAAACAATCATATCAAGAAGAGCCTAGAATAATGTATGCCATGCCCTAAAGACAAAAAACTATCAACCAAGAATTCTGTACCCAGCTAAACACTCCTTCATAACTGGAGGTCAAATAAATACCTTCCATAGTAAGAAACACTACTTTCCCTCAAATCCCACAGAGATCCAAAGACATTATTTGATGGGGAATTTAACACACCACATTCGCCACTAGATAAATCAACTCAGCAAAAACTCAACACAGAAACCGCAGATCTAAACGACTGCATAGATCAACTAGATTGCACAGATATCTACCAAATATTTCACACAGCAGCATCAGAATACACATCTTTCCCAGCAGCACATGGAACATTTTCCAAAATAGACCACATTTTACTCCACAAAGCAAACGTCCAAATTCAAAAACATTGAAGTTATACCTTGCGTTCTCTCAGACCAAAAAGGAATAAAATTAAAACTCAACACCAAAAGACACAAGAGAAAATCCTGTAAAACATGGAGGCTGAAGAACACATTGCTGAATCACCAGTGGGTCATGGAAGAGATTAGAAAGGAAATTCAAATGTTCATGAAAACACAAATTACCAGCTCCTCTGGGATACACCAAAGGCAGTACTCAGGGGCAAGTTTATAGCTCTGAGTTCCTACATCAACAAATTTGAGAGATCTGAAACCAACCATTTAATGAGATATCTTAGCCTCCTTGAAAATGAGCAGCATGATAATCCCCAATCCAGTAGACAGTAAGAAATAATTAAAATTAAATCAGAATTAAATGAATCAGACTCCAAAAAAAATCACAGAAAGAATCAACAAAACAAAGATTTGTTACTTCGAAAAAATTAACAAAATTGACAAGCTCTTAGCAAATATTATTATAAAAAGAAGAGAACACACCCAAATCTATAAACTCAGAAATGAGAATGGAAACATCACCACAGAAACAACTGAGATTCAGAACATTATAAGGAAATATTTCTCAAAACTTGATGCTAATAAGTTTGAGAACATGGCAGAAATGGACCTTTTCCTAGCAAATATTGACATGCTGAAACTAAACCAGGATGAGTTAAACCATATTAACAGGCCCATACCAAGCATTGAAATAGAAAGAGCAATAACAGACCTCCCATCGAAGAAAAGCCCAGTACCAGATGGCTTTACAGCAGAATTCTATAAGGCCTTCAAAACAGAGCTCACACCAATACTCCTCCAAATCTTTAATGAAATTGAAAGATAAAGTTCACTACTGAACTCATTCTATGAAGCCATAATAACCCTCATCCCCAAAAGAGGCAGGGACTCATCACAGAAAGGTAACTATAGACCTATTTCTTTCGTGAACATTGATGCAAAACTTCTCAACAAAATTCTGGCCAATGGACTTCAACAATTCATCCAAAAAATCCTACACCATGATCAAACAGTATTCATTTCAGGGATGCAAAGCTGGTTCAATAAATGCAAATTAATTAATTTAATTCATCACATCAACAGTAGCAAGGATAAGAACCACATGGTTATCTCAATAGATGCAGAAAAAGCATTTGACAAGGACCAATGCCCGTTTATGATGAAGGTTCTGGAAAAATTAGGAATCCATGAAACTTTCCTTAATACAATAAAGACTATATATTACAAACTTACAGCCAGCATTATACTTAATGGTGAAAAACTAAAGCCATTTCCTCTTAACTCAAGAATGAGATAAGAATGTCCATTCTCTCCACTTCTCTTCAATCTAGTATTAGAATATCTAGCTACAGGAATAAGACAAGATGCAAAACTAAAGTGTATCCAAATAGGGAAAGAAGAAGTAAAACTCTCCCTCTTTGCAGATGTCATGATTTTGTATTTAAAGAATCCCATAAAGTTCACTCTCAAATTACTCAAGTTGATTCAAAACTTTGGCAAAGTAGCAGGGTATAAAATTAACCCTCAAAAAGCAATGACTTTTCTGTATGCCAACAATGAGAAAAGTGTGGCTGAAATTAGGAAAGAATCCCCATTCGTAATAGCCCCACAAAAAATAAATATGTAGGAATTACCACAAATAAAGAAGTGAAGGCCTCTATGATGAAAATTTCAAAAAATCAAAAGAGATCTTAGAAATTGGCAAAAACTCCTATGTTCCTGGATTGGAAAGATCAACATCGTGAAAATGGCAATAATTCCCAAGGCTATCTACAAATTCAATGCGATACCTGCCAATATTCAACCTCACTGTTCAAGGAAATAGAAGAGGCAATCCAATAATTCATAGGGAACAATAAAAGTCCCCGAATAGCAAAAACGATCCTCAACAGAAAGAACAATATCATTACCAAATTTCAAACACTACTACAAATCAATAGTAATCAAAACAGCTTGGTACTGGCACAAGAACAGACCTCAGGACCAATGGAATAGAAATGAAAACTCAGAAATGAACCTACAGACCTATAGCCATCTAATATTCGATAAGGGTGCTAACAAAATAGAATGGAAGAAAGACAGCTTCTTCAGTAAATGGTGCTGGCAAAATTAGTTAACTACTTTCAGAAAACTGAAGCTAGACCTTTATATATCACCCTGCACCAGAATCAACTCCAAATAGATCAAAGAGTTCGGAGTCAAAGAAGACATTCTGAAAACATTACAGGATGGAATAGGAGAAACTCTAATTCTCCTTGGCACAGGCTGAAATTTTCTTAATAGAGACACAGGAACAAAACAAATCAAAGAAAGGTTGGACGAATGGGTTTGCTTGAAACTGTAGAGCTTCTGCACGGCAAAGGATATAGCTAGCAAGATCAATAGAAAGCCCACCGATTGGGAGAAGTACTTCACTAGCCATACAACAGACAAGGGTCTCATATCTAAAATATACTTGGAACTCAAAAAATTAAATCCTCCAACAACAAATCCTCAAAGAAACAACTGCCCAATAAATAAGTGGGCTAAAGACTTAAAGAAAAACTTCTGTGAAAAAGAAGGATGGCCAATAGACACATGAAGAAATGCTCAACATCCCTAGCCATAAAAGAAATGCAAATCAAAACAACATTGAGATACCACCTCACCCCATTTAGAATGGCTATAATCAAGACCTCTGATAACAACAGATTCTGGAGAGGATGTGAAAAGAAGGGAACCTTCTTGCATTTTTGGTGGGAGTGTAAACTTGTTCAATCACTTTCTAAAGCAGTATGGAGTTTCCTCAAAAGACTCCACATAGAGCTCCCCTATAACCCAGCAATCCCACTTTTGGGCATTTACCCAAATGTTCTCAAAGAAGACCACACTAAAGCTACCAGCACGACTATGTTTACTGCAGCCTCATTTACCATAGCTAAGATATGGAACCAACCCAGATGCCCCTCCGTAGATGAATGGATCAAGAAAATGTGGTATATATACATAATGGAATTCAATGCCTCCATCAGAAAGAATGACATTGCTCCATTTCTTAGGAAATGGAAAGACTTGGAAAACATTATATTAAATGAAGTAAGCCAGGCCCAAAGAAACATAGGTCCCATGGTTTCCCTTATTTGCAATAACTAGTATATGTCTGAGTCAAGCAGAAAAGATCAGATAAGTTGATCTTAGGGAAATGAACCCTAAGATATGTATTCAAATATTTTTCTTTCATAAAATTGTTTCTAGTACATTTATAAGATTATTACTTTGTTGCTTTTTATGTCCCTCCCCCACGGTATAATCCCTGCTTTCACTGTATTTGATGTTGTTATAATTTATGGAAGGGAAGGGAAAAAACCAATCGTTTAAAAGGGATTACAAGTGGACCCATTGCAACAATGAGATGTAGAAGTTGTATGTCGAAAATGAACTTTACAATTTGGTAGGAGGAGGTATAGCGTTGGGTAGGGGGGTGGGGGGGAGGATGGGATGGGAAGGGTAAACAAAGGAGGAGGCTACAATGCTTGATAAGAAATGTACTCATTATCTTGCCCATGTAATTTTAACCCTTCTGTACTGTATTTTCACAATAAAAGAAAAAGAAAAAGAAAAGAATCCGCTGCTGTGGACTAAAAGTTTGGGGTAATCCATCTAAATCGATGACTGTGCATGTTGCTTCATGTCTACCATCACAACTGCAGAGGACCAGGCCTGGTGGAGCATACCTTTCACAGATAGGAGGACCTCGATCAAGCCCAGCCAGAGCATATACTGATGCTCTGTTTCAGAAATGTCCAAGACAGAAAGGTGGCTCCTCAGAGCTAGGGAGAGGACACAAGTAAGGGGTCATGGTACCCCCAGCGGGGTGTTGGACCCGGGGTAGGGGTGATTTTGGGGCAGCCACTCACATGTGCTGATGGGAGAAGTTGTTTAAGGCTGCTCCAGGTGGGGCGAGCAGTGATGGCATTTTCATTGCAGACAGATGTCCTCAGAGCAGAGAACCAGGGCCAGGGACCATGTTGGGGCTTTACGCGGCCTGGCAGGGTGCCATTGCCTGATGTTTGAAATTCTGAACATTGGGAAGGCAGAGAAGGGGCTGGGGCATGGGCAGGCATCTCAGTTTCCTTCTATATTCCAGCTGCCTTGAGTCTCTTCCTCATCACTCAGACATCTCTACCTTCCTCAACTGCTGATAATGGTGTAAACTAACAGAGGGAATCCCGGTGCTACCAGGCAGCATGGAATGTGGGCGTGGGCACCATTCTTGTATCTCATTGGTCAGAAAGAACCATGAAAGAATGGGAGTGTGGACAGAATCCTGTGATGCAAGCAGCATGGGTGGAGTCAAGAAGATAGCAACTTCCCCAGCCTTTTTCCCAGGGAACAATGTCCAATTCAGTTGGAGAAAAGAGGTTGACCTGTTTTAGCCTGACGGCTGCACAGATTGTTGTCTATGTCTGTTTGTTCCCGGTCCCAGACCTTGAACTGAAGATATGGGCCCAGTCTGTGAGCTGCTTTTGCTCAAGGCTGGCCTTCCACATTGGAGCCACAGAGATTCTGGCTTAGTTGGCACTGAAGTTGGACTTTCCTGCCTAGGGTGACTTCGACCATGATCCTCCCATCATAGCCTTGTAAGTATCAAGGAAGACTGTTGAGAGCCACTGGTGCCTGCCTAATCATTGGTCTTACTGATGTTCTTAGACTGGTGAGTTCCCTTTCCTAGGGTTTAAGTGGTGGGAGCTGTAGCCCACAGTTGGAATCCTGGTCCTGCCACCTCCAAATGGAAGGAAATCCTAAGAAACCTATTCCTGTCCTTATGCTTACCAATGGAATATGATGTATGTCATGATTGAAAGAGCAGTTCTTAAATGATTCTAGGATAAAATTATATACAATTATGTTATAGGACACTGATTGATGTTAGTTAATGCTTTATGAAGCATTTAAACAATCACATTCATAAAATGGAGGCATAATGAAATACCTAAGAATTACTATACTATTACATAATATAAAGGTGCCATTTTTCTGCCAGGACTGGGATTGGAACATATGGCCTTGGTAACACTGTTGCACTGTGTGGGAAGGGGAAGCTGGCCTTCTTGAAGTCAAGAAATTCAATTCTGTTCCTTCGGCCTGAAATGGATCCCCACCACTAGAAAACACCCTTTTCATGTACAATTTACACATATGATTTATATTTATATACAAATGTTGACTCCATATGGCATTCAGTGCAGTTATTTTTTTTTTGGTTTATTCATGTATGATCATTTATTTTGACTATTATGGCACATAAAACATTGATTATATTGATTATATAAGATATAGGTCTGCATATGTATTCCACTTCATACCTGACACCCAGGACTTTCACAGTAAAGGAAAACATGTGTCACCATCAACTTCTTACTCCACAATTCATTTTTGGGGAGTGCTGGCATCTGAACTCATGGCCTACAAGCCTACAAGGCCCAATTGATGAATGGGTGAGTGTCAGCACACCATCCTGTGGTAAATTGAGCTGACAGGCTGTTCCCAGAACCTGAGATCAAGCCCTAGATGTTAGCAAAATAAGAACAGATTGACATGCAAATGGCAGTATGCTAATAAATATGTATTTTATAGAGTGTTAGAGATTTCGATACATTATTCAGTTATATAGACTACATTCCTGCCAATTTTGGGGTATTAATCATGCGTCCATGTAATTAATGTTATTGTTTTCATCCTTATAATATTAATGAAATCAATCAGTGTACTAGAATTATTGCGTTCCTGTAAGTAATAATATTCTTCTTATGCTTCATACATATTATATAAAATCAATTAGCCTTGTGAAATTATGCTGTCTAAATTTATAGGAGCATCATTCTTGACCAACTCATTGACCCTTGACATTGATAACATTCCATTGTTCTTCCTATGGATGGGAACCATTTTCTTAGTATATCCTGCCATTGATTGGTGTTAGGAGGGGGATTCGAAATCAGGGCCTATGTTGCTATGTAGGCCTATGGCTTCCCAGATAGTCTGGCAGACTTCAGCAATGCAAGGTGAAGTACCCTTTGCAACAGTGTCATTCAGACCCATGAGGGCCACCGTGCAAAGGAAGAAAACAAAAAGGCCACATTTTTTTCTGTGCATTGCTTTCCTTGCAAGACCTGAGGGTCTAGGATCCCAGAAGCAGCTGTAGGTCTAGTGGCTGCACCCCAGCCTAGGGTGATCGAAGCTGAGGCAGAGTTGCCACAACCTGACTTCAAGCCCATACTGAGAAAAGTAAAATAAAAAATTTAGCTCCCTGGCTTGCAATTCGTGATGCTTATTCTTCCAGGCTTTGGATTGGAACTCAAGATCTGGGTAAATCTGCAGCAATGTGGATGAAGGGGAAGATCACTATACTTGAATATAAGAAAGTCAGGCCTGTTCACTAGTCCTGAATTCAAGCACCAGCCCTGGAAAACATACTATTTATATACATTGTAAAGATAGGATTCATTCTTACCTATAGATGTTCAGTCCATACATGTTTGGTGTGGTTGCTCCTTGAATTTTTTGTTTTATTCAGTTATTTACCATTGATTATACTATGATAATACCCATTCTGTTTTTTACATTGATGACATCCTATCACAGAGCATCTAGATTTGTAGAAATGTTCTTTCTTTCTTTCTATATATCTTTCTTTCTATTTCTTTCTTTCTTTCTTTCTTTCTTTCTTTCTTTCTTTCTTTCTTTCTTTCTTTCTTTCTTTCTTTCTTTCTTTCTTTCTTTCTTTCTTTCTTTCTTTCTTTCTTTCTTTCTTTCTTTCTTTCTTTTTTTCTTTCTTTCTTTCTGGCTACCTATCTACATACCTACCTACCTACCATTCTACCTAGGTGCAGGCCACATGGGCAGCAAAGATGGCTCTGAGAGAGTACAGTGGGCTGAGCCCAATTTGACTTAAGTTCCGTTCGGATCCAGCACATGAAATCTTAGGTGCATGATAGGGTGTGACGTTGACAGTGATTGGTTCCTCTTCCTCCCCTGCCATGCTACCCGCTCTTTTTTGGCTTTAAAAAGGGCTCCTCTCTGTTAATAAACGAGTTTTTCTTCCTGCTTGATTTGGCTCTCCACTGTGTCTGATTGTCCCCCAGGCTGAGGGAGACTAGGGAATGGTCAAGTGCCGCACTGACCTTTCCTTGGACCCGTCCATCTTTCGTGAGACATCTGGAGCCCAACGTGGGGCACAAAAGGAAAAGATACTGGCCGAGGCTAAACTGTCTCTCGGGGTAAGTGAAACCATAAGTATGGGTAATGTTATATCACAGAAGAAGGACAAGGAGGCAACATAAGGCCTAGAAGGAGTACAGGAGGACATGGGAAGTGAGAAGGAAAAGGAATGGGTCAAATTCGACTGAGAACGCACTGGAACATGCACAGTGGAAGTCAAAACGAGGGTAAAAGTTAACCCCTCTGACTTGGGTGATCCTGGACGGTCATAGGCCCCCTCTCTATTCCCCCAGTTGGAGGGGAGGTACGGCACCCTATGAGACTTGTGAGAGAGATTTTCAAGACCCAGACCCCTACCCAATGGAGGGGCCTAGGGCTGGGAAGTAACATACTGGAAGACATAACGAAAGGAAGGGCCACCCGAGAGCCCAGACTCTAGGCCACAGGATTCACTTCACCAAGTGTATCTGTTCAATCTGTCACCAGGGGCTAACAGGCCTTGGAATGGTATCCATGGGAAGCTAAGGATCTTAAAGAGCTCCACAAGGCGGTGGCAGAGGATGGCCCAAACTCTCTTTGGGCCCAGACCCTATTACAGGACATTGCTTATCACCCATGTGTCCCTAAGGACTGGCTGGATGTGGCCAAAGTCATCCTTACTAGTTCTCAGCTTATTAAATTTGAGGAGGAATGCAGAGTGTGGGTGAAGAATAACTGGCAGACTCAACCCGCGATACCTATTACTTATGCCATGTAAGCAGGGATGGGGGAAAGGTACTCCACTGACTTCCAACAGGCCACAATACCTGGCCCGTACTGTGACCAGGTGAGGCAGGCAGGACTTGCCACGTGGTACAAACTGGATGATGGGCCTACCAAGTCCCCCAAAGCAGGAGTGAGACAAAAACCGGGTGAGCCTCTACTGGATTTCATAGACCGAATCCAATCCGGCATTCACTGCAAGCTGCTGGCAGGGAACCTCCAAGATCAGTTTGTAAAGCTGCTGGTCTGGGAGGGGATGAATGCAGACCACCGCATTGAGAGAGAGTTGGTAGATCGGTGGTGACCTCTTAGGATGTGGGAACGCAACAGCACCAGTTCCAATCATTAGCTTTAGCTTTATAGGCTCAGACATCTGCAATTACTGAGGCTACTACCCAGGCATTGGCAGCCCAGGGCCAAGGAACCCCAAGATCATCTGGGAGAGGAACTTGTTTTAAATGTAGACAGGAGGAGGACTTTAAGAAGGATTGTTTACAACAATCCCCCGCCAACTGGCCTGGGGGCAAACCGCCCCTTACACTCTGCCCCAGGGGCAGGGAGGGATACAAGTTTGATTTAGATGGGAAGACTTTAAACTAGGGGAGGGGCATCCTCCAGCCCCATTAACTCAAGGAGCTACCCCCTCTGCAGAGAGGCACAGGCAGCCTTGTGGCAGGGTGACCCAGGCCCATTGGACCGTCCCCTTGGTGGAAGGACTCTGCCCTAAAATGAGTATTCTCATAGGCGGAAAGAGGTTTCACTGCTTAATTGACACTGGGGCAGATCAAACCATACTCAGGGAGGAGGAAGTGCCCTTTGACTGGAAGCTTGCACCTGGGCCTCTGATTTTGTGGGTAGGGGGCAACTCCCAGTCCCAAGAGATGGTTGCCGTTATGACATGGACTAGCCCAGATGGAGAACAGGAAAAGATATGACCTTTAGTGGCAAAAAACCTCATTGCCAATTTACTAGGACAAGACATGCTAAGACAAATGGATGCCCTGGTCACTACAGACCATCAAGCATCCTATGATGATATCCTGGATGGGATGAAGCACAAAGGCTTAAACAGTATCTAGAGGGATTTTAGGAAAAGGATTGTTTTAACATTCATAATTACAGAGAAAAACATAGGGGACCCGCTCAGGTGCACCCCCAATCCTAAAAGGCCAGTGCCCAAGGAGTATCTTCCATTAGGTGGAAGCCAGGAAGCCCACTCTGGGTAGAGCAGTGGCCATTGACCAAACCTAACACCTGTATTTGTTATTCAAAAAGCCTCCGGGGCTTGGCGTATGCTCCAAGATGTGCATAAGGTAAATGAAAGGATGGACCTAGTAGGAATGCCCCTAAGAGGCATGCCCTGGACTCCTGCTATACCTTCAGAATATACCTTGGTTGTGAAAGATTGTTTTTTTCTATCCCCCTGACACAACAATGGAGAGGAACTGACCCTCTAGTTACTATGGGCAGGGGATTTGGATGCATTTTTCCCATAGGGGAGACAGCCCCCATTTGGATCCCTGCCATGAACTTTAAGTTTTTACCCATCTCCTCTATATAGGAAGATGCCCAAAGATAAACTAACTAACAAAGAAAGAAAAACAGCCATGGCAGAGGCTTGTGTTTAAAAGAGAAAAGCCAGAAAGATAACTAATAACCCAGCCCTTGAGAAGCTTTTGTGTTCTCTAAAAATTGCAGATGGCCATACTCCAGCTGTTGGTTGTCCTGACCCTCCCAGTCCTGGCAATGGCCCTACAGAATCTGCATCAACCTCAACAGGTGACCTGGCAGTGATCAGCCCTGGCAATGGAGAAATCATCAATAGCACAAGAGAAGCTGCCCTTTTGACCTGGTGGCTTCACCTTCATTTTGATCACCACCCTATGTCATTTTAATATTACCTGCTTTAATTGTTCTTTTACTAATTGCTTGTATAGCACCATTTAATCCATACTTATTGTTAAACAACCACCTTTTGTTACAAGCCCCACCTCTGGACTCTGAAGTGGCAAAGACTGCTATCCTATCATTTAATATTGTTAAAGGACTCATAATGACATTTCCTGGCCTGGTAATGCTTTTGCTAATGATTTTTCTATGCCTTCCTTGCATTATAGGTGCACTGCAAAACTTATGAGCTTAGCCAGCCTGTTACATAAGATCAAGCTCCAAGTAAATGAATTCCCCCCACCCCCCCAGAGGAATCGCAACCAGAGACGGGTAAGAGCAGGTGTCAGTCTAACCAACCTAAGACAAAGCCGTCAGCTTCTCTCTGAAGAAGTTCCCAATGACGAGTAAGGCAGACAAGGCGATCCACCCAAACTAAGACAGGCCAGTTCGCTTCTTTAAACAAAGATGGGGGAGATGATGTTGGGGGCCATTGACAGTCAAATTCAAAGTCATTTTGACCCCTGTGCTAGCTTAAAGGCATGTACAAGGAACTGGCTTACTTAAAAGACACCAGGTGCCCAGGATTGCTTTGCTATGTCTGCAGTTTGTTTTAAATTTTCCTTGCTTTTCTGGACTATAGTAGAACGACCTGAGTGTAGGGGCCCACGAGGATTCACCACGCCGCATGTGTGGAACTCCCAATATCCAGGCTGCTCCCATGTTCCAAAGAGGACGACCTTACAAGATACTGATACTGACTTTTATATATGCCTTGGAAATAATTGAACTGCTTCGGACATTATTTAAGTTTTTTTTTTTTTAATTTAATTTAATTTTATTTGAGAACATACTGTACAGAGGGGTTACAATTACATGGGCAGGATAATGCATGCATTTCTAACCAAGCATTGCAGCCTCCTCCTTTGTTTACCCTTCACCTCCCGTCCCAACCTCCGCCCTCCACCCCACCCAATCATACCCCCCTCCCCCCCCCACACCGACATTGTAAAGCTGGTTTTGACATGACATTTTGTACTTCTCATTGTTGCAACAGGTCCACCTGAATCCTTAAACGACTTGTTTGTCCCCATCTCCTCCACATGTTATACTGACATCAAATATAGTGAAAGCAGGGGTTACCCTGTGGGGGAGGGATATACAAAGCAACAAAGAAATAATCTTATAAATGCGTTAGAAACACATGCATGAAAGAAACGAAAACATTAAAATACATATTTAAGGGTTCGTTTTCCTAACATCACATTATCTGACCTTTTCCGCTTGACTCATACCTATACAAGATAATGCAAATAAGGGAAACCATGGGACCTATGTTTCTTTGGGCCTGGCTTACTTCACTTAATATAATTTTTCCAAGCCTTTCCATTGTCTAACAAATGGGGCAATGTCATTCTTTCTGATGGAGGCATAGAATTCCATTGTGTATATATACCACATTTTCTTGATCCATTCATCTACTGAGGGGCCTCTGGGTTGGTTCCATATCTTAGCTATGGTAAATAATGCTGCAATAAACATAGGTGTGCTGGTAGCTTTAGTGTGGTCTTTTTTGTAAACATTAGGGTAAATGCCCAAAAGTGGGATTGCTGGGTCATAGGGGAGTTCTATGTGAAGTCTTTTGAGGAACCTCCATACTGCTTTCCAAAGTGGTTGATCAAGTTTACATTCCCACCAACAATGAAGTAAAGTTCCCTTCTGTCCACATCCCTTCCAGCATCTGTTGTTGTTAGAGTTCTTCATTTTTGCTGTTCTAACTGGAGTGAGGTGATATCTCAATGTTGTTTTGATTTGCATTTCTTTTATGGCTAGGGATGTTGAACATTTCTTCATGTGTCTATTGGCCATCCTTCTTTCTTCTTCAGAGAAGCTTCTCTTTAAGTCTTTCGCCCACTTATTTATTGGGGAGTTGTTTCTTTGAGGATTTGTTGTTGGGTGGTTTAATTTTTTGAGTTCCAAGTGTATTTTAGATAAGAGACCCTTGTCCGTTGTTTGGCTAGTAAAGATCTTCTCCCAATCCGTAGGCTTTCTATTGATCTTGCTAGCTATGTCATTTGCCCTGCAGAAGCTCTGCAACCTTATGCAATCCCATTTGTCCAACCTTTCTTTGATTTGTTGTGTTTCCGGGTCTCTATTCAGAAAATTTCAGCCTGAACCAAGGAGACCTGGGGTTTCTCCTATTCCATCCTGTAATGTTTTCAGAATGTCTGCTTTGAGTTCAAGGTCTTTGATCCATTTGGAGTTGATTCTGGTGCAGGGTGATATATAAGGATCTAGCTTTAGATTCTACATGTAGTTAACCAATTTTGCCAGCACCTCTTTACTGAAGAGGCTGTCTTTCTTCCATTCTACTGTTTTAGCTCCCTTATCGAAGATTATATGGCTATAGGTCTGTAGGTTCATTTCTGGGTTTTCAATTCTATTCCATTAGTCCTGAGGTCTGTTCTTATGCCAATACCAAACTGTTTTGATTACTATGGCTTTATAGTAGAGTTTGAAATTTGGAATTGATATTCCTGCAGCAGTGTTCTTTCCGTTGAGGAGCGTTTTTGCTATTCAGGGTCTTTTATTGTTCCATATGAATTTTTGGATTGCCTCTTCAATTTCCTTGAAGAATGAGGGTGGAATTTTGATAGGTGTTGCGTTGAATTTGTAGATAGCCTTGGGAAGTATTGCCATTTTCACGATGTTAATCTTTCCAATCCAGGAGCATGGGGGGTTTTGCCATTTTTTAGTTCTGTGTTGATTTCCTTTTTCAAGATTTTAAAGTTTTCATCATAGAGGTCCTTCACTTTTTTGGTTAAGTTAATTCCTAGGTATTTTATTTTTTGTGGGGCTATTACAAATGGAGTTGCTTTCCTAATTTCAGCCACACTTTTCTCATTGTTGGCATAGAGAAAAACCATTGATTTTTGGGGGTTAATTTTATAACCTGCTACTTTGCCAAAGTTTTGAATCAGCTTGAGTAATTTGGGAGTGGAGTCTATGGGATTCTTTAAATACAAGATCATGTCATCTGCAAAGAGGGAGAGTTTTATTTCTTCTTTCCCTATTTGGATCCCCTTTATGTCTGCATCTTGTCTTATTGCTGTAGCTAGGCATTCTAATACTAGATTGAAGAGAAGTGGAGAGAGTGGGCATCCTTGTCATGTTCCTGAGTTAAGAGGAAATGGCTTTAGTTTTTCACCATTGAGTATAATGCTGGCTGTAGGTTTGTCATATACAGCCTTTATTGTATTGAGGAATGTTCCATGGATTCCTAATTTTTCCAAAACCTTCATCATAAAGCGGTGTTGGATCTTGTCGAATGCTTTTTCTGCATTTATTGAGATAACCATGTGGTTCTTATTCTTGCTCCTGTTGATGTGATGAAAAATGTTAATTGATTTGCGTATATTGAATCAGCATTGCATCCCTGACATGAATACTGTTTGATCGTGGTGTATGATTTTTTGGATGAATTATTGAAGTCAGTTGGACAAAATTTTGTTGAGAAGTTTTTGCATCAATGTTCATCAAAGAAATGGGTCTATAGTTCTCTTTCTTTGATGAGTCCCTGCCTGGTTTTGGAATGAGGGTTATGATGGCTTCATAGAATGTGTTCGGTAGTGAGCTTTCTCTTTCAATTTCATTGAAGTGTTGGAGGAGAATTGATGTGAGCTCTGCTTTGAAGGCCTTGTAAAATTCCGCTGTAAAACCATCTGGTCCTGGACTTTTCTTAGCTGGGAGGTCTCTTATTGCTGTTTCTATTTCAATGCTTCATTTGGGCCTTTTAAGATAGTTTAACTCATCTTGGTTTAGTTTTGGCATGTCAATATTTGCTAGGAAGAGGTCCATTTCTGTCAAGTTCTCAAACTTATTAGCATAAAGTTTTGAGAAGTATTCCTTTATAATGTTCTGAATCTTGGTTGTTTCCGTGGTGATGTTTCCATTCTCATCTCTGAGTTTATTAATTTGGGTGTGTTCTCTTCTTTTTCTGATAAGATTTGTTAAGGGTCTGTCAATTTTGTTAAATTTTTCGATGAACCAACTCTTTGTTTTGTTGATTCTTTCTATAGTTATTTTGTATTCTAATTCATTTAATTCTGATTTAATTTTGATTATTTCTTTCCGTCTACTGTATTGGGGTTTATCTTGCTGCTCTTTTTCAAGGAGGTTTAGATGTGTCATTAAATTGTTGGTTTCAGATCTCTACAATTTGTTGATGTAGGAGCTCAGAGCTATAAACTTGCCTCTGAGTACTGCCTTTGCTGTGTCCCAGAGGAGCTGGTAATTTGTGTGTTCATTTTTGTTGAATAGCATGAACATTTGAATTTCCTTTCTAATCTCTTCCATGACCCACTCATGATTCAGCAGTGTGTTGTTCAGCCTCCATGTGATACCAGACTTTCTTTGGTGGCTTTTGGTGTTGAGTTCTAATTTTATTCCCTTGTGGTCAGAGAGAATGCAAGGTATAACTTCAATGTTTCTGAATTTAGACAAGTTTGCTTTGTGGCCTAAAATGTGGTCTATTTTAGAAAACGTTCCATGTGCTGCTGAGAAAAACGTGTATTCTGATGCTGCTGGGTGAAATGTTCAGTAGATGTCTGTTAAGTCTAGTTGATCTATGCAGCTGTTTAGATCTGCGGTTTCTCTGTTGAGTTTTTGCCGAGTTGATCTATCTAGTGGGGAGAGTGGTGTATTAAAATCCCCAACAATTAATGTCTTTGGATCTATATGGGATTTGAGGGAAAGTAGTGTTTTTTTAATAAATTTGGGTGCTCCATTGTTTGGCGAATAGATATTTAGAATTGTAATATCCTCCTGAAGGAGAGATCCTTTAATTAGGATGTTGCAACCTTCTTTATCTCTTCTCACAAATTTTAATTTGAAGTCTATTTTATCTGATATTAGGATTGCAACTCCCGCCTGTTTATGAGGGCCGTTTGCTTGGTAGATTTTGTTCCAGCCTTTAACATTGAAAATGTGTTTGTTTTTACGGGCAAGATGTGACTCCTGCAGGCAGCAGATAGAAGGGTCTTGTTTTTTAATCCAACTAGACAGTCTATGTCGCTTAATTGGAGAGTTCAGTCTGCCAACGTTAAGAGATAGGACTGAGAGGTATTTGGGAGTTCCTGCCATGTTATCTACCTTCTTGGGGGCTGCGAAAACTGGGTTCTTCCTTTGGTTCTTGGATTCTCAGTTTGAGTGCAGTTTCTTGGCCTTTATTGCAGTCTTGTTGGTTTTCTATGTGTAGGACATCTTTAAGAATCTTTTGTAGGGCTGGTTTGGTGGAGATGTATTTTTCTTTGCTATGGAAGGTTTTTATTCGGCCTTCGGTTATGAAGGAGAGTTTAGCTGGGTACAGTATTCTTGGTTGATAGTTGTTTGTTTTTAGGGCATGGCATACATCATTCCAGGCTCTTCTTGCTTTGATTGTCTCTGCTGAGAAATCTGAGGTGATTCTTATTAGTTTCCCTTTATAGGTGATTACCCTTTTCTCCTTGACAACTTTAAGGATCTTTTCCTTGGTCTGAGTTGATCCTTTGTGGATTATAATGTGATGGTGGGATGTCCTATTCTGGTCTGGTCTGTTTGGGGTTCTAAAGGCTTCTTGTATCTGAATAGGCCTATCTTTTTGCATGTTTGGGAAGTTCTCTGCTCGGATCCTGTTAAACAAATTTCCTAGACCATTAACTTCTGTTTCTAGGTGCTCCTCTATACCCATTATCCTTAGATTAGGCCTTCTGATGGTGTCTTCCAGGTGTTGGATAGATCTATCATATTTCTTGGACTTGTCTTGGATGGTTGTATGTTCTTTCTCTATAATATGTAGGCTGTCTTCAATCCCTGAGATTCAATCTTCTGCATGGTCTAACCTGCTGTCAAGACTCTCTACTTTGTTTTTTATGTCTTTTCCTTCTAATTGTTCAGCTTTGATGGCTTCAAGTTCTTTGTTGAAGCTCTGTTTTAGGTCTTGTATGAATTTCTTTACTTCCTTAATTTGGTGTTCAGTGTTTGTCCTCAAATCACTTAGTTGATTGGTTATGGTTTCTTTGGGCTCCCATTCCTTCTGTTGGGTTCCATTCAGCATTCCCTTTGTGGTCTCCCTGACTTCCTTCAGCTCTTTGTTAATGGATTCCATGAATGCCTTAAGTGATCTTTGTGTGTTCTCTACCTGGTCTCTCAATTCCTGTATTACTCTTTGATTAGCTTCCTCCCTTTCGTGGGATTCCTGCAGTTCTCTTTGAGTGTTCTCAGCCTGCTCACGCCATTCCTCCCTTTCTCTTTGAGTATTCTCAAGTTGTTCACGCAAATCCTGTATCAGTTTTTGAGTAGCTTCCTCACGCTTATGATATTCCTGTATAAACTTCTGGGATGCCTCCTCTCTCTCCCTATCAGGCTCATACAGAGTCCTTTGTACGTTGTCAGACTTCTCATTTATCATGTTTGCCAGTAGTGTTTGTAGAGCTATTTGGGAACTCTCCTCTGGATTAGTCATTATCTGTTCTAATCCCTGATTATCAAGATTGGGAATTGAGATACCCGAATTTGCCATTTTTCTTGTGTTTTTCCGGCTTATTCTGCCCATTTGAGATGAAGATAGCTCCAGTTTTGTGCTAGAACACTATCTTAAGGCAACCATCAACCAAAGTTTGCATTTGTACAGTCAATAGTCTACAGATACAATCTAGTTCAACAGATACATCTATTCAACATCAAACAACTATATGTTAAAGGACTATGAACTGCAAAGAAGAATTTGGAAAACCAGAAATTATTAGGGTTAGGGAGAGTTGTGGGTAAAAAATAGGAATAGATTGGTGTGGGGAGGCACAGGGAGAGTTAACTATGTCCTAATCACAGTGCAGGAAATAGGTTGGGTAGGATGCAAGTAGAGAGAGAGAAAAAAAGAAGAAAGGGAAAGGGGAATGAAAAGAGACCAGAAAAAAAATAGAAATGTAAAAATTAATGTTATTAAAGGGAATAAAAGACCATCTATTTAGAGAGGAATGTGAATATGTTGAGAGAAAGGGAGGGACATAGAGGAGATGTTAAAAACTTTAAAAAATGCTTAAAATATTATATAGGTATAAGAGATAGTACTGTTATTAATGAATTTAAGTCTCAGAAGTTTTGAATTGAGTAATAAATTTGTGGATTATGTGTGTACACAATGGGGGATAGGGTCTACTAGTTAACTACGGGTTTATCTGAGGATGTGCAGGACAAGAGTTAAGTCACTTAAATAAGAACAAAAGATAGGAAAAGGTAGAAAGGATAGGAAAGGGAGAAGAAAAGATCAGAAGTTCAGTAGAGCTAGACAAAAAACAAAAAGATAATTAAGAAAGAAATAAAAAGAGAAAGAAGACAAGAAAAGAAAGGAAAACGCACATTCACGTATTCCTAAAATAAATATTATAAGAGGAGAAAAAAAAAGTTACTGGAAAACAATTATTTTTTCAGAAGAGGCAAAAATTAAAGATTAATAAAAGTTTTAGAAAAGGAAAAAAATTTTTTATATATATAAGGTAACAAAAAACACAAACCAAAAAACAAAAAAAAAGAAAAGAAAAGAAGAAGAAGAAAAAAAAAAAGTTCTTTGGTTTTTTGTTTTTTTTTTTTTTGGGAGGGATGGAAAGAATCCTGTATCTCCCTTTTGTCTGTAACCAGCCTCTTGTTGGAGTCTCTGGTCAGCTTGAGGTCCTGTGGCTTGATTGGTTTCTTAAGTCAATTTGTTGGAACAGGCAGAAAAATGCTCTGCTTTACCCAAAATTTTGAGATCCCCCTCCCAGGTTAGTTTACTGGGAGGGTGATCTGCTTTGAGAATCACAAAAGAGGGGGATGCAGTGATGAGGCTAGGTTCTGGGTAGAGTTGAGGCCTTTCAACAAACAGTAGCTTTTCCCTGGGGCTATTTTGTGAAAAAACTCACAGTGCCCAGCCTGGAGCCATTCTCAGGGTTTCTGTTTTTCAATTGATTATGGTGGCTGCTAGAGGGAGGGGCAGCCTCTGGCTCTGGTTACCCAGTGAGGAGAGCCACTCCAATGGCTGGCGTCTGAGCTGGGTGACTTTTCCCTGGATGGAGCTGAGTCTGGCAGGTCATTTCGCCGTTAAGTTCTTTTGACCTGCTAAATGACTCGTTTTATTCCAAGGCCTGAGCTGGAGCTAGCCGCTCCTCCGAGCTTTGTCGGTATCCAAGATGGAGATCACCAGTGCTGGGGGGGAGGGGTGGCCTTCCCTCCTCTGCTCCCTGAGAAGGATTGAGGACGTCGGGCTTCTACTCACGCCAAGTCTTGGATCCTGGGTCGTCTCTGGTCTGCAAACTGCAGGATGAAGATGTCTGCTCCTTATCGGTTCTTGCTGGTGTTGAGTAGAATCCGCTCGTCCGCTGCATTGCGTCTGGCTCCTTCGTCCCGGACTCTCTGTGTCTCAGGTATGACCCTGCGGCAGTGGTCGCCGCCGCGACCCTGCTGCCGCAGCGGCAGCTGCTGGCAAGCACTCAGATGTGTCTCCTTGGCTTCCCCTCTCTTGACTAACTCTCTGTCATGTGATGGCACACTTGGTGTGATTCTCTGGCTTAGGGCTGTTCACTGGAACCCTAAAACTGCTTTCTATGCAAAAGCTTGTTCAGATTCCAGCTTCTCCTCCGCCATTTTCCTGGAACTCTTCGGATATTTCTAACTGTGGTGGGACTGATGTTTATTACTGTGCTAGGTGGGGATCTGAAGTAACTGGGACAGGCTCTTGGATCATTCCCAAGGGCTCTCCCTATCCTTGTCTGGTGAATCTCGACCCCCAGACTTGCCTCAAACTCCCTGTGTGGCAAATGTTATTCTTACCAATGTAATCCTTTAAAAAAAAAAATGTGTGTGTGGGGGGGGGAAAGCTGCAGGGCACACGGGCACCAAAGATGGCTCTGAGAGAGTAGAGTGGGATGAGCCCAATTTGCGTTAAGTTCAGTGGGGAAAGAGCCCTTGAAAGCTTCGGTGCATGATATGGTAGGACCTTGACAGTGATTGGTTCCTCTTCCTCCCCTGCCGTGCCACCCGCCCTTTTTGGCTTTAAAAAGGGCTGCTCTTTGTTAATAAATGAGTTTTTCTTCCTGCTTGATTAGGCTCCCCGCTGTGTTTGATTGTCTTCCAGGCTGAGGGAGGCTAGGGAATGGGCAAGTGCTGCACTGACCTTTCCTCGGACCCCGTCCATCTTTTGTGGGACAGATGAAGACACAACACCTAGGTATATCTTTGCCAGTTCTTGGGTTGAACTCAAGGCCTGGGCACTGTCTGTAGAACTCTACTACTTGAGCCACAGTCCCAATTCTGGCTTATTCTTTGTATGTGCTACCGAGAAATCATACCCAGGGCTTCTTGCATGCTAGACAAGCACTCTCTCAATAATCCACATTCCCAGCCCCCTCATCTTTTCCTTAATGGTAGTTTTTTACATAAGTATGCTGCCATTTTATGTCCCCAAGTTTAATTTTCTGAATACCGGTTACTTCTACGAAACCTGATCTTCTCTTCTCCTGCCTGGTTTGTTACTGTTCCTGCATTGGCCTCATAATAAAATGTAAATAAAGGCTGCTGAGAGCGTCAGTGTATCATATAAAGATACAAGCCTAGAACCCTGGAAGAGAAAAGCCATGGGCCTGAAATGAAGAGAATGATGCAGTATGCATAAGGTCTGTTTGCATTCAGGGAGGTTGTATACAGACTAAGTAGGTAGGGCACTGAAAATTTTTTGTGGTCATACTAGGGCTTAAACTCAGGGCCTGATGCATTCCTCAGCTGTTTTTCCCAAGGCTGAGGCTTTACCAGTGCCACAGCCATCTGGTCGTTAATTGGACGTAATCGCCTCCCAGGCTTTCCTTCCTGGTCAGCCCTGTGAATCCTGCTCGTCTTTCTCTCTTAAAGCTGGAGCTCTACTCTCTGGACCACTGTTCCACTTCTGGTTTTCTGGTGGTTTATTAGAGATAAGAGTCTTCACAGAATTCCTGCTCAGGCTGAATTTGAACGTCAATCTCGCGAACAGGATTCAAGCGGCTTTCCTCAGGAATACACCCAGGAGCCCCTCCACAAAAACACTTAGTCTAAATCTCGAGAGGCACTAGAGATAAAGAGATACATGAAGACGCGTCTAGTGTGTTCTAGATACTTAAGGTTGGAGACACACAACACTCATAATTATTAGATTATTTTAGAGACAAAAGGAGCAATGAAGACAGTATGAGGAATGCTCCAGCATTTGGTCCTCTCATCTTGAGACAGCAAATTCACTGAAGCTCAATGTTAAGTGACAGAACTGGCGTGTCCTTTGGACATTTGCTCCCAAATCCTGTGACACTCATTTCTCACTTTTGGCTTCAAACCTGTCACTGAGAGGAGAAGATGAGGAGAGAAAATCCTTCTCAGAGAAAACAGCTATAAAGAACATTGGATAGTTAATTTATAAATTAAAACATTTGGAATGACCCTGTTAAGAAGTCAGATTGTTCAGATTAAAAAAATAAAAAGAAGAGAAAGAAGGTGCCAGTGGCTTCTCAATGTAATCCCAGCTCCTCAGGAGGCTGAGGTGTAGAGAAGCTGAGTTTGAATCCAGCCAGCATAGCAAAATCCATGACACTGTTATTTCTAAGTGATCACAGAAAAACCCAGAAGTGGGGCTGTGATTCAAAGTTAATGTACTACCCTTGAGCAAAAGGAGCTCAGGGACAATATCTGATATCACAAAGATTCCTGTCATCTAGGGCTGGTGAATCTCATCAGGTTTTGAAACATTTGACCTCTCCTAGTTGGGCCCTGGGTGGCTAGGTTTTGGGGCTGAACACAGGGCCAAGGTGCTGACCATGAGCTCAGTGCAGAAGCCCGATGTTTTACCATTTTGGGTAACAGCATCACTTCTAGTCTGTGTGTGTGTGTGTGTGTGTGTGTTTGTGTGTGTGTGTGTGTGCACTCGTGTGCACTCGGGCAAAACAGGGTCATGGGCTCATACACCATTCTTGGAGGTTGAACTCAGGACCTGAGCACTGTACCTAGTTTCGCTTGTACAATCATAGCCTTCTCCCACTTGAACCACAGAGCTACTTCAGGCCTTTTTTTACTGTTGTGGTCCTAAGAAATCAAACCCAGGGTTTCATATTTGCGAAGCACTCTACCCCTAAGGCACATTCCCACCCCTGTACTTCAGGTTTGTTAGTTTGTTTCTCTCTTTTTTTATTATTGTAGGAGTTGATGTCTGGGCCTGGGTACTGTCCTTGAGCTCTTCAGCTCAAGTCTTGTGCTCTACTCCTTGAGCCAAATACCATTTCAGCTTTTTTGGTGGCCCATTGGAGCTAAGTGTCTCAAGGACTTTCCTGCCCAGGCTGGCTTTGAACTATGATTCTCAGATGTCATCCTTTTGAGTAGCTAGGATGACAGGCATGAGTGACAAGCACCTAGCTTCGAATTCAGGTTTCTTAGTGGTGAATTGGAGATAATAGGCTCATGGGGCCTTTTGTGTCTGGGATAATTTGGAACCCAGATCCTCAGATCTCAGCTTCCTGAGAAGCCAGGATGAGAGACCTCAGCTATAGACCCCTAGGCTGTGGCATCTGCTGCAAGGGGGTCCATGGCTCCACGCGGTGGAGTGCTAACCATGAGCCCAAGAGGTAAGTGTCAGAGCTTAGGCCCCTATTTCAAGGTTCATGACTGAGAAAAAACAAAACAATTGTCTGCAGTAGACAATTCACTAGTCTTCAGTAATACATAATTTTGTCCCTGCCATGGAGACATATCTCAGCCTCAATATTACTGTCTGCATAATCATCTCAGTGGGGAGATCTTACAAAGACCCAATGGAAGAATGCACCTGGTGAAGGACACAGCACATGGCACTCTTTGCATGACTCAGCACACAGCATCCTGTGAAAGACTCAGAACCCAGCACCCAATGCAGGACTCAGCACACTGCAGAAGGCCTCATGACTGGGAAGTGTTCCCTTCTTTCCTCCAGACATCCAAGACCAATTCTGGCTTTTTCTTGAATGTGCTACTGAGGAATCAAACCCAGGGCTTCTTGCATGTTAGACAAGCACTCTCTCACTAATCCACATTCCCAGGCCCCTCATCTTTTTCTTAATGGTAGTTTTTACATAAGTATGCTACCATTTTATGTCCACAATTTTAATTTTCTGAATACTGGTTACTTCTAAGAAACCTGATCTTCTCTTCCCCTCCCTGGTTTGTGACTGTTCCTGCATTGGCCTCATAATAAAATGTAAATAAAGGCTGCTGAGGGTGACCTGCTTTAGGCAGATGGCTGCACAGATTGTTGCGTATGTCTGTTTGTTGACACTCCTGGATCTTGAACTCAAGATCAGGGCACAGTCCATGAGCTGCTTTACTTAAGGCTAGCCCTCTAACACGAGTCATATGGCTATACTTCTGGCTTTGTTGGCCCTGAAGTTGGACAAGGCTCTCAAGGACTTTTCTGAGTAGGGTGACTTTGACCATGATCCTCCTATCACAACCTTGTAAGTATCAAGGAGGACTTCTGAGAGCCACTGGTGCCTGCCTAATCATTGGTCTTGCTGATGTTCTTGAACAGACCAGTGAGTTCCCTATCCTCGAGTTGAAGTGGTGGGAGCTGGGGCCCACAGTTGGAATCCTGGTCCTGCCACCTCCAAATGGCAGGAGATCCTAAGAAACTCATTCCTATCCATATGAATACCAATGGAATGTGATGTATGTCATGATTGAATGGGAAGTTCTTAAATGATTCTCAGATAAAATTGTAAACAATTAGAGTATAATACACTGATCAATTTTAATTAGTACTTTATGAAACATGTAAACAATCACATTCATTAAATGGAGGCATAATGAAACACCTCAGAATTGGGTGTCACATAGTATAGAGGTGCCATTTTTTCTGCCAGGACTTTCTTTAGTTAATTGTTATATCCCATTTTCTGAATGTAATTTGGTATATGAAACTAGGATATATTATAAATCAATTATTCAAACTTTTTATCAGAAATGTTTATAGCGAAATATAGAGATAAATCCAAATTATATATATTTGAAGACAATGCTGGGTTAGTCGTCTTCTCATATTCCCCATGCCCTTCATGAAATTAATACACATTGTAAGGTAATGCTTAGAATGTTTTGGTGAAATAGGTTGACTTTAAACCAGTGAGTTACTCTATGGTGCATTTTGTTTACTTTATATCCAGAAAATCTAAATTCTTACTTTATCGTTTACCTTAGGCTTTATACTCAGATTTAATCTCTGATGGGTGACAAATAAAGACATAAACATTTTTTTAACAGTGGCTAAATTTACGCTGAGGAATCTAGGTACAATGCAACTCATGCAGATAGGTCTCATAAGTCATGAGACTGTGGTATCAAAATGTTAACCAATGCTTACTGGTGTCATGCTTATGAGATTTTGTTTATTATAAACAGTGGTTATTAGAATGTTTTTGGAATCAACATCATTTCATGGGTTAGGAACTGAAGAGAGACATTATATTCAGAACAAAATTTAAGGAGGCATCCAAAATTAGTTACCAAGATATACATCATGTAACACAATGTTTTAAAAATGCAAACTAAAGGAAATAATTTATGAAAAATATCAACATTTACAATAAATACAGAATCACTATGGCTGATTAGTACTATAAAGATTTTGACCACCATTTGTTAAGCTATTATTTTCCAGAAACTACTTCTCTCTTTTCCTGAGATTTTTAATTTCGTTTATATCATGTGTTGATGTTCTCCTTTAGATTACCCACATTCAATCTTCTACAAACTGTAATTTGGAGTATTTTTAAAGTTTTATACACTCATGTACACTGCTCAGATTTTATTATTTGTATATTTTTTCTTGTTAAATCAGTAGGAATTAGTTCTCAATATGAATAATATTGGACTTATTCATTGCTTTTCTGAATTTGTTAAGTATGTCATGATTTTGTTATTTTATTCTTTTAAATATGTGCAGATCTCACTCCACATACAGTCACATTCGTTTTAAACAATTTGATCCATTCAAGGGATTTGCTACATTAGGTTCATGTAGATGAATTTAATTACAAATTAATGAAAACATATTTCTGAGATAGAGTTATCTTTATGGCTCTACTCCCACTTAACATGTATTTGAGGTTTTTGTGCTTAAAAAAAAAACTGGGCACAACATCTTTTTGTTCCTGGAGGACTTCTACTTTGTTGGTTGTTTTTAAAGTTGTGGTGACTTCAACATATGTGTGCATTTTATTTCAATTGTTTTGTGTCAGTAATTTGTTTCATATAACAGAAATTACAAATATAGTCAGTGATTTAGAACTTTTCCAAATAGATTCCAAAAGAGACACCTGAAATTTTGTGACAAATGGGAATGGGCAGGTATTCATAGTGGAGGGGATAGCAGGATAACAGACATTGTTTGACATGATTTTAATTCTTCCTCCTCTTGCCTCCAACGGTATTACTTCAAAATCTTTAGTGGAAAGAAAATATTTTTGTCTGTATGAACTCAGAATTTTTGATTCAATTGGGACATATTATACATTTATATTTCATTTTATCTCAAAAATCTTCTTTCCTTCATTTAAAATCACAGTTGTGAATTTATAATGCTAAAGTAGCATCTACTAATTTATACGAAATGGTCCAAACTATTTTCACTTCAAACTATATGTAATATAGAGTGTAATAATAATAATGAGTAATATAGTATGCAATAATTGCCTTTGGGGAAAGTCAATTACAGTGGGTTTTTGTGAGATACTGAGTAATAGTAAAACATATTAGATTCTATTAAAAAAATTCCCAGTTACATCTAAAAATTATTCATAGTTATAAATTAATGCTGAAAAACTAACATTGTTTATTAGAAAAAGCCAGAAGTTTCAATAAGCTTGCTTTTTTAAACTTGTCTTGAATCTGGGCTTCGGTGGCTCATGCCTGAAATCCTAGCTACACAAAAGTCTGAGATCTGAGGATAGTGGTTCAAAGCCAGCATGGGCAGAAAAGTCTGTGAGACTCTTATCGCCAATATATCTCTTGAAAACTAGAAACTGCACTGTGGCTCAAGTGGTACAGTGTTATCCTTGAGCTGAAGAGCTCGGCGACAGTGCCCAGGCCCAGTGTTCAAGCCCTATGACAGGCAAAAAAAAAATTGGCATGGATTTTTACTTTATTATTTCATGATTTTTAATGTGAAAATACATACAGAGGGTTTACAGTTACATGAACAAAGTAATGAGTACATTTCTTATCAAGCATTGTTGTCTCCTCCCTTGTTTCCCCTTCCTATCCCTTCCCATCTCCCTTTCTGCGCCCCCCCCCCACCCCGTCCCCTGCGCCAAAGTTGTAAAGTTCGATTTTCGACATAACTTCTTGTACGTCATTGTTCCAATGGGTTCACATGTATCCCAATTTGTTTTTTCCTTCCCCTCCCCAAATTATATCAACATCAAATACAATGAAAATAGAGGTTATATCATGGGGAGGGACATAAAGAGCAACAAAGAAATCATCTTGTAAATATGCTAATAACAACAGAAAGAAAGAAAAACCATTTGAGTCCTTATCTTGGTGTTCATTTCACCTAACATCAACTTGTCTGAGAGTTAGTGTTTACCTCTGATGTATACTAGTTATTGCAAATAAGGGAAACCATGGAAGCTATGTTTCTTTGGGCCTGGATTACTTCACTTAATATAATATTTTCCAAGGCTTTCCATTTCCTAACAAATGGGGCAATGCCATTTTTTCTGATGGAGGCATAGTATTCCATTATGTATATATACCACATTTATTTTTATTGTAAGAATACCGTACAAAGGAGTTACAATTACATGGGCAAGATAACGAGTACATTTCTTATCAAGCGTTGTTGCCACATTTTATCGATCCATTCATCTACTGAGGGGCATCTGGTTTGGTTCCATATCTTAGGTATGGTAAATAATACTGCAATAAACATAGTGGTGCTGGTGACTTTAGTATGGGCTTGTTTGTGATCATTTGGTAAATGCCGAAAAGTGGGATTGCTTTGTCATAGGGGAGCTCTATATGGAGTCATTTGAGGAACCACCAAACTACTTTCCAGCATGGTTGAAGAAGATTACAGTCCCACCGACATCCTGTCTAGATTCTGTTGTTATTACAGTTCTTCATTATAGCCATTCTAACTGGGGTAGGGTGGTATCACACTGTAGTTTAGATTTGCATTTCTTTTATACCTAGGGAGGTTGAGCATTTTTTCATGTATCTATTGGATATCCTTCTTTCCTTTACAGAGAAGTTTCTCTTTAGTCTTTAGCCCACTTATTTATTGGGCAGTTGTTTCTTTGAGGATTTGTTGTTGGGCGATTTAGTTTTTTGAGTTCCAGGTATATTTTGGATATGAGACCCTTTGACCGTTGTATGACTAGTAAAGATCTCCCAATCCATGGGCTTTCTATTGATCTTGCTAGCTATTTACTTTGCCATGCAGAAGCTCTGTAATTTCATGCAATTCCATTTGTCCAACCTTTCTTTGATCTGTTGTGCTTCTGGGTCTCTATTAAGAAAATTTCAGCCTGTGCCAAGGATACATAGGTTATCTCCTACTTTGTCCTGCAATGTTTTCAGGGTGTCTGCTTTGACTCTGAGGTCTTTCATTCATTTAGAGTTGATTCTTGTGCAGGGTGATATACATGGATCTAGCTTTAGTTTTCTACAAGTGATTAACCAATTTTGTCAGCACCATTTATAGTCGAGGCTCTTTCTTCCATTCTATGTTTTTAGCTCCCTTATCGAAGATTAGGTGTCTATAGGTCTGTGGGTTCATTTCTGGGTTTTCAATTCTATTCCATTGGTCCTGCGGTCTGTTCTTGTGGCAGTACCAAGCTGTTTTGATTACTATGGCTTTGTAGTAGAGTTTGAAATTTGGTATTGATATTCCTCCAGCACTTTTCTTTCTGTTAATGATCTTTTATGCCATTCAGAGTCTTTTATTGTTCCATATGAATTTTTGGATTGCCTATTCTATTTTCGTGAGGAATGAGTTTGTAATTTTGATAAGCATCTCATTGAATTTGTAGATAGCCTAGGGAAGTATTGTCATTTTCACTATGTTGATTCCTCCAATCCAGGAGCATGGGAGGTTTTTCCACTTTCTAAGATCTTTTTTATTTCCTTTTTCAGGATTTTAAGGTTTGCATCATAAAGAGCCCTCACATCTTTGATTAAGTTAGTACCTAGGTATATTATTTTTTATGGGCTATTATGAATGGAGTTGCTTTCCTGATATCAGCCATGCTTTTCTCATTGTTGGCATAAAGAAAAGCCATTGATTTTGAGAATTAATTTTTCCCCTGCTACTTTGCCAACGTATTGAATCAGCATGAATAATTTCGGAGTGGAGTCGGTGAGATTATTTAAATACAACATCATGTCATCTGCAAATGAGAGTTTTACATCATCTTTCCCTATTTGGATCCCTTTTATGTTTGCATCTTGTCTTTTGCTGTAGCTAGGCATTCTAATACTAAATTGAAGAGAAGTGTAGGGAGTGGACATCCTTGTCTCATTCCTGAGTTAAGAGGAAATGGCTTTAGTTTTTCACTATTAAGTATAATGCTGGATGTAGGTTTGTCATATACAGCCTTTATTGTATTGAGGAATGTTGACTGGATTCATAGTTTTACAGAGCTTTCATCACAAAGGGGTGTAGGATTTTGTCAGTGCTTTCTCTGCATCTATTGAGATAACCATGTGGTTCTTATCCTTGTTCTTGTTGATGTGATGAATTTTATTAATTGATTTGCATATATTGAACCAGCTTTGCATCCCTGAATTGAATGTTGTTTGATCGTTGTGTATGATTTTTTGGATGAATTGTTGACATCGATTGGCCCAAATTTTGTTGAGGAGTTTTGCATCAATGTTCATCAAAGAATTGGGTCTACAGTTTTCTTTCTTTGATGAGTCTCTGCCTGGTTTTAGGATAAGGATTCTGATGGAATCATAGAATGAATTCTGTAATGAACTTTCTCTTTCAATTTCATTGCAGAATTGGGGGAGTATTGGTGTGAGCTCTACTATGAAGGCCATATATATTTCTGCTATGAATGTCTCTGGTCCTGGGCTTTCCTTGGATGGGAGGACTCTTATTGCTGTTTCTATTTCTATGGGCATGTTAAGTTGATTTAACTCATCTTGGTTGTTTCAGCATGTTGAGATTTGCTAGAAAAAGGTGCATTTCTGCCAGGTTCTCAAAATTATTCGCATAATGGTTTGAAAAGTAATCCTTATAATTTTTTGAATCTTGGTTGTTTCTGTGATGATGTTTCCCTTCCCATCTGAGTTTTTTTTTTTTTTTTTAATTTGGGTGAGTTGTTTTCTTTTTCTGATAAGATTTGCTAAGCGTCTGTCAATTTTGTTAATTTTTTTGAAGTAACAACTCTTTGCTTTGTTGATTCTTTCTATGATGTTTTTCGTTTCTAATTCATTTAATTCTTATTTAATTTTAATTTTTTCTTTCCATCTACTGGATTGGGGTTTATCTTGCTGCTCTTTTTCAAGGAGGTTTAGATTTCTTATTAAATTGTTGGTTTCAGATCTCTCCAATTTGTTGTTGTAGGACCTCAGAACTATAAACTTGCCTGTGAGTACTGCCTTTGTTTTGTCCCAAAGGAGCTGGTAATTTGTGTGTTCATATTTTTTCAATATCACGAACATTTGCAGGTGATATTTATATTTTTTGACTTTTGCTTAATGTATGCAATTCTTTCTGCCCTCTTTCCCTCTCATTCATCTCTTCCCATCACTGTATTTGGGTTGCTTAGTTATTTTTTTTTTCTATGTCCAGTGCAGCTGTTGGGCCCCTTTGTTGTATGTTGTTCCTTTTCCCACTTATTGTGTTCCTCCTCCTGGCTTCCCTCCATTGCGTGCATATTTCTACCGTCTACATAGTCAAGAACATGGAGCCATTAATGGTGATACAACAAAATGAGTGGCTGTCCTCTGTTTCTCAGGTCCTCTTTACTTTGTCATACCTTCTTGCATTTTGGCTTTAGCATCCACGTATCAGGTAGACCCTATGCCGTTTTTCTCATTGTTCTTGGCTTACTTCACTCAAATAATTTGGTCTAGCTCCATCCATTTCCCTGCAAATACCATCATTTTGTCCTTTCTAATGGTTACATGTATTCCATTGTATATAGGTTCCACATTTTTTGGATCCACTTATCAGTTGTGGCTTATCTGGGTTGTTTCCAAATCTTGGCTATTGTGAACAGTGCTGCAATAATCATAGAGGTGTGTATGTCTATGTATACTGGTTCCTGTTGTTCAGAGTAGATGCCTAGGAGTGGTATGGCCAGTTCATAGGACAGGTCGATATTTAGCTTTCGAAGGTACCTCCAGGCTGCTTTCCATAGTGGTTGTATTAGTATGTATTCCAACTAGCAATGCAGTAATGTTTCTTTCTTTGTATCCCTTCCAGCATTTGTCATTGGCTGAATTTAGGATGTGGGCCATTCTGACTGGGGTAAGGTGGTATCTCAGAGTTGTTTTTATTTGCATTTCCCTTACTGCCAGGGATGATGAACATTTCCTCATGTGTTTCTTTGCCGTTTTTATCTTTTCTTCTGAGAAGTCTCTCGTTAGCTTCCTATACCATTCCAAGATTGGTTTGTTAGGTTTGTGAAGGGTTGGGTTCTTGACTTCACCATATGTAATATAATGGATATTATAATATAATTGATATTAGACACTTGTCTGTTATATTGCTGGTAAATATTTTTTTCACATTTCTTCCATTTCCTGGTAATTTCTATGATTCCTTTTTTTTGGCTTTTATAGTTTTCATGAAACCGACCCTCTATATCTTTGTTTAGGTTAATTCCTAGATACATTATTTTTTTAGGTTATTGTGAATGGGGTTGTTTCCTTGATTTCCCTTTCTATTTGTACATTGTTACTATACAAAAAGGCTACTGACTTTTGTGGGTTAATTTTGTATCCTGCTACTTTGCCAAATTGGTTTATAACCTCTAAGAGTTTGGGGATGGAGCCTTTAGGGATTGGTAATTTATAAAATAATGCCATCTGAAAAAGAGATAGTTTATCTTCTTCCTGTCTTATGTGGATCCCTTTAATGTCTTTCTCTTGCATTATTGCTCTGGCTAAGAATTCCAGAACTATATTGAAGAAGCGTGGATAGAGTGGGCATCCTTGCCTTGTTGCTTTTTTAGGGGAAGTGGTTGTAGTTTTTCCCCATTAAGTATAATATTGGCCTTTGATGTGCCATGTAAGACTTTCATTATGGTATGTCATGTTCCTTCTATTCTTATTTTTTCCATAGCTTTTAACATAAATGAGTGCTGAATTTTATCAAAAGCCTTTTCTGCATCAATGGGGATAATCATATGGTTCTTGACCTTGGATCTGTTGATGTGATGGATTAGATTTATTGACTTACATATATTAAACCATCCCTACATTTCTGGGATGAAGCCAACTTTGTCATAATGTATGATTTTTTTTATATGTTTCTGTATTCTGTTGGCTGCAATTTTATTGAGGAGCTTTGTATCCACCTTAATAAACCAGATTGGTGTGTAGTTCTTTTTTTGTCGGGTCTTTGCCTGGTTTGGGGATGAATGTGATATTGGCTTCATAGAATGAGTTTGGGATTACTCCCTCTGTTTCTATTTCTCTGAAGAGCTTGAGGAGTGTGGGTATTAGTTCCTCAATAAAGGCCTTATAGAATTCTGTAGTGAATCCATCAGGTCCTAGGCTTTTATTATTGGAAGATTTCTGATTACTTCTACTATCTCATTGTAGGTAATTGGCATGTTTAATTGATTTCTTTCTTCTTGGTTCTGTTTGGGAAATTTGTATTTCTTTTTTTCAGGCTAAAAAAAGTTTATTTACTGAACTGCTGCCCATACCATGTATGGTGGAGAAGCATGGCTTAAAAGGAAGGGAGGCGACCCACCTCTGTGCCAGGACTTATCTAGGCTAGGGAAAGGAAGAAGTGTGTCCAGGTGGGGGAAAGTTGTGGTCACACTGGATCTTGATGTGACCTCAGGGTCTGGGACCCTCATAAGGTCATATGGGAGGCTTGTGACCAGAGGTGGCTCAGGATGTGACCTAGCAGGAGGGGAAGGTGACTGCTTCCAGGTCTGCTAGTTACCTATGTAACAGATATTGGGTGGAAATTTAACCAAGAAAAGAGGGAGGTGTTCCAGTTCAGGCCTTACACTCCAGCCTTTTGATAATTATGAAAAAAGGGTGAAGATTCTCTATGGCTATTTCCTGTTTGCAAGAGGTATCAACAGTAGGGGTAAAAGGCTGAATTGAGATCCCATCTGAGAGAAGGCAGCAGGCAACAGCTGTCACTTGGACAATGAGTCCTATGAAGTCTGTAGGAGGCAAGTCTCCTGGACGAAGTATGGAGAAGTCTCAGAGGCATTGAGGGACTGGAAAAAAATACTCGAGAGCAAATAAATGGCAAGAGGAAGGACTTGGGGCTGAAAATGTTGGTAGAAATATCCCTATCTACTTCTGACATCTGGCGACTGGGTAGAGAAAAGTCAAGTAACAAAGGCAAGAATACAAATTACTGTCCAGTTGAAAGGTAGACTGGTATGGACATTAGATGGGCAGTCTTCTTACTTCTATTGACCTGACTGTGGTTAATTTTGAAAGGGCAGGCACAAAGTGGCTGATGTGTATCATCTTCTCTTACTCCTTTCCATGTTCCTTTGTTCTACAGACTGGCTGAGTCTAAGTGTCTTTGCTGGGATGGTTTGTCCTAGTTGGTATTCAAGGAGGTTTGAAATCAAGGCCTGGGCACTGTCCCTGAGCACTTCTGCTCAAGGCTAGCACTCTACCACTTTGAGTTATAGTACCACTTGCAGTGTTCGCTGGTTAGAGTTAAGAGGCTCGAGCCAAGCTTCCAGCCTGGCTTTGTGCAGGTTAGTTGAGAGATGTAGTCCTAGGGATTTTTCAGGCCGGGGTGGATTTGAATTGCAACTTTTGTCACGAAAACCATTTGTTATTTCCAATTAAAGCAACAAGAAGTTCAAATAGAATATGTAGAGCTTACCTGGTCCTTATCAAGAATTGACCAAATATTCTGCAATGACAAAACTTGTTAGATGGGAGACTCTTAGAACAGATATACCCAATATTTTAGTATTACGTAGCCAGTAGTAAGCTAAAGTACACACACAAAAAACAGGCAAAACTCAAATCCTAAAATTTTAGAGAACAATGTTTAGACATCTGTGATAACAAAGCACATCATATGGTTGGGCCTCAGTTACCAGAGTCTGTGAAAAGAGCAACTTGCTAGCAAGGCACATTTGAATAGATGGATGGAGGGGAAATAATTTTGGTCGAAAGGTAAGGATTGGAGGGGCCCAAATCCTCAACCCACCATTTGGTCAAGATGGCGAACTCAAGATGGCAAATTTCTTAAAAAATGCAAAGAAAGCCTGAACAAAAAAAATCAAGCCTAGTTTGGCTAGCCTTTTAGAGGGAACCTAGAATGGGTCCCCTGGACCCAGCCCATGTCGCATGCTTCATGGCACAATACAAATAGTTGTAGAAAAGAAATGGAGAGATATAGAAAGTTGACATGATTAGCAGAGAGCAAAGAGATCCAGAAAGTGAACAGACTTCTGATCATTTAACATTGCAGAGGCAAAAATTGTCTAAATATGAGAAAAGCATAAAAAATTAGGTGTTCTGTCTATCCAGGGAGCACAGTAGGCATTTCAGAGGGGTTTCATGGCTTGGGCATGACTCGTAGCACCCTATTAAATGTGTAAGAGAGTCAGTCTGGTGAGTGAAGGAGAGCTGACCAGGCAGAAGCAATTTCCCTATTTCCCCTAGAGTATTGTAGAGAGAAATGGCCAAGACCCCATAACCAAGCATCCTCGGGTTCAGAGGTGACCAGCCTTTACGCTCTCTGGCATGGTGTCACATCTGAACAGAGATTGAGCAACAGAGAGCCGTAGAGAGTAGTTTCACTCACCAGAGAAGGGAAGAGGTGTGGACGTGGATGTGAAGGCCAGCAATGGTATTGGTGAAAAGTCTCACGTGGTGTCTCAATGCAGTTTAGTTCACGGAAAAGGGGTGGTTAGGAAATTCAAACATTTCCAACTCAAAAACCTCATCTGCGTCACAGCATCATATGTAAGGAATATTAAATAGGTAGGTTTCATTCGGTAGCCTATGAAGAAAATACCACACATTATTAAGGCAGGAAAAGAAGTTTATTTACCGAACTGCTGCCCCCACCATACATGGTGGAGAAGCAGGGCCAAAAAGGAAAGGGAGATAGCAATTTGTATTTCTGTAGAAATTCATCCATCTCTGCTAGGTTTTCCTTCCTTTGTGAGTAGAGTCTGGAATTATTTCCTTATGATTGTTTGGATTCCTGGATGTTTGTTGTAATTTTTCTTGTGGTATCTCTGATAATATTGATTTGGGTCTCCTCTCTTATTTTGTTAGTTACACTTGCCAGTGGTCCATCAGTTTTATTGATTTTTTCTTAAAAACAGTTATTTGTTTTATTAAATGTTACTTATAATTTTCTCAGTCTCTATCTCATTAATTTCAGCTCTTATTTTGGTTATCTCTTTCTGTCTAGCAACTTTAGGTTCAATTTATTCTTGTTTCTGTAGTAGTTTTCGTTATATCATAAGATTGTTTACTTGGTTTCTGTTTTCTTGGTATGTGCACTGAGAGCAATACATTTGCCTCTCAGGACTGCTTTCACTGGGTCCCATAGGTTTCTTTGTGATGTTTCTTCATTTTCACTGAATTGTAGGAACTTTTTAATTTCTTCTTTAACTTCTTCTGTGACCCATGTATTGTTCAACTTAGTTCAGTTTAATTTCCATGTGTTTAAGGTTTTTTCTGCTTTATGTCTTGTTATTGAGAACTAGTTTGATTCCACTATGTTCAGATAGAATACAAGGTATTATGTCGATCTTCTTGTATTTGCTTAAATTCCTTGTATGAACTAAGAAATGATCTATTGTAGAAAAAGTGAATGCGTTGGCAAAAGTTAGACCCTGCTGGTGTGAATGCCTGTAATTGTAGCTACTCAGGAGGCTCAGATCTGTATATTCAGGTTCAAAGCCAGACCAGGCAGGAAAGTTCACGAAGCTTTTCTGGGCTTTTTCAGCACCACACCCCTCGTCATGTCTGGGGTTGTTCACCACCTTTGCCACCATGGGCTCGGCTTGGAGGCTTATGCAAGCCTGTATGGAGAGGCGCTCCACCCCACCATGAGTCAGGTGTTAACCAGTGCTGCTGCCTCAGGCTGGGCTAGGCTGCTTATGCGGGCCAGTATGAAGAGGCATAAACCGCCATGGCTCTGGAGTTGTTCACTGCTGCTGTCCGTGCCACAGTTATCACTGGCCCTCCGGGCTGGTCTGGTCTGTTCCTGTGGGTTAGTGCCAAGAAGCATTGTGCCCAGAGTCTGGGTAGTTTGCCACTACTACCAGCTGTTGCTGCTGCTCCAGATTAGGCTAGGCTGTTTACACCATCAAGACAGAGGTGCCACACGGCCAGTCTAGGGTTGTTCACCACTGCTGACCGTTGCTGCTGCTCTTGACTGGGTTGGGCTGCTTGCACCAGCCAGGCAGAGGTGCCATGCCAAGGGGTGTGAGGGGAATCTGTCTTCTGATATTTCGATTTGTATTCTCTGGGTTGGCATTGGACCTTGGGAGTCTTCTGTGAGCCTTGGGATGCTTGTGGGTGTGTGGTCCTCTGAGGGTCCAGAGCCAGGCCACAAAGCTCCACCACTTAAGCTGCTCAGTGGGGAGCCCATTACCAACAAGGGGTAGGAGAAGGGTCTTCCCACTTTACTGTCTGTGTAGGTTTTTCCTTTTTCTTTTTTCACTTTCTGTATCTCTCTGAGTAATCGCCTTTTTTTGTGGGTCACTTGCAGAAACGGAGCATTGAAATCCAAAATCTGTATTTCGTTGGGGAGAGCTGTGATGCTTTCATGCTGTTCCATCGCCATCTTGGCCCATCCCCTTCGGGTGGAGTTTTTCTTAGGTGGCTGGTGGGCCTTGGTTACCAAAGGATAGGTCCATAAAAGAATATGTTGTAAAGCGTGCAGATTGTAGTTAGACATTTCTGTTAATATAGCCTTCCCAAATTTAGGAACCAAAGGGGGTGGTCTACCCTATAGTATTTCAAAAGGATTAAATCCTTTAACATAAGGGCTACATCATGCTCAAAGGAGAGCAAAGTGGAGGAGGCTCACCTAGCCATGCACAGTCTCTGTAATTAATTTAGTTAGTTTGCTTTGAGGGCATATTCATTCTTTGTAATGCCTTGAACTCTGAGTTCTATAAATGGATTGTAACTTCCAATTTATTCCCAGAGTGTTAGTTAATAATTGAGAACTTGGGCCATGAATGCAGGGCCATCTTTGGACGCCACAGCTAATGGTAAGACAAATCAAAGAATTATTACATGCCTCAGCTCAGCCTGAAAGTGTCCATATTACTAATAGATACCAATACCTATACTTTCCAAGCTTTACCTCTGTGAAGTCCACTTTCCCAAATTCACCATCTGAGGTTCCTCACAAATGAATCCTTTCCATAGGTTCCAGCTTTTCATCATCTACCTGTTGGAAATTACCTACACATCTTACAAAGTATTGTCACGCTAAGGCCCCACTGGTTTTTAGAACAGTTTTAGGTAGTGGCCTCGGGCAATTTACCAGGGTGCAAATATCTACACGTAAACTGACCGACAGCTTGAGCCTGTATGTTTTTTTCACAAGTTCAGTGTCAACATTTCCACACTTATTACCACTGTTTTTGCTTCTTCCTTTAATTTTAATGAATAGAGATTGCACTTGTAGCTCCAGAGATCCCATTGGTTTTAGAGTCATCTCCCAAGCTACCTGATCAGCTCAGATGTCTCCCTGTATCTTAGGGTCTCTAGTTTCTTTAACTCCTGTACAGTACTCTGAACCATGGAGACTTCTTCCATTTTATTCTCCCCCTTTTCTCTCAAACTTGCTTTCAAGGGCTGGGAAGGTGGCTCAGTGGTAGAGCGCATGCCGTGCATTCCAGAGGCCCTGGGTTCGATTCCTCAGCACCACATAAGCAAAAAGCAAAAAGCCGGAAGTGGAGCTGTGGCTCAAGTGGTAGAACGCTAGCCTTGAGCTGAAGAGCTGAGGGACAGCGCCCAGGCCCAGAGTTCAGGCCCCATGACCGGACCCAAACAAACAAACAAACAAACAAAAAAAACAAACTTGCTTTCAAAATCCCACTCTCCTTCTCAATGTGCTCCTTAAACTGTAACTGTTTTTGCAGGGTCACAGGAGAGTTCCTTTGACTGGCCAACTGCTGCTCCTTGTCACAACACCTTTGATTGCTCTTCAGCTCCTCTCTTAAATTCACAAAGGTGCTATTGCGAGGTATTTTATCCCACCTCCACCTGTTCCATTGGGACATGATGTTTCTGCATTAAATTTATGGAGAAGATCTCAGCAGTTTTTTGGGGCTTTAATCTAGTACTTTCTCTTTCTTGTTTTCCACTTCAGTGTATTTTTGTGAGCGCTCTTACAACTGTTTGTTTAGCCCTTCTGTTTTTTTCCTAATGCTCTTTCCCTTTCCCCAAGATTCTCTATCAGAGCATGTGGTCCTTTAACTCTTTCTGAAGAGTAACAATCTCTTTCTTGAGCCTGATATTTTCCTGTTCACTTTTCTTGGCCTCATCTATGACAGCACTTCCTCGTCTTCTCTGCTAACCTCTCTTTCCTTCTCTCTCTGTTGCTTTGAATTTCTGGTGACAATTTTCAAAGCTTATAATCAACATGTACTTCAGCCTAATACATTCTTATATTATATCCAGCTCATTTTTCATGTCCACAATTTCTTAATGCAGCATCAGGATCTCTTCTTGGCTTCACTTGTGGTTAGCAAGGATGGCAGTATTGCTGTCTTGTGCTTCTGTCGGCCTGTGGTCCGCTAATTTGCCTCATACTCATCCAGGCTAATGTATTTGAACTTCATTTGATTCTAAAAGTTTTCTAGGTTCCTTTTGAGGATTTTCTTCTCATTTTTCACTCTCACAAGTTTATATCTTCAAATCTTTTCTTCACATCAAATAATTCTCCCTGTTTTCTCCAGTGTGCTCTTCTATGAACTTTTAACGACTTTGTTGGTTTTGACAGGAACATAATAGAGATTCTGTCATTTATAAGCCTGTGTTTTGAGATAGAAGTGTGTGAATTTTTTTTTTGCCATATTTCTTCTTAAGTTCAGAGGGCTGCTTTTTAAATTGAACACAGTTGGAATTCAGAGCCCCACGCTCCTTTGCATGTTACTCCAGAGATATGAACACATTTTCCAGGTGTTTAATGTGATTGCATATCCTGTCATTTTCTATCTTTCTCCTCCTTTGACATTCCTTTTCCCAATGTCCATTTTGCTTTCAATAAGCACACTGATCTATTCCTAGAAGTTCCCTACTGTCATTTGCAAATGTATTGTATTGTCTTTGCCAAGGGATTCTTGATCCCTATTCTGGTGCTACTATCAAAACTCAACTACCTTTCTTAGAGTCTTTTTTATCCAGGGTATCTCTGTTATCAAACACCTACTGGGCACCACTTCCAACTGAGAATACACCTTTCCCTCAAACCCTTCTAACTTTTGAAGCTTTCTTCTAATATCTGGGGCTGACTGGGTAACAAAGGCTATATTTAGGGCTCTTTGATTTTCCAGGGCTTCAAGATCTATAGGCCTATATGTCCTATAGGCTTCTGGGAGAAGTTCAAAAAAAGCATTAGGGTATTCACTGGGGAACTGTACCATTTCACTCAACTTAGATTGATGACTTGTCTTTCTAGCCACTGAGATATCCCTGCTAATCAAACACAGCAATAATAGGTAAGCACTTCCATACCTTGATCACTGTTAGTCTCAGCTTGGGTAAGTCTGTGGAAAGACTTGCTCCAAATGGTCTGGTTAATAGTGGAGCTACTGTCTGATCCAATGACTACTTTCAAGACACCGAGTAGGATTCACTCCCTTTTCTACCAAGTGAAAAGCACCTGTAAAATTGGCTGACACTCATTCTGGATGTGCTTGTTTGTGCAAATTACTGTCTCTAATGAAATAATGAGCCGCTGGTTTTTTTCTGTAAAGGATGGTTTGCTGTTTCCAGTTATACAGGTCACTAGATGTAAAGAGAACATATATTTAAAAGGGAGCCTGCCCCCCCATCTCCTTCATGGTCCTGTCTCAAGGGTAATAATGGTAACATACCACATTGTACCACCTCAGGCTGGTAAAAGTAACCACTTTTGGTATGGGAAGACTTAACATTACAGGTGCTGGTGGCAAAGAATAGGAGCGAGAGTACACCAATGCATCTTCCTCTGAGGGACTCTATAACCCTTGGGGAAAATATTTTTTGGATATAGGAACTTCAGGCCTTGTTCTCCCATCCTGAGAAAAGGAGTACACAGAGGTGCATTCAGGACACAGATAGAACTATCAGCATACACAAACAGGACAATAGCCACAGACACTTAACTTACATGTCCCATACCTCTCAATGTTGACCTCTACAGGAGGTCCCAGATTACAGAGAGAATGTCCCAGATTGTCTCTTGAGGAGACCACAGATGACCCATGGAAAATGTCACATATGTCCTCCCTAGGAGGCCCTAGATAATCTCTCTTGGAGGTTCCAAATGGCTCCCCAAGGAAGTGTCAGATGACCTCCAAGGAAGGTCCCAGATGTCCTCTCAATGAGGCTTATATTACCTCTCAAATAGCTCCCAGATGGCCACTCAAAGAGGCCATATATGAACCCCAGAGGAGGGTCCAGATAACCCTCTTGAGAAAGTCACAGATGACCTCCAGAGAAGGTCCTATGTAACTTCTCAAGGAAGTTCCAGATGATGTATGAAGACGGTCATACATTTCTCATCAAGATAACCCAGGCTGGCCTCCTAAAGAAGTTCCAGATGACCACAGGAGGTGGTCCTAGATTGCCTCTAAAGGAAGCTCCAAAGACTACTTTTGAAGAGGTCTCAGGTTGCCTCCTGAGGAAACCCCAGATGACCTCTGGAGAAAGTCCAAGATAGCCCCTGGAGAAGGCCCTAGATGACCTCCAGGGTAGGTTTAAGATGGCTTCTGAAGGAAGTCGCAGATGTACGCTTGATGGGATTCCAGATGGATTCCCAAGGAAGCCCTACATTACCTCTCAAGGAGTTCCCAGAAGCCACAAATGACCTCCAGATGGGGTCCCCAAAACAGACTGGCAAGCTTTCCCAGACGCACCCTTAGAGGACCCTAAATGACTTTTGTCAATGTTGGTCCTCCGGAGACAAACACTCGAGGAAGACTCTTAACCCTGAGGGTTGACACTTTCACCTATGGGGATTTTTCCCTGGGGCCAAGGCCTGATGCTATCCAAATTGATTTATCTTTATGGGGTTTCCAAAAATCAGGATCTCCGTAGTTCAAGAGAATCCATCGAGACACATTTAATATAATAAATGTTCTCCAAACCACCAATCCCCAAAGTTACGATATCCAAAGCTCCAAACATCAAAGGGCAAGCCTTTTTCCCCCTTCCCTTTGTCTCTCCTTGGCTACGGAACTATACATCCTTCGATGTTTTCCATTTTTCCCTTCTACTACTTCTTTCTTCTCTTCAGACCTCTCCACTCTCCACAGGTCTGAACTGCTTTGCCTGGGTCGTCAGTTTCCATCCTTCACCTCCTGCCCCGCCTCAACTTCCTCTCCTCCAAGGTCTTTCCCCTTCTGCTATCACACCACTTCCTTCCTTCCAGGACATTTCCCTTTTTCTCTTTCCTTTTATTGCTCTGAACAAGTAGCCTATATAAAGTCTGTACCCCTTCTCTACACCAACTCCCTAACAGTTTTCAACTGTCACATCCCAAACTGCCCACAGCCCAATCACTTCTTAACAGCTCAACACGTGGTGATTAATGCACCAAGCCCTCCCACAGAATGCCCCAACTTCTTTGGTGGCATACTTTGTCCTCTCCAGCTGGCCAGGAGATGATGCCTGGCTGATTATTGGACCCTATAGATTATTGGGGCCCTGCTGATTATTACAGTATCCTCCTTGTGAACTAGTAGCAATTGAAATTGGAAATTTGATTGTAATATTTCAAACTTGTTGTAACATCACAAATCCATTTTGACATCATAATCAGCACGACATCATAAACTCACTGTGATAATATTGTCATTGTCACATCTTGATTCCATTGTGACATCTCAAATCTATTATGACCTCTTAGCTCCTTTGAAAAATCCATGCCCTTTTCAACAGCACAGTCCCTTTGTGTATCCATATCATTGTTGTTAACTGACAATTGAGATCAGAAATACCATTATAACATCAAAAAGTGTTTGTGACATCCTCAACAGTGTGACATCACATTTTCATTATGAGAGCATCAGCTCATTGTGATATCACCAAACTCAATGACATAATTGCATTATGACAACAATTCTCATTATGACATCATAGACACATTATGAATGCCTATTTTGTGATTTCATTGTATTTCAAACGTGGCATGAGAGTTGATATCAGAAACACATTTTTGTGTCTACATAACCATTTTGACATCATAATCACTTTGTGATATCACAGTGACATTGTGATATAACTAACACAATGAAATATCCCAAACATCTCCTGTCCTCATAACTTTTGTGACAAGCTAACATTGTGATATCTTAGACCTTTTTGCCCTCATAATTTTCCAACCTCATATTTCATGTATGACATGAGATACCAGAAATCCACTGACATCATGACCATTGTGACATCACACTGACAGATGTCATGATCATCGTGTCACATTGTGACATCACAAAAGTTTTGATGTCACAATTAGATGGTGATGCCATACAGTTAAGGGGTTACAATAGGTCTATGATGTGACAATTGGTTGGTGATATCCAAATGGCATAAAGGATCTCATTTGTCATGAAATCACAGAGAATACGAGTTCACAAATGGACTGTGGTATCTACAAAGGCATGTGTTGTCGCAAATGTGTTGAAGTCCTAGGAGGATTATGATGTCACAGTGTGACATAATGGTCATGATGTCTGTCAGTATGATGTCACAATGGTCATGATGTCACAGTGGATTTCTGATATTACATATCATAACTGAAACATTATGTTTGAAAACAGTTTATGAGCTCATAAAGGGACTAAGACATCATAATTGGAGCAAGTCATAAGACTTATGAGGACATTGTGGTCACACAGGCATCAAAGATGGCCCTGAGAGGAAGTTGAGTGGGCAGAGCCTGATTTGTTTAAGTTCAGTGTGTAAACAGCTTGTGGAAGCTTAGGTGCATGATAAGGCGTGACCTTTACAGTGATTGGTTGGTTCCATTTCCTCCCCTCCCACACAGTCTTTTGCTTTAAAAAGGGCTTGCTCTGTGTTAATAAATGAGTCTCTACTTGACTTGAATCCCCTCTGCATCTGATTGTCTCTTAGGCTAAGGGAGGCTGGGGAATGGGTGAGAGGCCACACTTACCTTTCCTTGGACTTTGTCCTCCTTTTGTGGGACAAACGAAGACTTGACATCTGGCTCCCCACATGGGGTTCGAAAGGAAAAGATACTGGCTGAGGCTAAGCACTCTCTCAGAGTAAGTGAAACCCTTAGTATGGGTAATGCTATTTCACAGAAGGAGGAGGAGGAGGCAACATTAAGCCTAGAGGGAGTAAAGGAGGACTTGGGAAGTGAGAAAGAAATGGAATGGTACAAATTCCACTGAGAACGCACCGAAACACCCACAGTAGAAGTCAAAACGAGGGTGAAAGTTACAACCTATGACTTGGGTGCCCTTGACAAATCCTAGGTCCCCACACTATTCTCCTGATTTGTGGGGAGGTAAGGTGCCCTACGGGACCTGCAAGAGGGACCTGCAAGACCCGGACCCCTACCAACCATCCATAGAAGGGTCGAGGGCTGGGGAAGTAACCTATTTGGAGTCCTGACATTTAAGGGAAGTGCCACGCAGGAGTCCGGACCTTAGGCCACAGGATTCACTTCCCCAAGCTTATCCGGTCAATCTGGCACCAGGAGGTAATATGCCCTTGGAATGGTATCCATGGGAAGCTAAGAATCTGAAAAAGCTCCACAAGGCGGTGGTGGAGAATGGCCTGAACTCTCCTATTCACCTGTGTGTCTGGTGGGATGTGGCCAAAGCCCTCCTCACCAGTTCTCAGTTTATTAAATGATGTACCTTCTTTAAGGAGGAATGCAGAGTGCAGGCGGAGAATAACCGTCAGGTTCAATCCGGGATAACTATTACTTATGCCATGTTAACAGGGACAGGGAAAAGGTGCTCCACTGGCATCTAACAGGCCACAATACCTGCCCCGTACCATGACCAGGTGAGATAGGCAGGACTTGCTGCATGGTACAAACTGGATGATGGGCCACTGAATCCCCCATACCAGGAGTGAGACAAAAAACCTTGTGAGCCTCTAGATGAGTTTGTAGACTGAGTCCAACAGAGTATTAACCACAAGCTGCTGGCAGGGAACCTCCAAGATCAGTTTGTAAAGTTGCTGGTTTGGGAAAGGGTGAATGCAGACCACTGCATGGCCTGCACAGGATTTAGAGAGAGTTCCATGAGCAGATGGGTGGTGGCCTCGCAGGATGTGAGAATGCAACAGCACCAGTCCCAATCATAACCTTTAGTTTTACAGGCTCAGACATCTGCAATGACTGAGGCTATTATCCAGGTGCTGGCAGCCCAAGGCCAAAGAACCTGAAAACCATCGGGGAGAGGGACTTGTTTTAAATGCGGGCAGGAGGGGCACTTTAAGAGGGACTGTTCAAAACAGTCCCCCCCCTGCCAAATGGCTCAGGGGGTCCAAACCGCCCCCTACACCCTGCCCCAGGTGCAGGAAGGGTACCATTGGAAAAATGATTGTCGATCCAAATTTGATATAAATAGGAAGCTTTAAACTAGGGGAGGGACATCCTCCAGCCCCGTTAACTCAAGGAGGAATCCCCTCTGCTGTGGGGCCCAGGCAGCCTCATGGCAGGTTGACCCAGGCCCATAGGACCGTGACCCTGGAGGAAGGACTCCGCCTTAAAATGACTATTTTCATAGGCGGGAAGCAGTTTCACTGCCTAATTGACACGGGGGAAGATCAGGGAGGAAGAAGTGCCCTTGGACTGGAAGCTTGCGTCTGGACCCCCAATATTGGGGGTAGAGGGCAACTCCCAGACCAAAGAGACAGTTGCCCTTATGAAATGGACTAGCCCAGATGGAGAACAGGGAAAGATATGCCCTTTAGTGGCAAAAAAACTCACTGCCAATTTACTAGGGCAAGACATGCTAAGATAAATGGATGCCGTGGTCACTACAGACCATCAAGCATGCTATGATGATATCCTGGATGGAGAAGAAGCACAAAGGCTTAAACAGGATCTAGGGGATCCGCTCAGGTGCACTCCCAATCCTAAAGGCCCACTGCTTTCGAGTATCTCCCATTAGGTGGAAACCCAGAAGCGCTATCTGGGTGGAGAAGTGGCCATTGACCAAACCCAAACTTGTAGCCCTCCACTTTTTGGTGAAGGAACAGATAAACCTTGGCATGGATGTCCTTTCATTAGTCCTTGGAACACACTCGTATCTGTTATTCAAAAGGCCTTCTGGGACTTGGCGTTTATTCCAAGATCTAAGTAAGGTAAATGAAAGCATGGAGTTAGTAGGAACGCCGCTAAGAGGCATGCCCTGGACTCCCACTCTACCTTCAGAATATACCTTAGTTGTGATTGATATTAAAGATTGTTTTTTTCTATCCCCTGCATCCATATGACTGTGAGAAATTTGTTTTCTCCATCCCTTCTCTTAATTTTTCCCAGCCTCATCGGAGGTTTGAATGTAAGGTGCTGCCACAGAGAATGGCCAATAGCAGGCCTTGTGCCAATACTCCTGTGCTGGGTTCAGACACCTCCCTTGCCTATGCCTACATGGATGATATAATTCTGGGCCACCAAGACCCGGGCCACCTGGAGGGCCTTCTGGCCCAGGTTCTAGCCATATTAAAAATGGGGGTTTACCATAGCCCTCAATAAAATTCAAAAGGTACCTCCTTTTAAGTTGTTCGTGTCCCACCTTACCTTGACTCAGGCCAGCTCCCTTAAGCCTTTGCTGGACATTCCAGCCATTCTGACCTTATCCCAACTTCAGAGCTTTTTAGAGGAAATAAATTAGCTGTTGGCATGGGTTCCTCTCCCTAAAGATAGTCTTGTGCCTTATTTGCTCTACTAAAAGACAGAATGCCCCAAGAAGTTATTAAATTTCAGACAGCCATCGGCAATATTATTGCAGTTCAAAAAAGCCCTGGATGAAGTTTACCTGAAGCAGTATTCTATTTTTGAGCCCATTTTCCTTTGGTTGTTTGCAGGTGTTACATTGATTTCTGCAGTTTTAACTCAAAGGGGGGAACCATTAGAGTGGGTTCATATTCCCCTGGGGGGAACACCTCAGGTGTACTCTCAGGCAGGCCAACTTGCAGATGCTATTGTCAAGGGAATGACCCAAGCCCAACGGCATTATGGCCTCGACCCTCTCCATTGTTTTTCATTTTCGGATGGTAGACGTTGAGTGGCTCACTCGAGGAATGCTCATCTTGCTCTCTCTGTGGAGGGGTTCCTAGGCCAAATTGACTGCCATTATGGGCCATCCAAATGTACTGTCATGTTATGGCGACTTCCCTTCAAAATGCCTTCTCTATTTTCTCCTATGACTCTTCCTGGTGCCCTCCATGTTTTGTCTGATGGAGGTAAAGCAAGCTCTGTGTATGCAGCCTTTGAAGAGCAACAAATACCCCAAGCCAACAAAGATTTCAAACTTGTCAAGGGTCAGCACAATATAAAGAAATGCTGGCCATAATTATGGCCCTTCATGACATTCAAAAACCCTTTAATTTGTATTCGGTTATCCTATATATGATTAACTTGTTCCCCCATATTCCCCAGGCACATAATAAGCTGGATGAAAACCCTATTTCCCCTCTTATGGTTACCCTTAAGGGTCTATTAGAAGGGCGAGGAGCCCCTATTCATATTCAACATTTGAGAGGGCATTCAAAACTTCCTGGGTTTCTATCTCTAGGCAATAATTGGGCAGACCAGTTAGCTACTGGCCCACAAGTATTAACGTTACAAGAGGCTACCTGTTTGCATGATTTCACCCACATTAACTGGAAAGATCTTCAACATAGATTTCCTCAGATTCCTGTAAAGGACCTCAAAAGGATAGTACATACCTGCAAAACATGCCAACCCTTCTTAAAAGTACCCCCGTTACAACCACCAAGGGTAAATCCCAGAGACCTTAATCCTGGCAAACAGACATTACTCATTTCCTAGCCTTTGGTAAGTTTAAATATATCTTTGTCTCTATAGATACCTACTCAGGAGCATGCTGGGCCACAGCACATACAGGAGAAAGAACTAAACATTCACAAGCACATTTTCTTCAATGCTCTGCCACCTTGAGTCTACCAGCACAAGTTAAAACCGATAATGGATCCTGTTTTGTTAGTAAAGCAATGTAAGAGTTTTGTGACAAATGGCACATTAGTCATACTACAGGATTTCCCTATAATCCCCAAGGCCAAGCAATTATAGAAAGAAACCACCAATGTCTTAAGGAGCAATTATTAAAACAAAAAATGGGAATTAGCCCCTATATACAGTTACAGCTTTGTATAGCTTTGTTTACCATTAACATTTTAAGTTTTCCAAAAAGGGCAACTGAATACAGATTTCAAAAGCACTGGGGACAACTAAACCTTAAGCCCCAAGTGAAATTCAGGTAGAAGGACCCCCTGACACAACAATGGAGAGTACCTGATCTGCTAGTTACCATGGGCAGGGGACTTGGATGCATTTTTCCCACAGAGGTGACAGCCTCCATTTGGATCCCTGCCAGGAACCTTAAAGTTTTACCCCTTTCCTCTATACAGGAGGATGCCTAAGTGTAAACTAACAAACAAGGGAAGAAAAATGGCTATGGTGGCAGAGGAGGGAAAGCAAGAAAGATAACTAACCATTCCCAAGGGCAATCAGCCCTTGAGAAGCTCTTGTGTTCTCTAACAATTGCAGATGGCGATACTCCAGCTGTTGGCTCTTCTGACCCACCCAGTCCCAGCAATGGCTATGGAATCCATCAACCTCAATGGGTGACCTGGGCATTGATCAGCACTGGCAATGCAGACATAGCTCCACAAGAGAAGCTGTCCCTTCGACTTGGTGGCTTGACCTTCATTTTGATCACCACCCTATGTCATTTTGTATGGACCATTTAATATTTCTGTAGGAGTTATTTGTTTTAATGCTACCTGCTCTAATATTCCTTTTACAAGCCCCACCTCTGGAATCTGAAATGGCAAAGACTGCTATCCCATCCCTGACTGTTAAAGGAGTGCTAGTGACATTGCTTGGCCTGGGAATGCTTTTGCTGATGATTTTTCTATGCCTTCCTTGCATTATATGTGCACTCCAAACCTCTTAATACTTTAGACAGCCAGGCATAAATTTCTCCCAAGAGGAACCGCAGCCAGAGATGGGTAAGAGGGGGTGCCAGTCTGACCAACCTAAGACAGGGCCTTCAGCTTCTTTCTGAAGAAGTTCCCAATGAAGGGTAAGACAGACAAGAAAATCCACCCAACCTAAGTAGGCAAGTTCGATTCTTTAAACAAAGACGCGGTGTTGGGAGCCGACAGTAAAGCTCAAAGGTCATCCTGACCCCTGTACTCGCTTGAAGGCACAAATCAACTGGCTTACTTGAAAGATACCAGGTGCCCGGGATTGCTTTGCTATGTCTGTAGAGTTTGTTTTAATTTTTCCTTGTTTTTTCTGGACTATAGTAGAATGGCCTGAGAGTGGGGGCCCACAAGGATGCACCGTGTCACATGTGTGGAATTCCCAATACCCAGGCTGCTCCCATGTTCTGAAGAGGACGAGATAATGACTGTTCTATATGCCCCGAAATTAATCAAACTGCTTCAGACATTTCTAACTGTGGTTGGGCTGATGTTTATTACTGTGCTAGTTGGGGATGTGAGGTAATTGGGACTGGCTCTTGTATCACGCACAAGGGCCCTATACTTGTCTGGTGAATCTCGCCCCCCAGACTTGCCTCAAACCCTCTGCATGGCCAATGCTATTCTTATCAATGTAATTCTGTTAGTATAACCTGTACAAAGGAGAGGGAAAGGATAACTAACTGGGGGGTGTATCTGCATTAAAACAAAAAGGGAGAATCTGTGGGGCACACAGGCAGCAAAGATGGCCCTGAGAGGAAGTTGATTGAGCAGAGCCTGATTTGTTTACATTCAGTGTGTAAATAGCTTGTGGAAGCTTAGGTGCATGATAAGGTGTGACCATTACAGAGAATGGTTGGTTCCATTTCCTCTCCTCCCACGCAGTCTTTTGCTTTAAAAAGGTCTTGCTCTGTGTTAATAAACGAGTTCCTTCCTGAATTGACTCCCCTGCATCTGATTGTCTCCTGGGCTAAGGGAGGCTGGGGAACGTGCGAGCAGCCGCACTTAGCTTTCCTCAAACCCTGTCCAGCTTTCGTGGGATGGATGAAGACCCGACAGAAGAGGGCAGGTTTGTGATATCACAGTGTGTTAGTGATATCACCATGGCACTGTGATGTCATAAACTAATTGTGATGCCATATATTTATGAGATCACAATGGTTTTCTGATATCAACCCAAATGCCACATTTGAAATAGAATGAACTAAGAGAATAGTGTCTGTAACATCACAATGACAATTTAATGTCATAATGCTATGAGGTCATTGTAAATTGGTGATGTCATGGTAATGAGGTAATGGTGTCATAATGAATATGTGTTGTCACACTGGTGATTGGGTCACAAAGAGTTTGTGATGTTACAATGGCATATATGAATTAAATTATCTTGTGTTCATAATGAGGATATGGGTACACAAAGGGACTGTGATGTCAAAAGTACCATATGTGTTTTCAAAAGTACTTAGGGGTCATGATAGCTTTATGATACACCATTGTGATGAGGTCACAACAGGTCATTGATGTCATAATGATTTTGTAATATCTCAAACATATGTCCAATTTCAACTGCTAGTATTTCACAATGTATATGCAAGTTCACAGAAGGAGCTTGAAGTCTTAATGGACATGAATTTTTTAAAATGTCATGAGGTCATATTGGGTTTGTGAATACACAATGGAACAGTGATATCACCATGGCAATGTCAACTCACTACATCATGACAAAATATTGTTTTGGTGCCACAATTAGTTGATGATGCTACATTGGTGATGAGGTCACAAAAGATTGGTGATGTTACAGTGTGTTGGGCATGTCACAATGACATGATGGTTCTCAATTGTCTTTAACTTACAATGAGTATATGAGTTCACAAAGGGACTTTGGTTTCTCCAAAATTATGTGTTGTCACAAATATATTGAAATCCTAAAAGGTTTGTGATGTCAGAATTTGTCACAGTGGTTATGAAATCTGGCAGTGTGATATCACCATGGTCATGATGTCACTGGAAATTTGTGATATCAAATGTCATATGTGAAATTTAATGAAGTCAACAAGAGATTATGAGGACAAAAAGGCCTAAGATATTAGAATTGCAGCATGTCACAAAAGTTATGATGACAGGATAGGTTTGTGATGTCACGGTGGGTTATGTGATATTGTGATATGTAGGTTATTATGATATCACAGTGACAATGTGATGTACAAAGGGATTGTAATGTCACAATGGTTATGAGTTCACGATTTGTTTATGATATCAACCTACAGGCCACATTTTAAATAGAATGAAATCACAGAAAAGGCATTCATAATGTGTCTATGATGTCACAAGGATAAGGTGAAGTTCTAAATCTATCATATCATTTTAGTTTTGTGATTTCACAATGAGCAGATGTTGTCAAAATGACAATGTGTTGTCACAATTGTGATGAACTCGCAAACTGTTTTTGATGTTAAAATGTCCTGTCATTCTCAATTGTCAATATTTCACAGTGGGGATTTGAGTACAAAAAGGGAATGTGATGTCACAAAGCTATGTATTTTTTCGAAGATATAGGAAGTCATAATAGATTTGGGATGTCACAATGTGATCCTGGTGTCAAAACAGCAATGTGATATCACAATGGTTTTGTGATGTCACACTAGTGATGCGGTCTTAATGGGTTAGTTATGTCACAAGTTTGTAATATCACAATTATTTGTCCAATTTTAATTGCTAGTAGACCACCATGAGGACACGGTAAAAACCAGCAGTGCCCCTATAATCCACGGGAACAGATAGTGGTTATGGCCTCTTGGTCTGGACCACCGGAGAGGGGGGTTGCATGCCACTGGAGTGGGCAGGACATGTTGCTGAAGGAGATAGGATGTCAAGCCCCACATGGTGAGCTGCCAAGAAGTGATTGGGCATGAACATTTGGGAAGTGATGATTGAAAACTGTTATGCAGGAAACATATCAGTGGGAGAAGGGCACAGCCTATATATAGGCTGCAGGTTCAGAGCAACAGAAGGGGAGAGAAAAAGGAGAAAGGCCTGGTAGGAAAGAAGTGATGAGACTGCAGGAAGGTAAAGACCTGGGAGGAGAGGAAATTGAGGGAGAGCAGGAGGTGAAGGATGGCAGCTGGCCACCTGGATAGGGCAGGGTAGGACTGTCAAGAGTAGAGCAGCCTGAAGAAAAGAAGGGAACGGTGGAAGGAAAAAATGAAAGACCTGAAATGTAGGACAGGTCTGGAGAGAAGGAGGATGAAGAGAAAGGAAAAAGCCTTGTACTTTGAAGTGTGGAGTTTTGGAGATCATTATTTTGGGGGATGGTTGTTTGTAGACCAATTAACAAATGGCTGTCCTGCTCTTTGGAGTTGTGAGGGTTCATGGTTGAAGCTGAATTTAGCTCTGGGCATCCAGCCCAGGTCAAGCTAGTCACTTGTTACAAAATTTATGAGGACAAGACAGGTAATGATATCACAATGTCAATGTGAGTTCACAAAGGGATTGTAATGTCACAATAGTGATGTGGTCACAATGGGTTTCTGAAATCAAACTATATGCCACATTTGAGATAGAAAGAAATCACAGAATAGGTAATCATATTGTCTCTATGACCTCACAAAGAATATGTGATTTCATAATGCTATGATGTCATTGTCATTTTGGGATGTCACAATGGGCTGATGTTATCCTAACAACAATGTGATGTCACTCTGGAGATGATGTCACAAAGCATTTGTAATGGTACAATGGCATTTCTGATATCAGTTGTCCTTTGCTCACAGAGAATATAATTATCCAAAGGGACTGTGATGTCACAAACACCATGTGCTTTTACAAAGGTGCTTAGAGGTCACAACAGGTTTGGTATGTCACAAGGTGATCGTGATATCACTGTGGAAATATGTCACAATGGGTTTGTGATGTCACAGTGGGGATAAGGTCACACATGGATAGTGATGTCACTATGAATTTGTAGTATCACCATTACATGGTGATATTACTAGATCACAATGAAGATACGAGTTCACATAAGGACCTAGAAGTCAGAAAGGCTATGAATTTTGTAAAATATTATGAGTACATATTAGATTGGTGGAAACGCGATGGGACAGAGATATCCCATTGGCAATATAATGTTTCCATTACATGAGGTAGTATTGTTTTGAAGTCACAAATAGTTGGTAATGCCATATAGGTAATGAGGTCTTATAGATTTGTGATTTCACAATGGGATGGTGATGTCACAATCTCATGCTAGGTGTCTAATCGACAATGAATATATAAGTTCACAAGGGATAATGATGTATCCAAAGGTATATGTTGGCACAAGTGTAATGAGTCTTAACAGGTTTGTGATGTCACAATGTGACTCAATGTTCATGACATCTGGCAATGTGATGTCACAGTGGTCATGATGTCATAGTAAATTTCTGATATCACATGTCATACCTGATGTATTATGAATTAAACAATTTATGAGCTGAGAGAGGCCAGAGATCACACTGGCAGCATGTCAAAACATTTATGAGGATAGGACAGTTTTGTGATATCACAGTGGGTTAGTGATATCATAATGGCAATGTGGTATCACCAAGGTATTGTGATGTCACAATGGTTATGTTGTCACAATCTATTTCTGATATCAACCCACCTGCCACATTTGAAATAGAATGAAATCACAGAATAGGCATTCCAATGTATCTGTGACATCTCAATGACCATGTGATGTCATAATGCTATGAAATCATTGTTGTTTTATGATGTCACAATGGGCTGATGGTGTCATAATGACAATGTGATGTTACACTGGTGATGATGTCAAAAAGGTTTTGCAATGTTAAAATGGCATGTCTGATCTCAATTAGCTCAAAATGATATGGGTACACAAAGGGCCTTTGATGACACAAAAGCCATGTTTTCAAAGCTTCTGAGGTCATAATAGGTTTGGGATATCACAATATGATCATGGTGGCACAATGGCAATGTGATATCACAATGAGTTTTTGATGTCACTGCAGTGATGAGGTCACAATGTGTTAGTGATGTCTCATCAAGTTTTAATATAACAATGACATATTCAACTTCAATTTCTTCTAATTCACTATGAGGATACTGTAATAACCAGTGTTGGCAGAATTATCTGTGGCAGCACATAATCATTGTAAATTCTTGGCCTGGACCACGGGAGAATGTAGAGAATGCCGCCAAAGGTGGAGGTGTCAAGCCTCACATGGTGAGCTGTCAAGAAGTGATTGAGCATTGGGCAGATTGGGAAGAGACGGTTAAAAATTGTTAGGCAGGAGACCCATTGGAGTGAGGAGGGGTACAAACTATATATAGGTTGCATTTTCAGAGCATGGAAAGGGGGGATAAAAATGGGAGCTACCCGGATGGAAGAAAGTGATGAGACAGCAAGAAGGAAAAAACCTGAGAGGAGAGGAAGATGAGGGAGAGCAGAAGGTTGGCAAGTGGTCAGTGGGGCAGAGTAGGGCAGGCCTGTGGAGAGTAGAGAGACATCAAGAGAAGAAGGAAGTGGTGGAAGGGAAAAAGGGGAAGACCAGGAAGTAAGAACAGTTCTGTATTGAAGGAGGGAGGAATGAAAAAGTAAAAAGCCTTGCCCATTGAGGTTTGGAGATTTGGAGATCATAATTTTAGGCTGTTGGTTTGCAGACCAATTAAGAAAGGGTGGGGCTTCCCATTGGAGGTCTGAGATTTGGTGGTCAAGGCTGCTCTTGAACCTGGGTATCCAATCCAGGATAAGGTAATCTCAGTCCCCTTTCTATTGTAAATTGTTTTATTATATTAAATGTGACTACATGGTTTGTCTCCTTGCCTTAGAGGTCATAAGTACATGAGTTCACAGAAAGAGCTTGAAGTCTCAAAGGCCACGAATATTCTAAGATGTGATGTGGCCATATAGGTTTGTAAAAGCACAATGGGACAGTGATATCACAACGGCAATACCACAATATCATGTCAAAATAATGCTTTGATACCACAATTAGTTGTTGATGCCATTCTCGTGATGAGGTCACAATAAGTTTGTGATGTCACAATGGGTTCATGATGTCAGAGTGGCATGGCAGATCTCAAATCTCATTAATTGGCAATGAATATATGAGTTCAAAAAGGGACTGTAATGTCTCCAAAGGCATGTGTTGTCACAAATGTGATGCCATTCTCACAGGTTTGTGATGTCACAATGTGACAAAATGGTCATGATAACTGGCAGTATGATGTCACAGGGGATTTCTTTGTTTTTATTTTTTTAAATAAGTTATTTTTATTGTTAAAATACTGTACAGAGGGGTTACAATCACATGACTAAGGTAATGAGTACATTTCTTTTTTTTTTTTTTTTTTTTTTGGGTCCAGTCGTGGGGCCTGAACTCTGGGCCTGGGCGCTGTCCCTCAGCTCTTCAGCTCAAGGCTAGCGCTCTACCACTTGAGCCACAGCACCATTTCTGGCTTTTTTCTTTTTGCTTATGTGGTGCTGAGGAATCGAACCCAGGGCCTCAGGCATGCAAGACAAGCACTCTACCACTGAGCCACCTTCCCAGCCCCCATGAGTACATTTCTTATCAAGCATTGTTGCCTCCGCATTTGTTTATCCCCTATCATCCCTTCCCTTCCATCTCCACAACTACTTGGCTCTTAACAAGGTGCTGACAAGGACTGTTGACAGAAGCAGCAAGTCACTCTTATGGTTCCAAAGCAGCACGGGTACTTACTCCTGGTCCAGGCTTCATGGGACAAGCCTGTTTTTTTGGCAAGGCCAATTTTCTCCTACTTTAGCTACACAAAATAAATACTCTTTGTACAATTTCTATCTGGGAATAGTTCAAAGTAGATTCCTTTTTAAAAATACATCATGGCCAGGTGCTGGTGACTCAGGATTGTAATCCTAGCTACAAAGAGAGGCTGAGATCTGAGGATTGATGTTCCTGCCTGGTCAGGAAAGTCTATAAGTCTCTTATCTCCAATTAACACCCAAAAGCCAGAAGTAGAGCAGTGGCTCAAGTGGTAGAGTATTGGCCTTGAGGGAAAAAGCTTAAGGACAGCACTTAGGCCTTGAGTTCAAGCCCCAGTACTGGCAAAAAAAAAAAAAAAATATATATATATATATATATATATTTATATTTATATATATGCATATATGTATATAAATATATTTAATACATTTATGAGATATCTTTTAATATAAGTATACATTATATGTATAAATATATTTATAATCTATATTATATGTACATGTGTGCAATCAAGGGTATAGTATAAATATAAACAACATTCTTCCCTATTCGACTACCAAGCCTCTGGCCATGGATGGAATTGAAAAGTTTTAGGTTGTGCCTAAAACTTTTGTTGTCCTGACTAAAACAGCATCCTTCTTGATTTCTCTATAATTCTAATTGTTGGATAGTATTTCCTCATATGGAGACAGTTTTTAGTCTTTAATGGGAAGGAAAGACAGTTCATTGTCAGAGATTTTTGGATTGTTTTTTCCTTGAGGGGCTAAAACTAGTTCTCTTGATAATTATTTTCCCCTTTATCCCAGCCTAAAGTTCCTTGATGAGTTCAACTCATATTCACTTTCTACTTCTCTATGATTATTTCTAGTTGGGACTATAATTCAATGAGGTCTGGACAATATTTTCTTATCTCTTCCCTCCTTCAACTATTTGTTACTCGTACTGCATCTCCAATAATTACTTTTGAGATTCATGCACTTTTTATTAATCTATTTTTTGTGAACACACTGTACAGAGGGGTTACAATTACATGGGCAGGTTAATGTGTACATTTCTTATCAAGCATTGCAGCCTCCTCCTTTGTTTACCCTTCACATCCCTTCCCAGCCTCCCCCCCACCCGATCCTCCCCGCTTCCTCCCCCCCCCCCCCCCCCCCCCCCCCCCGCCACCAACATTGTAAAGCTCCTTTTCGACATGACGACTTGTACTTCTCATTGTTGCAACAGGTCCACCTGTATCCTTAAACGACTTGTTTTTCCCCACCTCCTCTACAAGTTATACTGACATCAAATATAGTAAAAGCAGGGGTTATACTGTGGGGGAGGGACATACAAAGCTACAAAAAGATAATCTTATAAATGCATTAGAAACAAATGCATGAAAGGAAAAAAAAACATTAAAATACATACCTAAGGATTCATTTTCCTAACATCACATAATCTGACCTTTTCCGCTTGACTCAGACATATACTAGATATTGCAAATAAGGGAAACCATGGCACCTATGTTTTTTGGGCCTGGCTTACTTCACTTAATATAATTTTTTCCAAGGTTTTCCATCTCCTAACAAATGGGGCAATGTCATTCTTTCTGATGGAGGCATAGAATTCCATTGTGTATATATACAACATTTTCTTGATCCTTTCACCTACTGAGGGGCATCTGGGCTGGATCCATATCTTAGCTATGGTAAATAATGCTGCAATAAACATAGTTGTGCTGGTAGCTTTAGTGTGGTCATGTTTGTAAATATTTGGGTAAATGCCCAAAGTGGGATTGCTGGGTCATAGGGGAGCTCTATGTCGAGTCTTTTGAGGAACTTCCATACTGCTTTCCAAGTGGTTGAACAAGTTTACATTCCCACCAACAATGAAGTAAAGTTCCCTTCTGTCCACATCCCCTCCAGCATCTGTTGTTGTTAGAGTTCTTGATTTTTTCCATTCTAAATGGAGTGAGGTGGTATCTCAATGTTGTTTTGATTTGCATTTCTTTTATGGCTAGGGATGTTGAGCATTTCTTCATGTGTCTATTGGCCATCCTTCTTCTTCAGAGAAGTTTTTCTTTAAGTCTTTAGCCCACTTATTTATTGGGCAGTTGTTTCTTTGAGGATTTGTTGTTGGAGGATTTAATGTTTTGAGTTCCAAGTATATTTTAGATATGAGACCCTTGTCTGTTGTATGGCTAGTGAAGATGTTCTCCCAATATGTGGGCTTTCTATTGATCTTGCTAGCTATGTCCTTTGCCAATCAGAAGCTCTGCAACTTCATGCAATCCCACTTGTCCAACCTTTCTTTCATTTGTTGTGTTTCCAGGTCTCTATTCAGAAAATTTCGGCCTGAGCCAAGGAGACCGAGAATTTCTCCTATTCCATCCTGTAATGTTTTCAGAGTGTCTGCTTTGACTTCGAAATCTTTGATCCATTTGGAGTTGATTCTGGTGCAGGGTGATATATAAGGATCTAGCTTTAGTTTCCTACAAGAAGTTAACCTATTTTACCAGCACCATTTACTGAAGAGGCTATCTTTCTTCCATTCTATTGTTTTAGCTCCCTTATCGAAGATTATATGGCTATAGGTCTATAGGTTTATTTCTGGGTTTTCAATTCTATTCCATTGGTCCTGAGGTCTGTTCTTATGCCAATACCAATCTGTTTTGATTACTATGGCTTTATAGTAGAGTTTGAAATTTGTTACTGATATTCCTCCAGCAGTGTTCTTTCTGTTGAGGAGCGTTTTTGCTATTCGTGGTCTTTTATTGTTCCATATGAATTTTTGGATTGCCTCTTCTATTTTCTTGAAGAATGAAGTTGGAATTTTGATAGGTGTCACATTGAATTTGGAGATAGCCTTGGGAAGTATTGCCATTTTCACGATGTTAATCTTTCCAATCCAGGAGCATGGGAGGTTTTGCCATTTTTTAAGTTCTGTGTTGATTTCCTTATTCAAGATTTTAAAGTTTTCATCATAGAGGTCCTTCACATCTTTGGTTAAGTTAATTCCTAGATATTTTATTTTTTGTAGGGCTATTACAAATGGAGTTGCTTTCCTAATTTCAGCCAACCTTTTCTCATTGTTGGCATACAGAAAAGCCATTGATTTTTGGGTGGAGGTTAATTTATCCACTGCTATTTTGCCAAAGTTTTGAATCAGCTTGAGTAATTTGGGAGGGGAGTCTATGGGATTTTTTAGATACATGATCATGTCGTCTGCAAAGAGGGAGGGTTTTATTTCTTCTTTCCCTATTTGGATCCCCTTTATGTCTGCATCTTGTCTTATTGCTGTAGCTAGGCATGCTAATACTAGATTGAAGAGAAGTGGAGCCAGTGGACATCCTTGTCTTGTTCTTGAGTTAAGAGGAAATGGCTTGAGTTTTTCACCATTAAGTATAATGCTGGCTGGAGATTTGTCATATACAGCCTTTATTGTATTGAGGAATGTTCCATGGATTCCTAATTTTTCCAAAACCTTCATCATAAAGGGGTGTTGGATCTCTTCGAATGCTTTTTGTGCATCTATTGAGATAACCATGTGGTTCTTATCCTTGCACCTGTTGGTGTGATGAATAATATTAATTGATTTGCGTATATTGAACCAGCTTTGCATCCCTGAAATGAATCCTGTTTGATTGTGGTGTATGATTTTTTGGATCAATTGTTGAGGTTGATTGGCCAAAATTTTGTTGAGAAGTTTTGCATCAATGTTCATCAAAGAAGTGTGTCTGTAGTTCTCTTTCTTTGATGAGTCCCTGCCTGGTTTTGGGATGAGAGTAATGATGGCTTCATAGAATGTGTTCAGTAGTGAACTTTCTCTTGCAATTTCATTGAAGAGTTGGAGGAGTATTGGTGTGATCTCTCCTTTGAAGGCCTTGTAAAATTCCGCTGTAAAACCATATGGCCCTGGACTTTCTTAGCTGGGAGGTCTCTTATTGCTGTTTCTTCAGTGCTTGATATGGGCCTGTTAAGATGGTTTAACTCATCTTGGTTTAGTTTTGGCTTGTCAATATTTGCTAGGAAAAGGTCCATTTCTGTCAAGTTCTCAAACTTATTAACATAAATTTTTGAGAAGTATTCCCTTATAATTTTCTGAATCTTGGTTGTTTCCATGGTGATGTTTCCATTCTCATCTCTGAGTTTATTAATTTGGTTGTGTTCTCTTCTTTTTCTGATAAGATTTGCTAAGGGTCTGTCAATTTTGTTAAGTTTTTCGAAGACCCAACTCTTTGTTTGTTGATTTTTTCTATAGTTTTTTTATTCTAATTCATTTAATTCTGATTTAATTTTAATTATTTCTTACTGTCTACTGGATTGGGGTTTAACTTGCTGCTCTTTATCAAGGAGGTTTAGATGTGTCATTAAATTGTTGGTTTCAGATCTCTCCAATTTGTTGATGTAGGAGCTCAGAGCTATAAACTTGCCTCTGAGTACAGCCTTTGCTGTGTCCCAGAGGAGCTGGTAATTTGTGTGTTCATTTTTGTTGAATAGCATGAACATTTGAATTTCCTTTCTAATCTCTTCCTTGACTCACTCATGATTCAGCAGTGTGTTGTTCAGCCTACATATGATACCGGACTTTCTTTGGTGGCTTTTGGTGTTGAGTTCTAATTTTATTCCCTTGTGGTCAGAGAGAATGCAAGGTATAACTTCAAAGTTTTTGAATTTAGACAAGTTTTCTTTGTGGCCTAAAATGTGGTCTATTTTAGAAAATGTTCCATGTGCTGCTGAGAAAAACGTGTATTCTGATGCTGCTGGCTGAAATGTTCGGTAGATGTCTGTTAAGTCTTGTTGATCTATGCAGCTGTTTAGTTCTGTGTTTTCTCTTTGAGTTTTTGCCGAGTTGATCTATCTAGTGTGGAGAGTGGTGTGTTAAAATCCCCAACAACTAATGTCTTTGGATCTATATGGGATTTGTGGGAAAGTAGTGTTTCTTTGATAAATTTGGGTGCTCCATTGTTTGGTGAATAGATATTTAGAATTGTAATATCCTCCTGAAAGAGAGATCCCTTAATTAGTATGTAGCGACCTTCTTTATCTCTTCTCACGAATTTTAATTTGAAGTCTATTTTATCTGATATTAGTATTGCAACTCCCGTCTGTTTATCGGGGCCATTTGCTTGGTAGATTTTGTTCCAGCCTTTAACATTGAAAATGTGTTTGTTTTAAGGGCAAGATGTGACTCCTAAAGGCAGCAGATAGAAGGATCTTGTTTTTTAATCCAACTAGACAGTCTATGTCGCTTAATTGGAGAGTTCAGTCCGTTAATGTTCAGAGATAGGACTGAGATGTAATTGGGAGTTCCTGCCATGTTATCCACCTTCTTGGGGGCTGAGAAAACTGGGTTCCTCCTATGGTTCTTGGATTCTCAGTTTGGGTGCAGTTTCTTGGCCTTTATTGTGGTCTTGTTGGTTTTCTATGTGACATCTTTAAGAATCTTTTGTAGGGCTGGTTTGGTGGAGATGTATTATTTCAATTTTTCTTTGCTATGGAAGGTTTTTATTTGGCCTTCAGTTATGAAGGAGAGTTTAGCTGGGTACAGTATTCTTGGTTGATAGTTTTTTGTTTTTAGGGCATGACATACATCATTCCAGGCTCTTCTTGCTTTGTTTGTCTCTGCTGAGAAATCTGAGGTGATTCTATTTGGTTTCCCTTTATGGGTGATTAATCTTTTCTCCTTGACAGTTTTAATATATTGCGAGAAGGGGAGGGACATAGAGGAAATGTGAAAAACTTAAAAATAAAAATGCTTAAAATATTATATATGTATAAAGAGGTAGTACTGCTATTAAGGAATTTAAGTCTCAGAGGTTTTGAATTGAGTGATAAATTTGTGGATTAAGTGTGTACACAATGGGGGATAGTGTCTACTAGTTTACTACAGGTTTATCTGAGGATGTGCAGGACAAGAGTTAAGTCAAAAAAAGAAGAACAAAAGATAGGAAAAGGTGAAAACGATAAGAAAGGAAGAAAAAAAGATCAGAAGTTCAGTCGAGCTAAACAAAAAACAAAAAGATAATTAAAAAAGAAAAAAAAGAGAAAGAAGACAAAAAAAGAAAGAAAAATGCACATTCACGTATCCCTAAAATAAAAATTATAAGAGGAAAAAATAAGTTACTGGAAAACAATTGTTTTTCAAAAAAGGCAAAAATTAAAGATTAAAAAAAGTTTTAGAAAAGAAAAAAATTTTTTTATATAAGGGAAGAAGAAGAAGAAGAAGAAGAAGAAGAAGAAGAAGAAGAAGAAGAAGAAGAAGAAGAAGAAGAAGAAGAAGAAGAAGAAGAAGAAGAAGAAGAAGAAGAAGAAGAAGAAGAAGAAGAAGAAGAAGAAGAAAAGTTCTTTGATTTTTTTTTTGGGAGGGGTGGGGAAAATCCTGTATCTCCCTTGTGTCTGTAACCAGCCTCTTGTTTGAGGCTCTGGTCTGCTTGTGGTCCTGTGGCTTGGTTGGTTTCTTAAGTCAGTTTGTTCGAACAGGCAGAAAAATGCTCTGCTTTATCCAGGCTTTTGACATCCTCCTCCAAGGTTAGTTTAATGGGAGGCTGATCTGCTTTGAGAATCACAAAAGAGGGGGATGCAGTGATGGGGCTAGGTTCTGGGTAGAGTTGAGGCCTTTCAACAAACAGTAGCTTTTCCCTGGGGTTATTTTGTGAAAAACTCACACAGCCCAGCCTGGAGCCATTCTCAGGGTTTCTGTTTACTGAATTTCAATTGATTGTCGAGGCTGCTAGAGGGAGGGGCAGCCTCTGGCTCTGATTACCCAGTGAAGAAAGCCACTCCTAGGGCTGGTGCCCGAGCTGGGTGACTTTTCCCTGGGTGGAGCTGAGTCTGGCAGGTCAGTTAAGTTCTTGTGATCAGCTAAATGACTCATTTTATTCCAAGGCCTGAGTTGGAGCTAGCATCTCAGCCGAGCTTTGTTGGTATCCAAGACGGGGATCTCCGGTACTGGCGGGGGAGGGGTGGCCTTCCCTCCTCTGCTCCTTGAGAAGGAGTGAGGACATCAGGCTTCTACTCATGCCGAGTCTTGGTTCCTGGGTCGTCTCTGGTCTGTGAACTGCAGGATGAAGATGTCTGCTCCTTGTCTGTTCTTGCTGGTGTTGAGTAGAATCCGCTAGCCTGCTGTGTCTGGCTCCTTTGTCCCGGACTCTCTGTGGCTCAGGTATGGTGCCCTGCAGTCGCTGCCGCCACCGCTGCCACCGCCGAGGCGGCTGCTGGCAAGCGCTCTGATGTGTCTCCTTGCCTGGATTTTACCTCTCTGCTGTCTCTCTGTTCTGTGATGGCACCCTTGGTGTGATTCTCTGGCTTAGGACTGTTCACTGGAACTCTAAAACTGCTTTCTATGTGAGAGCTTGTTCAGATTCCAGCTTCTCCTCTGCCATCTTCCTGGAACTCCTTCTTTTTCTTTTTTTCCCTCTCTCTACTATCATTCTGTCCAGTGCATTTCCCTCTTTGAGATTAGGATATGTTTAATTCCACTCTCCCTCACCTTCCCAAATCCCTCTAATCCTATTTTCCCCATATTTTTCCTAAACTTAATAATTTCTGGTTGTCAAATTCTCCTTTGCTGTTCTTAGGCCATTAAGACATAGTTGTTTGATGTTCAATAGATTGTATCTCTTGAACCAGATTGTATCTGCAGATTTTGGACTATGGAACTACGGACTTTGGTTGATGTTTACCTTAAAATAGTGTTCTAGCACAAAACTGGTTTTATTCTCATCCCAAATAGGCAGAACAAGCAGGAAAAACACAAGAAAAATGGCAGGGATCTCAACTCCTACTCATGACAATCAGGGGACAGAACAGATAATGAATAATCCAGAGGAGAGTTCCCAAAAAGCTCTATAAACACTACAGTTAAACAGGGTAAATAAAAAGAGTGAAAACTTGCAAAGGTCTCAGTGTGAGCATGATAGGGAGAGAGAGGAGCCAAACCAAAGTTCAATACAAGAGTCCTTGAGTGTGAGAAGCTACTCAAAGATTGATACAGGAATTGCGTGAGCAGATTGAGAACACTCAAAGAGAAAAAAAGGAATTGCGTGAGCAGGTTGAGATGAGTCAAAGAGATAGACAGGAATTGCATGAGCTGGCTTAGAACAGACAAAGAAAAAGGAATGGCATGAACAGGCTGAGAACACTCAAAGACAACTACAGCAAATGTGTGAACATGAGGATGCAAATCAAAGAGAAATTCAGGAACTGAGAGATCGGGATGAGAATGGACAAAGATCAAAGGAGGCATTCATGGAATCCATAAACAGAGATCTGAAAGACATCAGTGAGACTGCAAAGGGAAAGTTCAGTAGAACCCAACAGAAGGAATGGGAGTGGAAGCAATCCATAACCAATCAACTCAGTGATTTGAGAATAAACATTGAACACCAAATTAAGGAAGTAAAGAAGTCCTTACAAGATCTAAAACAAAGTTCCAACAAAGAATTTGAAGCCCTCAAAGCCAATCAATTAGAAGGAAAAGAAATAAAAAACAAAGTAGAAAGTCTTGAGAGTAGGTTAGACCATGCAGAAGATCGAATCTCGGGGATTGAAGACAGCCTAGATATTATAGATAAAGAACATACAACCATCCAAGACAAATCCAAGAAATATGATAGATCTATTCAACACTTAGAAGATACCATCAGAAGGCCTAATCTGAGGATAATGAGGGTAGAGGAGAACCTAGAGACAGAAGTTAATGGTCTAGGAAATTTGTTTAACAGGATCCTAGCAGAGAACTTCCCAAACATGCAAAGAGAGGCCTATTCAGATACAAGAAGCTTTTAGAACTCCAAATTCACCAGACCAGAAAAGGACATCCCAGGGTCACATTATAATCCATACAGGATCAATTCAGGCCAAGGAAATGTTCCTTAAAGCTGTCAAGGAGAAAAAAATCAATCACCAATAAAGGGATTAGAATCACCTAAGATTTCTCAGCAGAGACAACCAAGAATACTGTACCCAGCTAAACTCTCTTTCATTATGGAAGGTAAAATAAAAATGGTCCATAGCAACGAAAAATTAGAACAATATATCTCCACCAAACCAGCCCTACAAAAGATTCTTAAAAGTGTCCTACACATAGAAATCCAACAAGACCACAATAAAGGCCAAGAAACCACACACAAACTGAGATTGGATTCAAACTGAGAATCCAAGAACAATAGGAAGTACACAATAGCTGCAGCCCCAAAGAAGGTGGATGAAATGGCAGGAACTCCCAAATACCTCTCACTCCTATTTCTCAACATTAACGGACTTCACTCTCTAATCAAGTGACATAGACTGTCCTCAGTACCACATAAGCAAAAAGAAAAAAGCTAGAAGTGGCACTGTGGCTCAAGTGGTAGAGCGCTAGCCTTGAGCTGAAGAGCTGAGGGACAGCACCCAGGCCCAGAGTTCAGGCCCCACTACTGGACCCCCCCCAAAAAAAGAGCAAGATTCTTCTATCTGCTGTCTTCAGGAGTCACATCTTGCCCATAAAAGCAAACACATTTTCAATGTGAAAGGCTGGAAAAAATCTACCAAACAAACGACCCCCATAAACAGGCTGGAGTTGCAATCCTAATACCAGATAAAATAGACTTCAAAGTATAATTAGTGAAAACAGATAAAGAAGGTTACTACATACTAATTAAGGGATCTCTCCTTCAGGAGGATATTACAATTCTAAATATGTATTTGCCAAACAAAGTACCACCCAAATTTATCCAAGAAACACTACTTTATCACAAATCTCATATATATCCAAAGATATTAATTATCAGATATTTTAAAACACCACTATCCCCACTAGATAGATCAACATGGCAAAAACTCAACAGAGAAAGTGCAGACCTAAACAACTGCATAGATCAACAAGTTTTCAGAGACATCTACCAAATATTTCATCCAGCAGCATCAGAATACATGTTCTTCTCAGCAGCACATGAAACATTTTCCAAAATAGACCACATTTTAGTCACAAAGCAAACTTGTCCAAATTCAGAAACATTGAAGTCATATCATGCATTCTCTTAGAACACAAGGAAATAAGATTAGAACTAAACACCAAAAGCCACCAAAGAAAATCATGTAACACATGGAGGCTGAACTACACTCTATTTAATCACCAGTGGGTCATAGAAGAGATTAGGAACGAAATTAAAGTGTTCATGATATTCAACAAAAATGAGCACACAAACTACCACCTCCTCTGAGACACCGAAAAGGCAGTATTCAGAGGCAATTTTATACCTCTTAGTTCCTACATCAACAAATTGGAGACATCTGAAACCTACAATTTAATGAGACAGCTGAGCTTCCTTGAAAAAGAGCAGCAAGCTAACCCCCAATTCAGTAGACATACAGAAATAATTAAAATTAAATCAGAATTAAATGAATTAGAATCCAAAAGAACCATAGAAAGAATCAACAAAACAAAGAGTTGGTTCTTCAAAAAAAATAACAAAATTGACAGACCCTTAGCAAATCTTATCAGAAAAAGAAGAGAACACATCCAAATAAATAAAAACAGAGATAAGAATGGAATCATCACCACAAAAACAACCAAGATTCAGAACATTATAAGGGAACACTTCTCAAAACTTTATGTTAATATGTTTGAGAACTTGGCAGAAATGGAACTTTTCCGAGCAAATATCGACATGCCAAAACTAAACCAAGATGGGTTATACCATCTTAACAGGTCCATATCAAGCATTGAAATAGAAACAGTAATAAGAGACCTCCCATCTAAGAAAAGCCCAGGACCAGTGGAATTCTACAAAGCCTTCAAATAGAACTCACAAAATACTCCTTCAACTCTTCAAAGAAATTGAAAGAGAGAGTGCACTACCAAATTCATTCTATGAAGCTATAATAACCCTCATCTCCAAACCAGGCAGGGACTCATCAAATAAAGAGAACTATAGACCCATATCTTTGATGAACATTGATGAAAAACTTTTCAACAAAATTTTCGCCAATCGACTTCAACAATTCAACAAAAATCATACACCACGATCAAACAAGATTCATTTCAAGGATGCAAAGCTGGTTCAATATACACAAATCAATTAACATAATTCATTACATCAAGAAGACCAAGGATAAGAACCACATGGTTATCTCAATAGATACAGAAAAAGCATTTGACAAGATCCAACACCCCTTTATGTTGAATGTTCTGGAAAAACTAGGAATCCATGTAACCTTCCTCAATATTATAAAGGCTGCATATGACAAACCTACAGCCAGTATTATACTCAATGGTGAAAAACTAAACCCATTTCCTCTAAACTCAGGAATGAGACTAGGATGCCCACTCTCTCCACAGCTCTTCAATATAGTATTAAGATGCTTAGCTACAGCAATAATACAAGATGCAAACATAAAGGGGATCCAAATAGGGAAACAAGTAAAACTTTCCCTCTTTGAAGATGAAATGATCTTGTATTTAAAGAATCCCACAGACTCCACTCCCAAATTACTCAAAGTGATTCAAAACTTTGGCAAAGTAGCAGAGTATAAAATTAACCCTCAAAAATAAATGGCTTTTCTACATGCCAGTAATGAGAAAAGTGTGGGTGAAATCAGAAAAGTAACTCCATTCGTAATACTCCCCCCAAAAATAAAACACCTAGGAATTAACTTAACCAAAGAAGAGAAGGACCTCTATGATGAAAACTGTAAAACCTGAAAAAAGAAAATCAAAACAGAACTTAGACACTGGCAAAAACTCCCATGCTTCTGGATTGAAACGATCAATATCATGAAAATGGCAATACTTCCCAAGGCTATCTACAAATTTACTGCAATACCTACCAATATTCCAACCTCATTCTTCAAGGAAATAGAAGAGGTAATCCAAAAATTCATATGGAACAATAAAAGACCACGAATAACAAAAATGATCCTTAACAGAAATAACAGTGCTGGAGGAATTTCAATACCAAATTTCAAACTATACTACAAAGCTATAGTAATCAAAATAGCTTGGTACTGGCACAAGAACAGACCTCAGGACCAATGGAATAGAATTGAAAACCAGAGATGAACCTACAGACCTATATCCATATAATCTTTGATAAGGGACCTAAAAATAGAAGGGAAGAAAGACAGCTTCTTCAGTAAATCGTGCTTGAAAAATTGATTAACTATTTGTAGAAAATTATAGCTAGATCCATATATATCACCTTGCACCAGAATCAACTCCAAATGGATCAAAGACCTCAGAGTCAAAGCAGACACTCTGAATACATTACAGGATGGAATAGGAGAAACCCTAGGTCTCTTTGGCACAGGCCAAAATTTTCTTAATATAGACCTATAAACACAAGAAATCAAAGACAGGTTGGACAAATGGCATTGCATGAAATTGCAGAGCTTCTGCATTGCAAAGGACATAGCTTGCAAGATCAATAGAAAGCCCAGGGATTGAGAGAAGATCTTCACTAGCCATACAACGGATAAGGGTTTCATATCTAAAATATACCTAAAACTTAAAAAATTGAAACTCTCAACAACAAATCCTCAAAGAAACAACTGCCCAATAAATAAGTGGGCTAAAGATTTAAAGAGAAACTTCTCTGAAGTGCAGAGAAGCATGGCTAATAGACACATGAAGAAATGCTCAACCTCTCTAGCCATAAAAGAAATGCAAATCAAAACAACATTGAGATACTACCTCACCCCACTTAGAATGGCTGTAATTAAGAACTCTAATAACAACAAATGCTTGAGGGGATGCATACAGAAGGTAACCTTACTTCATTGTTGGTGGGAGTGTAAACATGTTCAACCACTTTGGAAAGCAGTATGGAGGTTCCTAAAAGACTCCACATACAGCTCCCCTATGACCCAGCAATCCCACTTTTGGGAATTTTCCCAAATGTTTACAAAAAAGACCACACTAATGCTACCAGCACGACTATGTTTATTGCAGCTTTATTTACCATAGCTAAGATGGAACCAACCCAGATGCCCCTCAGTAGATGAATGGATCAAGAAAATGTGATATTTAAAGAAGTTTGAGAACTTGGCAGAAATGGACCTTTGCCTAGCAAATATTGACATGCCAAAACTAAAGCAAGATGAGTTAAACCATCTTAACAGGCCAATATCAAGCATTGAAGAGACAGCAATAAGAGACCTCCCAGATAAGAAAAGTCCAGGACCAGATGGTTTTACAGTGGAATTCTACAAGGCCTTCAAAGCTGAGCACACCCCATTACTCCTCCAACTCTTCAATGAAATTGAAAGAGAAAGTTCACTCCCGAATGCATTCTATGAAGCCATCATAACCCTCATCCCAAAACCAGGCAGGGACTCATCAAAGAAAGAGAACTATAGACCCATTCATTTGATGAACGTTGATGCAAAACTTCTCAAAAATTTTGGCCAATCGACTTCAAAGATTCATCCAAAAAATCACACACCATGATCAAACAGGATTCATTTCAGGGATGCAAAGCTGGTTCAATATGAGCAAATCAATTAATATTATCAACAGTAGCAAGGATAAGAACCACATGGTTATCTCAATAGATGCAGAAAAAGCATTCAACAAGATCCAACACCCCTTTATGATGAAGGTTTTGGAAAAATTAGGAATCCATTGAACATTCCTCAATACAATAAAGGCTGTATATGACAAACCTACAGCCAGCATTATACTTAATGGTGAAAAACTCAAGCCATTTCCTCTTAACTGAGGAACAAGACAAGGATGTCCACTCTCTCCAATTCTCTTCAACCTAGTATTTGAATGCCTAGCAACAGCAATAAGACAAGATGAAGACATTAAGGGGATCCAAATAGGAAAAGAAGAAATAAAACTCTCCCTCTTTGCAGATGACATGATCTTGTACTTAAAGAATCCCATAGACTCCACTCTCAAATTACTCAAACTGATTCAAACTTTGGAAAGTAGAAGGGTATAAAATTAACCCTCAAAAATCAATGGCTTTTCTGTATGCCAACAATGAGAAAAGTGTGGCTGAAATTAGGAAAGCAACTCCATTTGTAATAGCCCCACAAAAAATAAAATACCTAGGAATTAACTTAACCAAAGAAGTGAAGGACTCTATGATGAAAACTTTAAAAACTTGAAAAAGGAAATCAAAACACAACTTAGAAAATGGGAAAAACTCCCATGCTCCTGGATTGGAAAAATTAACATCATGAAAATGACAATACTTCCCAAGGCTATCTACAAATTTAATGCGATACCTATCAAAATTCCAACCTCATTCTTCAAGGAAATAGAAGAGGCAATCCAAAAATTCATATGGAACAATAAAAGACCACGAATAGCAAAAACGCTCCTCAATGGAAACAACACTGCTGGAGGAATATCAGTACCAAATTTCAAACTCTACTATAAAGCCATAGTAATCAAAACATCTTGGTACTGGCACAAGAACAGACCTCAGGATCAATGGAACAGAATTTAAAACCCAGAAATGTACCGACAGACCTATAGCCAGCTAATCTTTGATAAGGGAGCTAAACCAATAGAATGGAAGAAAGACAGCCTCTTCAGTAAATGGTGCTGGTAAAATTGGTTAACTACTTGTATATAACTAAAGCTAGATCCTTATATATCACCCTGCACCAGAATCAACTCCAAATGGATCAAAGATCTCGAAGTCAAAGCAGACACTCTGAAAACATTACAGGATGGAATAGGAGAAACCCTACATCTCCTTGGTGCGGGCCAAAATTTTCTTAATAGAGACCCGAAAACACAACAAATCAAAGATAGGTTCGACAATTGGGATTTCATGAAGGTGCAGATCTTCTACATGGCAAAGGACATAGCTAACAAGATCAATAGAAAGCCCACATATTGGGAGAAGATCTTCACTAGCCATACAACAGACAAGGGTCTCATATCTAAAATATACTTGGAACTCAATAAATTAAATCCCCCAACAACAAATCCTCAAAGAAATAACTGTCCAATAAATAAGTAGGCTAATGACTTAAAGAGAAACTTCTCTGAAGAAGAAAGAAGGATGGCCAATAGACACATGAGGAAATGCTCAACCTCCCTAGCCATAAAAGAAATGCAAATCAAGACACTATTGAGATACCACCTCACCCCAGTTAGAATGGCTATAATCAAGAACTCTAATAACAATAGATGCTGGAGGGGATGTGGACAGAAGGGAATCTTACTGCATTGTTGGTGGGAGTGTAAACTTGTTGAACCACTTTGAAAAGTAGTATGGAGGTTCCTCAAAAGACTCCACATAGAACTCCCCTATGACCCAGCAGTCCCACTTTGGGCATTTACCCAAATGTTTACAAACAAGACCACACTAAAGCTACCAGCACAACTATGTTTATTACAGCATTATTTACCATAATTAAGATATGGAACCAATCCCTATGCCCCTCAGTAGATGAATGGATCAAGAAAATATGGTATATATACACAATGGAATTCTATGCCTCCATCAGAACGAATGACATTGCCCCATTTGTTAGGAAATGGAAAGATTGAAAAAAATTATATTAAGTGAAGTAAGCCAAGCCCAAAGAAACATAGGTCCCATGATTTCCCTTATTTGCAATATCTAGTACATGTATGAGTCAAGCAAAAAAGGTCAGATAAGGTGATGTTAGGAAAATGAACCCTAAGATATGTATTTTAAATATTTTTTTATGCATTTGTTTCTAAGGCAATTATAAGATTATTTCTTTGCTGCTTTGTATGTCCCTTCCCCATAGTATAACCCTTGCTTTCACTGTATTTGATGTATAATTTGTGGAGGGGAAGGGGAAAAACAAGTCGTTTAAATAAGGATACAGGTGGACCTGTTGCAACAAGGGGAAGTACAAGTTGTCATGTCAAAAACGAACTTTACAACTTGAGGGGGGGGGGGATGATTAGGTGGGAGGGAGGGAAGATGGGAAGGGATGGGAAGGGTAAACAAAGGAGGAGGCTACAATGCTTGATAAGAAGTGTATGCATTATCCTGCCCATGTAATTGTAACCCCTCTGTACAGTATGTTCACAAAAAATAAAAATAAAAATTAAAAAAAAGAAATGTTCTCTCTATCTTGTCCATGTAACTGTAACCCCTCTGTACTGTATTTTCACAATAAAAAAAGAATATGTGGTATATATACCCAATGGATTTCTATGCCTCCATCAGAAAGAATGACATTGCCCCATTTGTTAGGAAATGGAAAAACTTGGAAAAAATTTTATTAAATGAAGTAAGCCAGGCCCAAAGAAACATAGGTCCCATGGTTTCCTTTAATTTTCAATAACTAGTATATGTCTGAGTCAAGCAGAAAAGATCAGATAAGTTGAAGTTAGTGGAATGATCCCCAAGATAAGTATTCAAATGTTTTTTTTTTTGTTTTTTTCATTTCATGCAATTGTTTCTATCATATCCATAAGATGATTTCTATGTTGCTTTGTATGTCCTTCCCCATAGTATAACCCATACTTTCACTGTAATTGATGTTAGTATAATTTGTGGAGGTGAAGGGAAAAATAACAAATCGTTTAACTAGGGATACATATGGAGCCATTGCAACAATGAGCTGTACAAGTTGTTATGTCAAAAAACAAACTTAACTTTGGTGGGGGTGGGTGGGGGGAAGATCGGTTGGAGTTATGGAAAGGGATGGGAAGGGGAAACAGTGAGGAGGCAACAATGCTTAATAAGAAATGTACTCGTTATGGTATTCTCACAATAATAATAAAAAAATTACGTTCAAAGCAGCACAGGTATAGTTCCCAAGCCAGATTGTCTCCTGCTTTGAACGTTGTGCCTTGACTGCCTTTCTCTGCCAGCTACTGAATCTCCTCCAGCTCTCTCTAAGGTGAGCAACACAGTGGAGGACATCATGGAGAGCAGAGATTGTGACCTCACCATTCCCATCCTGCCAGCTGTGAGCAGAGACGGTTCTCAGCACCTGTACTGGTCTCTGATAGATTCAGAGACCTCAGGCTACCTCAAGGATCCTTTCTCTGCAACATAAAACTTGGGAGGGAGGGCGGAAATGATGGACCATCATGTCTGGCCCCATGAGGAGGAGAGGAGGCCCATTGAACCAGACACTCAGTTCAAGGCAACCTCATTCACACCTGAGTGGGAAATTGAGTGCCACAGAGATGGTCAGCTGCTGGACAGATATCTTTGAGAAGATAGGCATCCCAGAGGCCCCGGAATCCAGCGAATACATTGTGGCTCACACCCTCAGAGCCAAAATAGATAAGTGCAGTGGCACCAGAAGGCCAGGAAGAGGGAGGAGGGAGAACTGTGGGAAAGCTACATCAGGTTCTCCCCCAGAGAAGATACTTATCTGAATCAGATGGGACTTTTCTGTAGTATTGTCATAGACAGATGCTCATTTATTTTTCCACAAACAGTTACAGAGTGAGCCAGGCTTTGTGGGGCCATAGACAATGAAAGGTTCCAGGACTGGTTCCACAGAACATGAAGAAACCTTGGTTTGAGCTGGATGCTGGTGCTTCACACCTGCCATCCTAGCTACTTAGGAGGTTGAGATCGTAAGATTGAGGCTTTTGGCCCTGGCAGGAAAGCCTGTAAAACTCTTGTCTCCAATTAACTACCAAAAACAAAACGCCAGAAGGGGATGTGTGGCTCAAGCCATAAACTGCTAGTCTTGAGTAAAAAGGCTCAGGGTCAGCACGTAGGCTCTTAGATAGAGGCCCGGAATGACGCAATGAAAGGAAAGAGAGAGAGAGAGAGAGAGAGAGAGAGAGAGAGAGAGAGAGAGAGAGAGAGAGAGAGAGAGATTGAGAGAGAGAGGAGAGAGAGAGAGAGAGAGAGAGAGAGAGAGAGAGAGAGAGGAGGGAAGCACAGAGGGAGAAAAAGAGGAAAGAGGGAAGAAAGGAGAACATGCAAGCCTTGGTTTGGAGTCCCTGGATCAAGGGGGCCAACCATTCACAATCTCTGTGGAGACAGTTTCAGAGATTAAAGCCAGTATATAGGACCAAGCCACTGACCCCTTAGCAACTTCATGAATCCAGGAGCTGTGTGGCCACCGATTGCAGAGGAAAGCAGCCTCAGGTAGACCCTAGGGCTCAGGGTTTTTTTTTATCATCCCCGGCCCCAAGGAGTTTATTTTCTGGTCAGATAAAAAGAAAGTGTCCAAGGGCTAGGGATGTATTGGGGTGAGGGAGTGTCAAGAGGGGGGAGGCAAGGTATAAGCAGGAAGATAAAGAGGGAGGATGATCCCAGGTCAGGTGTATCAGGACATTGGTGTCATGATCTTGCCTGACAACCTACACTACCAGTGATAGAGCCTTTGATCCAGCCACGCTGCTATTAAAAGTCCTGACACCTTGAGTTCACCGTTGATGACCTGGCTGTTGTTCACTGCATGTTGCCTGTGCAGTACATCATTGGGGGCTGGGACTTTCCAGGGCTCACTCTGAAGATGACACCTCCGGTGTTCATTCCTCCACCAGGGACAGAGGTAAGCATGCCACTGTCACAGGACAGCCTGGGAATGAGGGTTGGAGTTGGGACCCATGTCACCCTGAGACTTCATCAAGGGGGTGCTAGGGCCCCGTGACTGCCATTCTCAGAGGCAGAAGTGGGTCCTCTTTGCTGGCTCAGTCTTTAGTCTAGGTGGCAGATCTGGGATTCAGAGAGGGCAGGCTGAAGGTGGGGCAGGGCTGGGAAGAGGCTGGTGGGAAAACCTGAGGCACTGAGCTCTGAGCAGTGTTGTTTCTTTGATAATACTCACAACAAAGGAACACCCTGGGATAGAACAGCCCTTTTCACCTTCCCAAGAGGGACCTAGAGACCTCCATTCTCCATCCCTTCACCAAAAAAACCCTTTAGTTCCCATATTATGGGTTTGGATGACTAGATCTCACCTCACTGCCCAGTGTTGAGGCAGGACAGTGGTTCTTTGATAAGGTCATTGGATCCTCAGTATGAAATTATACTTGAATGTCCTAACTTGGTGCATGGTCAGTCCCATCTAAGACTGCCATGATGTAGGAAAAAGAATCTAGAGAATCAGAGCTGGATAGGGTCTGTTCTGGGAGGCTTGAGTATTATGTGTTAGCTTTGAACAATGGTGTACCCACCTGCTTCCCTTTCTTGGGTGGGTCTATGCTAGAAAAAGCTTGAAACTAGGGTGTGGGTCTTGTCTTTGATGCTTAAACCTAGCACTTTACCATTTGAGCCACAGCTCCACTTCCAGCTTTTTTGGGCGTTTAATTGGGGATAAAGTGTTCTCGTGAATTTTGCTGCCAAGGGTGGCATCCAACTGCAGTTCTCAGATCTCAGTCTCCTGAGGGGATAGGATGACAAGCATAGAAACGTATCTTTGGCTGGGTGCAAGTAGCTCATGGTTGTCATCCTAGATACTCAGGAGCTGAGATCTGAGGACCATAGTTCAAAGTCAGCTTGGGCAGGAAAGACCCTGAGAGTCATATCTCCAACAAACCACCAGAAAACTAGAAGGGGTGCTGTGACTCATGTAGTAGAGTGCTCACCTTGAGCTGAAGAGCTCAGGGACAGCACCCAGGCCCTGAGTTCAAACACCACAACTGAAAAAAAGAAAGAAAGTAAAATATGTTTGCCTACGAAGATGTGGAGGTGTGTGTGTGGGTGCTGTGATAGAGAGACCAGGTGCTGACCTCACTGTACAGACATTTTTAAGAACTCCTCGTTTGCCCTGTTTGAAGCCACAGTAGGATGGGTGGTGCCTTACCAAGAACTCAAGAGGATGAGGCCTGTGGCAGGCAGGGGAGTGGTCGGATGGGTGCAGGGGTGGGATTGTTGTATCTGTATTCTCTCCATTGAAGGATGGATTTGGATGCTGGGTCTCAAAGTTTGAAGTCAAGGGTTGCAAGAAATTTGTGGCCTGATGAATTGGATTTCCTCTGGGTCTATGAAGGTGGCTGAAGCCGGGCGCTGCCGGTGCTCCCAACTGTCATCCTAGCTACTCATAAAGCTGTAAAGACCATGGTTCAAAGCCAGCTTGTGCAGGAAAGTCTGTGATACCTGATATCCAATGAACCACCAGAATACAGGACGTGGTGCTGTGGCTCAAATACTAGAGTGTTCATCTTCAGATGAAGAGCTGAAGGACAGCACCCTGGCCCAGAGTTCAAACCCCATGACCAACAATAACTAAAGAGGTGGCCTGATTTTTCCACATAGTAGTGTGTATGGTAGGAAATTCCATGCTGGGTTATAAGACATTACAGATATGTGAGAGGCTCAATGGTGTGTCTACAGTTAGTCTGAGTATGATAGTGCAGGTTGGATGTGATCCTAATGGAGGGAGTTCATGATTCTGTTCTCAGGAACTACTGAGGCCTTGGAATGTCCGTGTGTATCTCTGTGTGTGTGTGTGCGTGTGTGTGTGTGTGTGTGTGTATGTGTGTGTAATTTTCCCTCGTCTTTCTCTCTCCCCTTTCTGTGTGCCTGCCTGCCTTTTTCCGACCTCAGATGGTGTCCCTCCTCCACACCGACCTTGGCTTTAGCACCCTATCAGGGTATACAGTGAGTCCTAAATTGCCAGAGGCCTGTGTTCCAACTTTTCTCTGGGGCACAAGTCTGGCTGTCCCAATATTTGGCCGCCTCCAGGGGATTCTGGGAAAGCAGTGCCAGCTGACATAGGGTCTCCCCTGCCTCAGAGGGAGGGCCTCAGTCATATGATGTCCTGTCCTTTTCCTGAGATGGTTCTCTGACTGCACATACCTCTCAGCAGACTTGCAGTGGCTTGGAGAATGGGGGTTGCTGGTGGCTCTGGCCAACTCGAGCTTGACATCTGACTGAAGGCTGCTCAACCAAGGAGGATCCAGGGCTACATGAGAGGTGAGGCCAAGGTGGCTTGGAAGTATCTGTCAGTGTCTAGGAAATGTAAACGTACTTTATTGCAGGAAAGTTTATCTTCCAGCACCAGCTGAGGCTCTCAGGTCCTTCTAGACAATTCTGGATGCCCAGAATACAGGAGGCACAGACCTTAGATTCCAGGGCAAAGGAAATGGAGGATGAGGGACTGGTATGGCCAATACCTCAATGTTTTGGGGCATTAGTCTTGACCTGGCTATGCCCCCCCCTTGTGTAAGTTCACTTCTTAACTCAGTGTTGGCCACACACCAGCCACTTGTGGCAGTACTGTGGAAGGGGCAGGAGTAGAAGTGAGATTTAGGATGAACAAAATCGGGATTTATGGCCTGTGGGGGTGGCAAAGGGTGTCTTTAAAGAAAATCTTAGAACTGGAACTCAGTGTCTAGGCACTGTCCCTGAGCTTCCTTTGCTCAAAGGTAACATTCTACCACTTGAACCACAGCTCACTTTTCATCTTTTTTTACTAGTTTAGTGGAGATAAGAGTCTCATGGACTTTCCTGCCTGGGCTGGCTTCAAGCAGTCATCCTAAGATCTCAGCCTCTAAGTAGCTATGATTGCTGGTGTGAGCCACAGGCACATGCTAAGGATGTGTGTGTGTGTGTGTGTGTGTGTGTGTGTGTGTGAGTGTGTGTGTGTACCGGGAGTTGAACTCAGAGCCTAGGTGCTATCCTTTATCTTGTTTGTACAAGGTTGGTGCTGTACCACTTGAACTACAGTAGCTCTGCTTCCCAGGTTTTGGTGATTCATTGGAAATAAGAGTCTGCCCAGGCTAGGTTTGAATCTTGATTGATCCTCAGGTGTCAGCCATGAGTAGCGAGGATGATGGGCATGAGCCACAGGTGCATAGCTGATAATGGCCTTTCTCCACATTGGACTGGAAGCTCCTGAAAGCTTTCCTTTATTTTTACTGTGCCAATACTGGGGCTTGAACTCAGGTTTTGGGCTCTGGTCTCTTAAATTTTTCCCTCAATGCTGGCACTCTACCACTTGAGCCATAGCTCCATTTCTGGCTTTCGGTAGTTTACTGGCAAGAAGAGTCTTAATAAACCCTGGGCTGGCTTTGACCCACGATCTCTGATCCCATTCTCTTGAGTAGCTAGGATTTACAGGGGTTGAGCCATTGGTGGCATTGTGTAGAAGGTTTTCTTAAGGAAGAGTTCTTCCCTGCATTTGCCCTGACTCCTCCATGCAAAGGAGGCCTGAAGGTCAGGAGCTGTGAAAATTAGGCTTCAGCCACAGGAAATGGCTGGGGTCCTTGGAGAAAAGTCAAAGCTAATATTCCCCCTGGGCCCGATTCTCGCCCCAACCTCTGCCCTACCTGTGACTCAATTACAAACCTTGACCACCCTTGAATGTTCTGCTAGACTTGTCTGAGGCCAAAGAATCTTCATTCCACCCACACTACCTGCTTTACACCACACCTCTGGACCTTTGCCCATGATGTGTACCTTCTGCCTGAGACTCTCTATCCTGTTCCACATCTTAGAACTCCTGTGGAATTTTGACACTGCTTATATCACCTAGTGTATCAAGTCTTTCCTTCCCTTCTCCATCTTTTTTTAAAATATTGAGTTGCTAGAGATGGAACATGTGCATGCCGACTGGCAAATGCTCTATATTGGTGTGTGTGTGTGTGTGTGTGTGTGTGTGTGTGTGTGTGTGTGTGTGTGTGTGTGTGTGCCATTCCTGGGGTTTGAATTCATGGCCTAGACACCATCCCTGAGATTTTATGCTCAAGGCTAGCATTCTACTACTTGAATCACAGCTCTGGTTTTTGGGTGCTTAATTGGAGAAATGAGTCTCATATAGACTTTCCTGCCAGCACTGGCTTGTAGTTATGATCCTGAAATTTCAGCCTCCTGAGTAGTTAAGATTACAGGGGTGAGCCACCAGCACCTGCCCTCTACCTGTCACCTATAACCTCAGCCCTCCTCTGAGTCCCAGAAGAGTATGTCTCACCAACGTCACATTTTTTTGCTAGTGTTGGGACTTGAACTCAGGGTCTGGGCTTGTTCCTGAGCTGCTTTTGCTCAAGGCTACATTCTATCAGTTAAGCCACAGTGCCACTTATGGCTTTTTCTGTTTATGTGGTACTGAGGAATCAAACCCAGGGCTTCATGCTTGCTAGGTAACCACTCGATCACTAAGCCACATTTGCAGCACAAGGCTCACTTCTAACAGGAGCTATGAGGGTGGGATTTATTTGCGTACCCTTTTCAGCACATAAATCACTGGCCATTACATATCTTTGCCAGGATTTGGGACCAGCCTGAGACTCGGCAATGAGGAATGATGAATGAATGATAGCCATCATATCCCAGAGATCTAAGCTCACATTCTACAGA